>NC_041391.1:625828495-625854887 GCF_002162155.2 Triticum dicoccoides
CCCCAGCCACTGAAATGCTGACGCGTGGATGCCTTTTGGTCCCGGTTGGTGCCACCAACTGGGACCAAAGGCCCTCCTGCCTGGGCTCGGCGCACCGGCCACGTGGAGGCCCATCTGTCCCGGTTCGTGTTAGAACCGGTACTAAAGGGGGGATGCATTAGTAATGACCCTTTAGTCCTGGTTCAAGAACTGGGACAAAAGGCCCTCACCAACTGGGACAAATGCCCTGTTTTCTACTAGTGCCCGGTACTTGGGGGCTACAGGTAATATGGATATAAGAGAGAAATATATTCCAATTTTCAGTTTTGAGCTAACCAGGTTGACCCGGTGTCTGCAACAATAATGACCCGGCGTCACCAATAATTGTTGACCCAGCGTCACCAATCATGATGGCCTGGTGTCTACAACAATCATGACACGGAATTATCAGTTTTTATAAACTGGCAGTCTTGGCAATGATAAACTGGCAAGTTCTACATCGTTAAACCGGCTGAAGATCAGATGAGTATTACAAAGACCAATATTTTTGTTAAGCATTGGGAGCTGAGTCAAATGAATTATTCTTCACAATATTTCTCTGTGACAAACCAATGTCAGCAAATCGATTATGAATTTGGCCTATTGGCCCGGATTTTCTAGAAGAAGGAAATGACAAGGACTTAAGGATGCTCAGGATCCGTTTAACATGGATAAATCCAAATTAAACTGGGGGCTAATGTCGGGGATATACCCCGAAGTATGACCCGACCGGAGTCGTAACCCGGCCGGGACTTGGTAAACCGGCGGATGGTAAACCAGTAGATAGTTAAGATAGATGGATAAGACAGACGGTAAACCGGCGAGTGGTAAACCGGCAGGTGGTAAGACATGGTAACACCGACAGGAGTTAAGTCAGATGATAACCCGGCAGGTGTTATGTCAATCATAAACCGACAGTCCATCATAAACCGACAGACCATGTTAAACTGGCAGACGATGTTAAACTGACAGACGGTAATAACTGGGTTGCCAGGGGTTATGCAGCCCATGAAGGGAAGTCAAAATAGTTTAAGTCTTAGTCTGAGATGGACTCTACATGTAACCCGCCCCTTCAACTTATATAAGGAGGGGCAGGGCTCCCCAAAGAGGGACAAGCAACAAGAAACAATCTCTAGGGCTAGACACAATTAAAGGGGTGCCGGTTTACGGCGACTCCCTCATGATCATAATGAGACCTAGCCTCAAACAACATGTAGGGCTATTATCGGATGATGTTTCCCGGGGCCCGAAGCTGTCTAAATCTTTGTCTTGCGTGTTGCGTCTCTTGATTCCGCTCAACCCCTCTCAAGCTACCACATAGATGCGTTTGCCTCACGACTAAGTCCTCACACTAAGGACATCTGACGTGATAATTCCATGACAAACTATCCAGAGCAGGGCGTTGGCAGAGTTTATTGCAGAATGGATGCCAACCCCTAATGAGGAAGTGATAGAGACAGTTGTACCCGGCAAGGAATCACCCCAAGGATGGATTATGTATTTTGATGGTGCCTTCTCCCTGTAAGGTGCGGGAGCTGGTTTGCTTCTTGTTGCCCCCTCTGGGGAGCACTTGAAGTACGTCGTCCATACGCGTTTTGCATGGGAAGAAGCTACCAACAATACATGAGAGTATGAAGGGCTCCTTGCCGGGCTCAGAATTGCAGCAAAATTGGGAATTAAGAAGCTGATCATTTGAGGAGACTCATAGTTGGTGGTGAGGCAAGTTAACAAGGATTATCAAAGTCCATTGATGGAGGCATACGTCGAGGAAGTGAGAAAATTGGAGGAGCGCTTTGACATATTATAAACAGAGCACATACCCCGTGCGGAAAATAGCATGGCTGATCATCTGTCAAAGTGTGCTGCACAGAAGCTTCCTGTGGAACAAGGGACTTTTGTTATCCGTATTACTCAGCCCTCTGTATCCCAAGCAACAATGGCTCGGAATAGGAGAAAGTTGGACACTGAAAAGCCTCTCCCGATAGAGTCATCCACTCCCAGTAGAGACCCTTCCAGAAACAACTCCTCACAGCTTGGCATACCACCCCCTCCTGCCGGGTCCATGGACCCTACGCATGAGGCCAGTGCTCCCACAGCAGAGGAAGTGCCGCTAGTCCTTGTTGTTGAGCCACAGGCTCCAACTTGGGCAAGGCACATTGTCCGCTTCCTCCAAACCGGAGAGCTTCCCAGCGATCAAGACGAAGCTGCAAGAGTAGCCCAGAGGGTCAGTATGTATTAGTTTGTCGAAGACACTCTGTATAGAAGGAGTCCCAACGGTGTGAAATTGAAGTGTGTCTCCCGGGAAGAAGGAAAGGAACTGCTGGCTAAGATACACAAAAGAACGTGCGGCTCCCACATTAGATCAAGGGCATTAGTTGGGAAAGCATTCCGGCAAGGATTCTATTGGCCCACAGCCCTCCAAGATGCAGTCGAGCTAGTCACTAAGTGTGAAGCCTGCCAGTTCCATTCCAAGGAAACCGACCTGCCTACCCAAGCGCTTTAGACAATCCCTCTATCATGGCCATTTTCTGTCTAGTGGCTCGATATCCTCGGCCCCTTCCCTAGAGCAATCCGGGGATTTAAATTCTTGTTCGTTGCCATCGACAATTTTACAAAGTGGCTGGAAGTGACTGCCGTGAGGAAGGTGACTGCTCAGTCAACTATCAAGTTCTAGAAAGATTTGGTGTGTCATTTTGGAGTTCCGGCAAGGATCATCATTGACAACGGCACCCAGTTCACGAGTCGCGCCTTCATGCAATATGTTCATGCCCTCGGATGCAAGATCTCATTCGTCTCTGTGGCACACCCCCGGAGCAATGAGCAAGCTGAGAGGGTGAACACTGAAGTGCTACGCGGACTCAAGACGAGAACCTTTATAGACTGCAGAAGCACGAAAGGTGGTGTGTCGAGGAGCTGCCGGTAGTTCTCTGGTTCCTCAGAACGACACCAGACCGAGCTACCGGGCAGACTCCCTTCTCCCTGGTCTATGGGGCTATAGGATCGAAAGTATGTCTATAGGGGGGTGATTAGACTACTTGACCAAATAAAAACCTAGCCTTTTCCCAATTTTAATTCTTAGCAGATTTTAGCAACTTAGCACTGGTCAAGCAATCAACCAACACATGCAATTCTAAGAGTATAGCAGCGCAATGTAAATCATTGCATATGGATATAAAGGAGAGGAGTTTGGAGGGAGCAAACACAATTTTGACACAGAGATTTCTGACGTGGTTCCGATAGGTGGTGCTGTTGTACATCCACATTGATGGAGACTTCAACCCACGATGGGTAACGGCTGCGAGAGTCCACGGAGGGCTCCACCCACGAAGGGTCCATGAAGAAGCAACCTTGTCTATCCCACCATGGCCATCGCCCACGAAGGACTTGCCTCACTTGGGTAGATCTTCACAAAGTAGGCGATCTCCTTGCCCTTACAAACTCCTTGGTTCAACTCCACAATCTTGACGGAGGCTCCCAAGTGACACCTAACCAATCTAGGAGACACCACTCTCCAAAAGGTAATAGATGGTGTTTTGATGATGAACTCCTTGCTCTTGTGCTTCAAATGATAGTCTGCACAACACTCAACTTTCTCTCACGGATTTGGTTATGAGTGGAAAGATGATTTGAGTGGAAAGCAACTTGGGGAAGGCTAGAGATGAATATTCTTGTGGTTGGAATGGAATGTCTTGGTCTCAACACATGAGTAGGTGGTTCTCTCTTTGAAAATGAATGGTGGAAGTGTAGGCACGTTCTGATGGCTCTCTCCTGAATGAAGAGTGGATGGAGGGGTATATATAGCCTCCACACAAACCTACCGTTACACACAGATTCCCAAACTCAGTCAGACCGATTCAGTTAAAAATGTGAACGTTAAGCTTTTCAGTGGGACCGACATGATCAACTCCGTGGGACCAATGCGCTAGGGTTAGGGTATAACTTGATCTCGGTGAGACCGATCACATGAACTCAGTGGGACCGATTTGAGTAGTAGGCACACAGGGAGTTGGTCAAGCAAACTCGGTGGGACCGATTCGCTCATTTTGGTGGGACCCAAACATTACAAAAAGGAAACAGGGAATTTGCATTGCGAACTCGGTGGGATCGATCGCTCATTTCGGTGAGACCGAAACGTTACGAAGGGAAAGAGAGAGTTTGTAATCCCATCTCGGTGAGACCGAGATCTCTATCGGTGAAACCAAAGTGATTAGGGTTTGTGGCAGTCGCTATGTCAAATGAACTCGGTGGCGCCAGATAGATCAAATCGGTGGGGCTGAGTTTGACTTTTAGGTTTAGGACATAGGTGGAAATGAGAAAGTGGTTGAGGGTTTTGGAGCATATCACTAAGCATTTTGAGCAAGCAAGCCATTAAGCAACACCTTGTCCCCTTTTAATAGTATTGGCTTTCCTACGGACTCAATGTGATCTTGAATCACTAAAATGAAAATGTAGAGTCTTGAGCTTGTTGCCAACATATGTCCTTAGCATTTTGAGGGGTCCACATCTCTAGTCCATGCCATGACAATCATTGAACTTCCTGAAATGTTCATCTTGAAAGAGCATTAGTTCAATGAGCTATATGTTATTATGAATTACTGTGACAACCTGATTTTTGGCCCTTTCTTTTTCTTTTGTTTTTCCGAGGTTTTTGCCTTAGTTTTCTTTATCTGTGGCATTGTGGTCTGGAAACTGAAGAAGATGACCTCTTCTTTGCTTCCAGAGTGGCTTGTCATTCCCAAATCCTTCCCTAGACCCTGTCATTTCCATCCTAGCCCAAATCCCAATATTCTTTTATTGGGAATATTCCATTTCTATTAAAGGAATAACTCAAATTGCCCTAGGTTGTGAAGAAATCTATATTTCCCTCACTCCAAAAATTCCTAAATAATTCTCATAAATTGTTTGGGTCATATCTTGATCAAATATGGAAAAAAAATGTCATTGCCATGTTCACAAATAATTCCCCAATATTCATTTCCTATTCTGCCTTGAATGGCACTTTGTGAAGGAAGTGTCATTTATATTTCTCCTATTGACTCCCAACCCTTTTGGGCATGTTT
Organism: Triticum dicoccoides; assembly: GCF_002162155.2. NCBI lineage: Eukaryota > Viridiplantae > Streptophyta > Magnoliopsida > Poales > Poaceae > Triticum > Triticum dicoccoides. Next base: position 625,833,574 of record NC_041391.1, read on the forward strand.
ATATGTCCAAATAATTGGCTCATGCACAACTTCAAATTTATTTCCCTAGCCAATCTTCCTTAGTGAATTTTCAAAGTTTCTGTCAAACAAAAAGCTTTGTGAAGGAAGTACTAGCTAGGAGTACCCAAATGAGTTGAACTTTTGCACACTCCTTAATGTGCTCATATTAAACCCTTCCATCCATTTGAAGCCCCATAAAATCATCTATGTGAGCACAGGAGCAAATCTTTGTTTCTGGCAATATTTTCAGGTTGTGAAGCAAGTGTATTTTCTATTGCTTCATAAATCCTGATAAATTACCAGATCATTCTATTGCCCATAAAACATCTCTCTACCAATTTTGGCATCATTTAATTGAGCCATTTGACCACCATAATTATTCCAAGTTTCTGGACAGAAATGATGTTTGTGAAGCAAGTGCTATTTTGGTTTGTCCATTTGTCATGAGCTTTTTACATCATCTTCATATGACCAAATAACTAAGCCTTGCCCAATTTCAGCTCAAGTGGACACTCCCTTGTGAGTGCACCATCATGATCTTCATTTCTGGAATAATTATGCAGTTGTGAAGCAACTGTAGTAAATCTTGATCCTTTTACCCTCAGACTCCCCAGGACTGTAGTCCTTCCTAGCCTAAACACCCCAGACAACTTCTTTGGCTTCAAGTAACTCCCTGTTGATCACATTGAGCTGGTAAATTTTACCACGGTAAACTTTAGAGCTCTCTAGCTATTTACCCAGAGCATTTTTAGCCAAGTTACCACCACAGTTCAAACCACCATTCGAAGGACTTACCACTAGACAATGTTTGCCAGCTGTTTGCCTCCCCCACATGCCAGCACTGGTGGTGACCATCGTTTTGGCATGCCTGTTGGCGCGCTCTGTGTGCAGTGGCCGTGTCCAGAGCACTGTTTGTGCTGGACGCCCTCCTCCTCTCGTCGGCTTCGCGCTCATGAAGATGTCCAGCGTGTTCCCTGCGTCTTCGCCGTTCTCCTGGACTCCTCTCCCCCTCCTTCCTCTTCCTCAATGATGCTCGCCGACGAGCGCCCATGAGAGCACAGTGCACCGGCCGTCGTCTTCCTCCTCGGCCGCATCCTCCCTACGCTCCTTGGCCTCCTCTGCCCCGTGAGAGTTCTCCCCTGTGCCCTCCCCGTTGTTTGCCCCCGAGTCCATGCGCGCGGGCACGCGCCCATGGCGTCGGCCACGCGTCCATGACGACGCCAGCGCGGCTCCCTCTCGCCCGACTATATATAGCCCTCCCCCGAGCCTCTAGACCTCACCTCTGGCCTTGCCTCTCTCCCAGGAACCCACCCATACTCTTCCCCAAGCTCCAGAAGCTCTCGTGCCCTCCCCCTCGTCGCCACGGTCATCGCCGGCCGCCGCTCAAATTCGAGCGCTCCCGCCCCTGTCTCCCCACCTAGCCACCACCAGTGAGATCCACTCACTCCGGCGCCCATTCCCATGCCCTTTTCCCCTCGCCGGAACCATCATGGCCGCGAGCCCCATCTCCTCCCGAAGCTTCCTCCGCCGGAGTCCACGCCCTGCCTGACCCTTTCCTCTTAGGCATGCACTACTGGCTCAGGCAGGCGCAGCTCTCCGCGCTGAGCTCGTCGGTAGGCGGAGCATCGCCGGAGGGCCTCTGTGGCGCCGGCAATCGCCGCCCTATGCCAGTGGTCTCCCTCTGCCTCGCGGGCGAGCGAGAAGAAGAAAATGATGATCCAGCCGCCCTGCCAGCTGGCCGCGGGCCCCGCGCCATCGTGGATAAGTGACGGGCCCCGCGCCATCGTGGATAAGTGACGGGCCCCACCCCTGGGACCTGCACGCGCCAGCCCCGCCATTGTTCCTTTGGATAAGGTGAAAGCGTATTTTCCCAGAATGCGTTTTCACTTTTTCTGTTCAGGCCCCTGGTTGAAATTATTTTCATTACAGATGGGTCCCTGGTAGAAAAACTTCCATATCTTTTTCTCCGTAACTACGTTTGAGGTGAATCCAACGCCCTCTTCTTCGTTTTGTCGAGCCCGTTCTGTTGGTCTTGTTTTCACTATGGTTTGAGACTGTGTAAATGACCATTATGCCCTTGCCTTATTCAGCCCCCTCCGAGAGAGAACGTTTTTGGGTGATTCTTTCCGCGGCTTCACCGCACTTCTCCCCTGTGCCTTCTTCATCCTAGGCAAGCCACAATACCCACTTGCATGATAAGCATGCAGTAGACATGGTTTTCAACTTGAATCTTTATTAAATGTTTGCTTGTTGAAAAGATGGTTATCGTTGTTCCGGTGATGGTTAAATTTGGATGTTCACTTTTGTGCTATGTTGTCTTGTACTCTGTGATCATGTTATACCTGCTAGTATTTCCTTTCATATGTTTATGATTGCTAGTGGTACATGTTGATGTTGGAGATGGTCATGCTAGTCAGTATGCCCTGCTCAGTGGATATGAGTTATTGTTGATATGGTGGATAGTTATGTGATATCCTCATGATGATGTTGATATCATGTTCATGCATTTTATCATGGCTCAGCATATTTGCATTCAAGTTAACTGGATTAAATTGAACTTGAACTGTTGGTTGAGTCATGGTGTCACTGAATCGATGCTGACCAGTGCAACCACGCTTACCGGTATGGGATGGTCCTAACTGGGTCTATTGTTGTGCCTGATCAGGTAGGCGGACATAAGCCTTGTGTGCCCGTAGTTGTTATAGCCAACGGATCCCCGTGTGGGATCGTTTATGTTTTGGCCACGACGGTGGTCGTTGTGTCTTGTGGTCGACACGGGGCCACCCATGACTTAGCTCAGTGAGGAGTGAGTCGGAGTGGCCAGGAGAGTGTCATGGCAGTAGATCGGTTTTGTCGGAACGTCGTTGGTCCACCCGAATGGGAGTGAGAGGCCATGGGTTTCGTAGTGTGGGTACAGTGTACTAACCTTTGCTGAGTGTATATTAAATCTATCGATAGCCGCGCCCGCGGATAAGGCCCTAGGTCGGAAGTAGGTCACACCATGAGTCAACAGTAATAAGAATAATGTGCTTAATAACAGTGAGATAAGTTAGTTCGGATCACCGTAAGGATCACGGGACATGCAGTGGTCGGCTTGTGATCGCCGTAAGGATCACGGGCCATGTAGTGGTCGGGTTGTGATCGCCGTAAGGATCACGGGCCAAGTGTTGGTCGGGTGGTGATCACTGTAAAGATCACAGTGGTATCGAGGATACCGAGATGTTGTATATTCGTGATGTTGTGCGAGAGTCGTGGGTAAAGGTCCAGCTCCTTGTGGTCATTTAATGATTAGTACGATATTGTTTATACCAAGCTTGATTTGATCCTGAGATGATCGTGTGATGTTCGAGGTTGGTAAGTGATGCATGTGATGGTTACAAGGTAACCCGAGCAGAATAAGTGGTGTATGATAGTGTCATCATGTTGCATGCTAGTATTGTCGGATAAATATGCTCATGTTGTGATAGCTGTATCATGTTTCACTACAAAAAAATACACTTCCGTGATGATACGTGTTTTTCACAGTAAGTCGCGTTTTTTGTCATGAATGTACATCCATGACAAATTTATGACAGAATCAAGATAGTCATACCTGTGCTGTCGTAGAAGTGTTTGATGACATTACCAAAATTATCATCACGGAAATGTCCATTTCCATGATGATAAATCGCGCGTCACAGAACTTCTTTCGTCAAGGGTGACCGACACGTGGCATCCACCATAAGGGAACGCCGTTAAGCTATCGGGTCGGGTTTTGGATCCGATAACCCGTTAACAGCCCTGACCAATGGGGATTTTCCACGTGTAAAATCATCATTGGCTGGAGGAAACACGTGTCGGCTCACCGTTGGGACAGATGTCATCCACTCATTGGACAGAAGGCGCCTATGATACGTCAACACGTGGCATGGCCCAACAGAGGCCCATTCCTGTGAAAAGGCCGGCCCGTTTGACTTGGTCAAAAGGTGTCAGGCCGGCCCATGGAAAGCCTGTTAACGGCCTGTTCGCATATAGCCCATTTACAGCCCGCTAACCCAAGGCCCGTTACGCCCTATCCGAATTAGGCCCAGTAGCGTCATCTGGGCCATCCAATATGATTCCAGCCCATTTTCACTTCTGGCCCATGTATGGCCCATGACATCTTTCGGCCCATATGAGGCCCTATGTAACTCTTGGCCTATTAATGGCCTGTGGTGAAACTGGCCCACAATGAACAGTGTATCACTTTACACCCACTAACGGCCCATGGTGAAACTGGCCCATAATGAACAGTATATCACTTTATACCCATTAAGGGCCTGTTATTCAGTTGGGCCATTTCCAGCAAATGTTATCTTTCGGCCTTCTCAGAGGCCATTTATTCTTGGGCTCATTTCCAGCATTCGTTTACTTACGGCCCGTTACTGTCATTTTCTGCTTGTGGGCCAAATTCAGCCCGTGGTTACGTCAGCCCATTTGTTGTCCGTTAATACGTTGGGCCGTTTTCATAGCATCATCACATACGGCCTATTACCGATGGCCCGTTATGGTCATACGGCCCGTATAAGGCCCATTGATGATACGGTCCGTAGAAGGCCCATTGTTTCTACGACCCGTAGAAGGCCCATTGTTTCCATGGCCCGTAGAAGGCCCATTGTTTCTACGGCCCATAGAAGGCCCATTGTTTCTTCGGCCCGTAGAAGGCCTACTGTTTCTATGTCCCATAGAAGGCCCACTGTTTCTACGGCCCGTAGGAGGCCCAGTGTCACTACAGTAAATATTAGCCCATGGTTATGCTAGGCCCAATGTTTTAAAAAAAACTGCACTGACTACAAGCAAACAAATAAACAAGACAACAAGGAAATAAATAAGCAAGCAACTTATGCTAGGCTATCACAGCTGTTACACATATCACATCCACTGGGCATCAAAGTTCGCCACCAGTGCAAATATAGGGAACAAAGCAGCATATCATATACACTGGTTGTCAAAGTTGGCGACCAGCGCAAATAAACTCGCAGCAAAGCAAATCCAAAACTAAAACCACTTCAGAAGATCTCAAGAAACAATATCCTAGGTACCCATAATGCTGGCAAGATGCTTAGCAAGCTTATTAACTTTCTCTTGTTTGGCGCTTAAATCCTGCAGCGCTTGTTGTTGCACCAAAAGATATGCATCTGAATTCTGCAGGGACTTCCTCAGTCCTTCAGCTTCCTGTCGCAGCACATCTGATCGATGTCTTTGAACTTGAAGTTGAGACTCAAGAAGACGAACTGATTCAGGCAGCGAGTTTGAAGAGCTTGTGCCATCACTAGTGGCCAGTAACTCAAACACTACATCAAGACAGGACTTTTGGGTTCCCTCACTGTCGTCAAGATAGTTTTTATCAGCTTTCTTGGAGACCAACCGGGATGTCTCACTATCTTGAACCTTATCTGCATTACTTCCTTTACCATTGGATAACGCGGTACTGTTCTCCAATATTTTGTCCGCATTCTAAAAGAGAAACAAGCAGACACATCACATGTTTACCATGTTGTATATGAAACTCATTTTGGTAAATGAGTTCAGTAGTAAAGTGGATAGGATAACAACATGAAACAAACATTCTGGTTTAAATCATTCTGGTTTTGGTTGCCAAATCAAGATAGAGACACAGTTCAAATAATATTTGTTCAAGACAAAGCAGAATAGACAGAATATAAGTGTGGGTAACTATAGAGCAATAACAACACTTGTAATGTGCATGACATGATAACATAACTGTTTATTCAATTGAAACTGAAATCAACGTAGAGCAGGTTACAACAGCAAACCAGTTAAAGAAACAGGTTTAAAACATACCTGTTGCGCCATTGGAGTTTCAATTCCATCCTTCAAATTTGAAAATAGTTGGTATGAGTAAATACAGTAATGCAAGAGCAAAGGAGTATGAACCATAGCTACAGAACCTGACCTGAGAACAAATCTTCTTCTCCTTTAAGAGTTGAGTTAGGATTCGGAGTGGTGGTCCTCGTGCTTTGGGCACTGCAGTTCCCTTACTAACCGCTCGTGTTTGGGTGCTCTGTGGTCGAGACGGTGCTGTGTCAACTAGAACTGGGTTACTATCTACCAGGGTTGGGGTTAAAAGGGGTGTAGCTGGTTCTCTATCCAACTGGGTAGGGGTACAATCTGCGAGGGTCTGGGTTATGTGTGGTGGATATGGTCCTTGGGAAAGTACAACTGTGGTTCTATCTACATCAACTGGTAGCACTATCTTTTCTGAAGACCGTGTTGTTACTCCCTTAGATACTGCCATCACGCTCTCCAATTCAAATGGCTGATAAAAAAGAAAAGTAATTGAAAGTATAGACATTGTATGATAGACAGGTGCAATGGATAGTGGGGAATAAAAGAGGGCATGAAATAATTCATATTTATGTTGTCTAACCAAACAAGATAGCATGACACAATTTCACATATATGATGGCTAACTAAACAGGATAGCATGACACAATTTCATATTATGATGGCTAACTAAAAAAGATGGAAAGACACAGTTCAAAATATGAGACTATGTAAACAGGATGACATGACATAACTATATAATGTGTTTATTAAATAGGTTGGCATGCCATAATTCACATACATTCATCGATAGAATGCCATAATTCTAAATATGATGACTGTAAGCACTAAACAGGATGAGATGATATAACTATATGATGTCTTTATTAAATGGGTTGCCATGCCATAATTTAGATAGATGATGTGTATGTACTATGTAAACATGATGGCATGATATAATTCAAATATATGATTTATATAGTAAGCAAGTAAGCAGATGGCAATCTATATATGATGTAAAAACTAAGCAATGCAAGACAACATGCATGACATGGGTAATATAACCCAGCCAAGTTTGAGCATAGACCTCAGGGGGGAAATAGGACTGGTCATCAGTCTCTGAATCCTCCTCTGAGGAGCTCTCTATAGCCAGCAAGATGTCTGCTTCAGCAGGTAGCATTGCCTGCTCTGAATACCTTGTTTTCACTCCATATACTTCCATCACCGCTTCAAATGGCTGATGCACAGGAAGAGTAGTTGAATATACAAACGTTGTCAACAAATGGAACACGTAATACAAAAAAATGATAGCATGATATAATTCACATACATGATGATTGGCTAAACAGCATGGCATTGCATAATTCACATATATAATGCCTTTGCAACAAGATAGCATTGTATAATTCACATATATAATGTCCTGCAACAAGATGGCAATGCATAATTCACATATATGGTAATTAGACACTGAAAAGGTGGCATTCACACAAGGCATGTCTAATCTAATCAAATGGCATAGCAATGCGAGACACCATACGCACGATATGAGCAACATAACCCTGCCAAGTTAGAGCATACACCTCAGGGTGGGAATAGGATTGGTCATCTGTCTCTGAATCCTCCTCTGAGGAGCTATCCGTAACCAGCGAGATATGCGCTTCGTCAGATAGCATAGTCTGTTCAGAAGACCTTGTTTTCACTCCAGAATTTGCCATCACCGTGTCAAATGGCTGATGCACATGAAGAGCAGTTGAATGTAATAACATTTTTGACAAATGTAATATGTAACGAAAAAAAGATGGCCTAATATAATTTACATATAAGATGACTGGCTGAGCAGGATGGCATTGCAAAATTTACATATATGACGCCTGGCTAACCAAGGTGGCGTTGCATAATTCACATAAACGATGAATAAACTAAACATATGGCATTCGCACAAAGGATGTCTAAACTAAGCAGATGACATATTTGATGTATAAAGTAAGCAATGCAAGACACCATATGCATGATATAACCAACATCAGCATGCCAAGTTAGAGCGAAGACCTCAGGGGGTAAATAGGAGTTATCTTCTCCTTCTGAACCCCCCTCAGAACAGATATCTTCCTCTCGATTACAATCCGAAATGCGTGGAGGGGGGGGGGGGCTGCCTTTGCACCTACCATGGAGCAACGTCTGCATGAAATTATATTGCCACGCAAGGCTCGTATCTTTTGCTCTACATGTTCAGTTCCATTGTTTACAATAACTGTCATGCATAGGAATAAAACATAGTGAGGTTATGTAAGGAGGGCATGCAGAAATCCAGAGTGATGGTAGCAACCTGTGGATAGACCCAAAAGCAATAATAGCAGGCAGATAATGGCTTCAGTTAATAAATACAGATAATGGCTTCTTTACTGTTTGTTTCCCACCCAACATGAAACTCATAGTAGACACCGGAGATTAACCAGATAGTAGATAGATACTATTGATAGCGGCCCTGATATGTACCCCACAACCATTTAAAAACTCAAGTTTGATCATTACTTTGGAGCTGACTCAGAGTCTAATCGGTGAATAGGACGATAAAGTAGCATGTAATATTAAGCAATGCATAACGTAAGTAGACACGAAAGAGTGCGACCTCTCTTGCGGACCCGTGTAGTCCTCGAGGTCATCTGCTCGGTTGATGATGGTAATGCAGTTTTCATGGCTGCCAGCGGTGGGGAAGAAGATCTGAGGCGGCGAAAGACAGTCTGGAGGCCGGATCCCTGCTCTGCTGGACCCTTCTGTCGTTGGAGCAGCTGAGCTGGGGTGGACGATGGCGCAGCAGGACCGGGACAAACCACACAAGGTTTTCTTTGACAACTATCTGTAAGAGAAGTAATTCTGTAAGGGCTCATTTGAATTGGAGGATACCAACAATACAGGGATAGGAAATAGACAGGAATAGGATAGGAATGCACGTGTAAAACAGAGAATTTAAAAACACAGGATTTCTACCAATCTGGGTGTTTGATTCACAACAATTGGAAGATCACATGATGCAAAGAAGCATGGTGAGATTAAGTCAAACCACAAGAAAATGTACGGTTATAATGCTATTATGCTACTATCTCTTAGTCTTGTGCTTCATGAATACGAATTTGAAAAGGAGGACAAGTGAAAATTGAAATTCCTACGTTTTTTCTTTCAAGGAGACACTAAAGGAACAAATCCGTGTGCTCAGTGGACAATATATATAACATGTAGAGTAAAAAAGAGATGCAATAAGTGTACAACCTCTTTGGCGAAGCCATGTCGATCTCAGCGTGATTGGGATGGCCGGAGAGGATGCTCCGGCTGACTTTGCAGTCGGAGGAGGGGCAGAAGATCTTAGGCATCTAGAGATGGAGCCCGAGGTACTGCTCCGCTGTGATGGAGGGTTTCGTCGTTGGAGCAGCTCCGGTGAGTTGTACGACGTCGAGGCTGAAGCAAGACAAGAGAGACAACGAACAATGTTAACCTGAGTGGAATTATAATAGCATCTCCAATACATGACGCAAAATACATAACCACAAAGTGCTAGATGTAAAATACATCGGCTGCTCATCTCTGAACTTAACTGTCGAAACTGAACTTAACTGTCGAAACTGAACCTAACCGTCGAAACTGAATTTTTCTATCGAAACTGAATTTTGCTGTCGAAACTGAACGCACTAGCAAGGTGAGGCTACTGTTGGGGAACGTAGTAATTTCAAAAATTTCCTACGCACACGCAAGATCATGGTGATGCATAGCAACGAGAGGGGAGAGTGTAATCTACATACCCTTGTAGACCGAAAGCGGAAGCGTTATGACAACGCGGTTGATGTAGTCGTACGTCTTCACGATCCGACCGATCCAAGCACCGAACGTACGGCACCTCCGTGTTCAGCACACGTTCATCTCGATGACGTTCCCCGGGCTCCAATCCAGCAAAGCGTCGGGGATGAGTTCCGTCAGCACGACGGCGTGGTGATGACGATGATGTTCTACCCGCGCAGGGCTTCGCCTAAACTCCGCGATGATATGACCGAGGTGGAATATGGTGGAGGGGGGCACCGCACACGGCTAAGGAACGATCCGTAGATCAACTTGTGTTGTTGTGCCTAGAGGTGCCCCCCTGCCCCCGTATATAAAGGAGCAAGGGGGGAGGGGCGGCCGGCTTAGGAGGGGAGCGCCAAGGGGAGTCGTACTCCCACCGGGAGTAGGACTCCCTCCTTCCTTGTTGGAGTAGGAGAAGGGGGAAAGAGGGGAGAGAGGAGGAAGGAAAGGGGGGCCGCACCCCTTGTCCAATTCGGACCAGAGGGGGGCCATGTGCCTCCTTCCTTTCGGCCTCTCTCCTCTATTCCCGTATGCCCCAATAAGGCCCATATACTCCCCGGCGAATTCCTGTAACTCTCCGGTACTTCGAAAAATACCCGACTCACTCAGAACCTTTCCGAACTCCGAATATAGTCGTCCAATATATCGATCTTTACGTCTCGACCATTTCGAGACTCCTCGTCATGTCCCCATTCTCATCCGGGACTCCGAACTCCTTCGGTACATCAAAACTCATAAACTCATAATATAACTATCATCGAAACCTTAAGCGTGCGGACCCTACGAGTTCGAGAACTATGTAGACATGACCTAGAACTATTCTTGGTCAATAACCAATAGCGGAACCTGGATGCTCATATTGGCTCCTACATATTCTACGAAGATCTTTATCGGTCAAACCGCATAACAACATACGTTGTTCCCTTTGTCATCGGTATGTTACTTGCCTGAGATTTGATCGTCTGTATCCAATACCTAGTTCAATCTCGTTACCGGCAAGTCTCTTTACTCGTTACGTAATGCATCATCCCGTAACCAACTCATTGGTCACATTGTTTGCAAGGCTTATAGTGATGTGCATTACCGAGAGGGCCCAGAGATACCTCTCCGACAATCGGAGTGACAAAACCTAATCTCGAAATACGCCAACTCAACATGTACCTTCGGAGACACCTGTAGTACTCCTTTATAATCACCCAGTTACGTTGTGACGTTTGGAAGTACCCAAAGTGTTCCTCCGGTAAACGGGAGTTGCATAATCTCATAGTTACAGGAACATGTATAATTCATGAAGAAAGCAATAGAAACATACTAAACGATCAAGTGCTAGGCTAACGGAATGGGTCATGTCAATCACATCATTCTCCTAATGATGTGATCCCATTAATCAAATGACAACACATGTCTATGGTTAGGAAACATAACCATCTTTGATTAATGAGCTAGTCAAGTAGAGGCATACTAGTGACTATATGTTTGTCTATGTATTCACACATGTATCATGTTTCATGTTTCCGGTCCACTAGAGTCAATAATCTAGTTCACATCGCTATGCGATTTAACACCAATATTCACATATGCATGTGATTAATACCCATAGTTCACATCATCATGTGATCAACACCCAAAGGGTTTACTAGAGTCAATAATCTAGTTCACATCGCTATGTGATTAACACCCAAAAGAGTACTAAGCTATGATCATGTTTTGCTCGTGAGAGAAGCTTAGTCAACGGGTCTGTCATATTCAGAGCCGTATGTATTTCGCAAATATTCTATGTCCACAATGCTCTGCACGGAGCTACTCTAGCTAATTGCTCCCACTCTCAATATGCATCTAGATTGAGACTTAGAGTCAACTGGATTGGTGTAAAAGCTTGCATGTTGTAACTTTTACGACGGGCTCTTTTATCACCTCCATAATCGAGAAACATCTCCTTAGTCCTCACTAAAGATATTCTTGCCCCATGTCCAGTGATCTACTTATTAGATCAAAATTGTATTCCTTTGCCAAACACAGAGCAAGGTATACAATAGGTCTGGTTCACAGCATAGCATACTTTATAGAACCTATGACTGAGGCATAGGGAATGACTTTTCATTCTCTTTCTATTTTTTGCAATGGTCGGGTCTTGAGTCTTACTCAACTTCACACCTTGCAACACAGGCAAGAACTCCTTCTTTGACTGTTCCATTTTGAACTATTTCAAAAATTTATCAAGGTATGTACTCATTGAAAAATCTTATGAAGCGTCTTGATCTATCTATATATATCTTGATGCTCAATGTGTAAGCAGCTTCACCGAGGTCTTGCTTTGAAAAACTCTTATTCAAGTATCCTTTCATGCTATCCAGAATTTCCATATCATTTCCAATTAACAATATGTCATCCACATATAATATTAGAACTGCTACAGAGCTCCCACTCACTTTCTTGTAAATACAGGCTTCTTCAAAAATCTGTATAAAACCATATGCTTTGATCAACTCATAAAAGCGTATATTCCAACTCTGAGATGCTTGCACCAGTCCATAGATGGATCGATGGACCTTGCACAATTTGTTAGCACCTTTAGGATTGACAAAACCTTCTGGTTGCATCATATGCAACTCTTCTTTAATAAATCCATTAAGGAATGCAGTTTTGATATCTATTTGCCAGATTTCATAAAATGTGGCAATTGCTAACATGATTTGAATAGACTTAAGCATCGCTACAGTTGAGAAAATCTCATTGTAGTCAACATTTTGAACTTTGTCGAAAACCTTTTTGTGACAAGTCGAGCTTTGTAGATAGTAACACTACTATCAACGTCCGTCTTCCTCTTGAAGATCCATTTATTTTCTATGGCTTGCCGATCATCGGGCAAGTCCACCAAAGTCCACACTTTGTTCTCATATATGGATCCTATCTCAGATTTTATGGCCTCAAGCCATCTCGCGGAATCTGGGCTCATCATCGCTTCCTCATAGTTCGTAGGTTCATCATGGTCTAGTAACATGACTTCTATAACACGATTACCGTACCACTCTGGTGCGGATCTTATTCTGGAAGACCTACGAGGTTCGGTAGTAACTTGATCTGAAGCTTCATGATCATCATCATTAGCTTCCTCACTAATTGGTGTAGGAATCACAGGAACTGATTTCTGTGATGAACTACTTTACAATAAGGGAGCAGGTACAGTTACCTCATCAAGTTCTATTTCCTCCCACTCACTTCTTTCGAGAGAAACTTCTTCTCTAGAAAGGATCCATCTTAGCAACGAATAACTTGCCTTCGTATCTGTGATAGAAGGTGTACCCAATAGTTACCTTTGGGTATTCTATGAAGACGCACTTCTCCGATTTGGGTTTGAGCTTATCAGGTTGAAAACCTTTTTCATATAAGCATCGCAACTCCAAGCTTTAAGAAATGATAGCTTAGGTTTATTGCTAAACCATAGTTCATACGGTGTCGTCTCAACGGATTTAGATGGTGCCCTTTTAAACGTGAATGTAGTTGTCTCTAATGCACAACCCCAAAACAATAGTGGTAAAACCGATAAGAGACATCATAGATCGCACCATATCCAATAAAGTGCGGTTACGACGTTCGGACACACCATAACGTTGGGGTGTTCCAGGTGGCGTGAGCTGTGAAACTATTCCACATTGTTTTAACTGAAGACCAAACTCGTAAGTCAAATATTCGTCTCCGCGATCAGATCGTAGAAACTTTATTTTCTTGTTACGATGATTTTTCCACTTCACTCTGAAATTCTTTGAACCTTTCAATTATTTCAGACTTATGTTTCATCAAGTAGATATACCCATATCTGCTCAAATCATTTTGTGAAGGTCAAAAAATAACGATAGTTGCCACGAGCATCAACACTCATTGGATCGCATACATCGGTATGTATTATTTCCAATAAGTCAGTAGCTTGTTCCATTGTTCCGGAGAACGGAGTTTTAGTCATCTTGCCCAAAAGGCACGGTTTGCAAGCATGAAATGATTCATAACCAAGTGATTCCAAAAATCCATCTTCATGGAGTTTCTTCATGCGCTTTACACCGATATGACCCAAACGGCAGTGCCACAAATAAGTTGCACTATCATTATCAACTTTGCATCTTTTGGCATCAATATAATGAATATGTGTATCACTATGATCGAGATCCAACAAACTATTTTTATTGGGTGTATGACCATCAAAGGTTTTATTCATTTAAACAGAACAACAATTATTCTCTGATTTTAAATGAATAACCTTATTGCAATAAACATGATCAAATCATATTCATGCTCAACGCAAACACCAAATAACATTTATTTAGGTTCAACACTAATCCCGAAAGTATAGGGAGTGTGCGATGATGATCATATCAATCTTGGAACCACTTCCAAAACACATCGTCACTTCACCCTCAACTAGTTTCTGTTTATTCTGTAACTCCTGTTTTGAGTTACTAATCTTAGCAACCGAACAAGTATCAAAATACTCAGGGGCTACTATAAACACTAGTAAGGCAAATATCAAACACCTGTATATCAAATATACCTTTGTTCACTTTGCCATCCTTCTTATCCACCAAATATTTAGGGCATTTCCGCTTCTAGTGACCATTTCCTTTGCAGTGAGCACTCAGTTTCAGGCTTTGGTCCAGCTTTGGTCTTCTTCACGGGAGTGACAACTTGCTTGCCATTCTGCTTGAAGTTCCCTTTCTTTCGCTTTGCCCTTTTCTTAAAACTAGTGGTCTTGTCAATCATCAACACTTGATGCTCTTTCTTGATTTCTACCTTCGTCAATTTCAACATCACGAAGAGCTCGGGAATCGTTTTCGTCATCCCTTGCATACTATAGTTCATCACAAAGTTCTACTAACTTAGTGATGGTGACTAGAGAATTCTGTCAATCACTATCTTATCTGGAAGATTAACTCCCACTTGATTCAAGCGATTGTAGTACCCAGACAATCTGAGCACATGCTCACTAGTTGAGCGATTCTCCTCCATCTTTTAGCCATAGAACTTGTTGGAGACTTCATATCTCTCAACTCGGGTATTTGCTTGAAATATTAACTTCAACTCCTGGAACATCTCATATGGTCCATGACGTTCAAAACGTCTTTGAAGTCCCGATTCTAAGCCGTTAAGCATGGTGCACAAAACTATCAAGTAGTCATCATATTGAGCTAGCCAAACGTTCATAACGTCTGCATCTGCTCCTGCAATAGGTCTGTCACCTAGCGGTACATTAAGGACATAATTCTTCTGTGCAGCAATGAGGATAAACCTCAGATCACGGATCCAATCCGCATCATTGCTACTAACATCTTTCAACACAATTTTCTCCAGGAACATATCAAAATAAACATATGAAAGCAACAACGCAAGCTATTGATCTACAACATAATTTGCAAAATACTACCAGGACTAAGTTCATGATAAATTAAAGTTCACTTAATCATATTACTTAAGAACTTCCACTTAGACAGACATCTCTCTAGTCATCTAAGTGATCACGTGATCCAAATCAACTAAACCATGTCCGATCATCACGTGAGATGGAGTAGTTTTCAATGGTGAACATCACTATGTTGATCATATCTACTATATGATTCACGCTCGACCTTTCGGTCTCCGTGTTCCGAGGCCATATCTGTATATGCTAGGCTCGTCAAGTTTAACCCGAGTATTCCGCGTGTGCAACTATTTTGCACCTGTTGTATTTGAACGTAGAGCCTATCACACCCGATCATCACGTGGTGTCTCAGCACGAAGAACTTTCGCAACGGTGCATACTCAGGGTGAACCCTTCTTGATAATTAGTGAGAGATCATCTTAAAATGCTACCGTCAAACAAAACAGAATAAGATGTATAACAGATAAACATCATATGCAATCAAAATATGTGACATGATATGGCCATGATCATCTTGCGCCTTTGATATCCATCTCCAAAGTACTGTCATGATCTCTATCGTCACCGGCACGACACCATGATCTTCATCATCTTGATCTATATCAATGTGTCATCAGATGGTTGTCTCACCAACTATTGCTCTTGCAACTATTGCTATCGTATAGCGATAAAGTAAAGCAATTATTTGGCACTTGCATCTTATGCAACAAAGAGACATCCATAGGCCTTCTGCCAGTTGCCGATAACTTCAACAAAACATGATCATCTCATACAACAACTTATATCTTATCACGTCTTGACCATATCACATCACAACATGCCCTGCAAAAACAAGTTAGACGTCCTCTACTTTGTTGTTGCAAATTTTACGTTGCTGCTACGGGCTGAGCAAGAACCGTTCTTACCTATGCATCAAAACCACAATGATAGTTCGTCAAGTTGGTGCTGTTTTAACCTTCGCAAGGACCGGGCGTAGCCACACTCGGTTCAACTAAAGTTGGAGAAACTGACACCCCCTAGCCACCTGTGTGCAAAGCACGGCGGTAGAACCAGTGTCGCGTAAGCGTACGCGTAATGTCGGTCCGGGCCGCTTCATCCAACAATACCGCCGAACCAAAGTATGACATGCTGGTAAGCAGTATGACTTATATTGCCCACAGCTCACTTGTGTTCTACTCGTGCATATAACATCAAACCATAAAACCTAGGCTCGGATGCCACTGTTGGGGAACGTAGTAATTTCAAAAATTTCCTACGCACACGCAAGATCATGGTGATGCATAGCAACGAGAGGGGAGAGTGGAATCTACATACCCTTGTAGACCGAAAGCGGAAGCGTTATGACAATGCGGTTGATGTAGTCGTACGTCTTCACGATCCGACCGATCCAAGCACCCAACGTACGGCACCTCCGTGTTCAGCACACGTTCAGCTCGATGACGTTCCCCGGGCTCCAATCCAGCAAAGCGTCGGGGATGAGTTCCGTCAGCACGACGACGTGGTGACGATGATGATGTTCTACCGGCGCAGGGCTTTGCCTAAACTCTGTGAGATATGACCGAGGTGGAATATGGTCGAGGGGGGCACCGCACACGGCTAAGGAACGATCCGTAGATCAACTTGTGTTGTTGTGCCTAGAGGTGCCCCCCTGCCCCCGTATACAAAGCAGCAAGGGGGGAGGGGGCGGCCGGCCTAGGAGGGGCGCGCTAAGGGGAGTCCTACTCCCACCGGGAGTAGGACTCACTCCTTCCTTGTTGGAGTAGGAGAAGGGGGAAAGAGGGGGAGAGGAGGAAGGAAAGGGGGGCCGCACCCCTTGTCCAATTCGGACCAGAGGGGGGCTGCGCGCCTCCTTCCTTTCGGCCTCTCTCCTCTATTCCCGTATGCCCCAATAAGGCCCATATACTCCCCGGCGAATTCCCGTAACTCTCCGGTACTCCGAAAAATACCCGAATCACTCGGAACCTTTCTGAACTCCGAATATAGTCGTCCAATATATCGATCTTTACGTCTCGACCATTTCGAGACTCCTCGTCATGTCCACATTCTCATCCGGGACTCCGAACTCCTTCGGTACATCAAAACTCATAAACTCATAATATAACTGTCATCGAAACCTTAAGCGTGCGGACCCTACGGGTTTGAGAACTATGTAGACATGACCTAGACCTATTCTTGGTCAATAACCAATAGAGGAACCTGGATGCTCATATTGGCTCCTACATATTCTACGAAGATCTTTATCGGTCAAACCGCATAACAACATACGTTGTTCCCTTTGTCATCGGTATGTTACTTGCCTGAGATTTGATCGTCGGTATCCAATACCTAGTTCAATCTCGTTACCGGCAAGTCTCTTTACTCGTTACGTAATGCATCATCCCGTAACCAACTCATTGGTCACATTGCTTGCAAGGCTTATAGTGATGTGCATTACCGAGAGGGCCCAGAGATACCTCTCCGACAATCGGAGTGACAAAACCTAATCTCGAAATACGCCAACTCAACATGTACCTTCGGAGACACCTGTAGTACTCCTTTATAATCACCCAGTTACGTTGTGACATTTGGTAGTACCCAAAGTGTTCCTCCGGTAAACGGGAGTTGCATAATCTCATAGTTACAGGAACATGTATAAGTCATGAAGAAAGCAATAGCAACATACTAAACGATCAAGTGTTAGGCTAACGGAATGGGTCATGTCAATCACATCATTCTCCTAATGATGTGATCCCATTAATCAAATGACAACACATGTCTATGGTTAGGAAACATAACCATCTTTGATTAATGAGCTAGTCAAGTAGAGGCATACTAGTGACTATATGTTTGTCTATGTATTCACACATGTATCATGTTTCCGGTTAATACAATTCTAGCATGAATAATAAACATTTATCATGAAATAAGGAAATAAATAATAACTTTATTATTGCCTCTAGGGCATATTTCCTTCAGCTACACATCGATCGACTGACTTTTTCATCTCTAGTCAGTCGATTTTGCAGCCGTTAGATAGGAAATCAAGGGTCTGCGATTCATGTTCAACCTCCACCCCCCCTGAGCCGCCAGCCACCATCGGCCAAACAGCAGCCCCCCGCCGCCCGCGGCCGGCGGTGCGCCGCCCCGCCCGCCTCGAAAACACTCCCCACCGCCGGTCCGCTGCCGCCCCGGCCATCCCTCTAGGCCCCCCCAGTGCCAAGATTTTTCTCCGGTGATCCCCACGCCACCGCCGCGCCAATGCCCCGCCACCGCCAGCGACCACCGCCCCCATCCTGAACCCTAAGATAGATAGTGGGGTACCTCTCCGGCGAGCCCCCTCCCCGCTGCGGCTGGTTCTTCCTTCACCCCGGCGAGCCCACCCCTTGGAAATCAACTGACCCAAAAGTCGATTCAGTCGACTGAAGTGTAGCCAAATCGGAGCAGCATCGCAAGCAAGAGCAAGAGCGAGAGCAGCAGCGCGAGCAAGAGCAATAGCAAGAGCAGACCAGGCAGGGGACCGAGAGGAAGAGCCGATCAGCAGCGCGAGCGAGAGCTAAAGCAGAAGCAGCTCCTACTGATGTGGACGCCGCCGCCGAGGGAGAGACGCCATGGAGGAAGTGGCCGGCGACGCCGCAATGGATGGAGTCGCGCCATGTCGGCTCGGGACCGAGCGCCGGCAGCACCATGAGATCGAATCAAGAAGAAAATGCGGCGATTAGTGTACAACCCTCTTTGGTGGCGCCGATTAGGCCGCAGCTTCATCCGAGGAAACAGTGATGATGATGCTCTTCCGGTGGTGCAGGTGAAGACGGCGGTGTGGGAATGGAGGTGGCGCGAAAGACGAGGGGAACATCGGGGCAACTCCTTGGAGGTGGAGGACGGGGTGGCTAAACCCGTGGGATGATGAGATCGACGACGGTTCCTCATCCGGTATGGTGGATGAGGGACGTCGAGGTGTTGCTGTGGACGAC
Source organism: Triticum dicoccoides (assembly GCF_002162155.2). Lineage (NCBI taxonomy): Eukaryota > Viridiplantae > Streptophyta > Magnoliopsida > Poales > Poaceae > Triticum > Triticum dicoccoides. The sequence continues at coordinate 625,852,570 of NC_041391.1, forward strand.
GTCGTTGTGGAAGAAGCTCCGGCTGGGTGGCGGACGGAGCAGGGTGTGGGGTTTCGTCACGGGTTTTCGCGGCCTCACTGTACGAATGGGTGTGCGGATGGGATGGCAGTGGGGAACCATGGCTTAGAGACGCGCTTGTCCGAAATATGGGGTAAGTTATGAAAGTACACCCCACCGATTTGAGGTATTTCACGTGTCGGGATTTCACAGGAGGTGGGAGTTTTCGCGCGTGTTGTAATTTAGGAATAGCAATGCGCTGGTTGAGATGGAGGGAGTTGTCGGAGCACAACGAGACAAAGATATATCTTAAATATTTTGGGCTAACAAGGGGCGGGTTGAAATTTCCGGACAAGCCTAACGTGTACTGTACCAAATCAATGCGCACTACAAATGTCATTCAAAACTTTGAATTCATGTTATGTTCAATTAAAATATTTCGCTATGTGTATAATGCATGCAACCTACTACTCAAATGAACGTCTTAATGCATTCCAAACGTATATACTACCGCTTCAATATGAACTAAATTTGAATAAGATCTACAGTAATGATTGTTGTCAAGTCAAAGCATTTGAATTCGTTTCTCTGTTTTAATAAGATCTACAATCATCATTATTGTCAAGTTAAACCATCGTTTGTGTATTATCTTCACAGCACAGCACATGATCAGTATCGAGTTACATATTTACTATGTGTACTATATGAACTCGAACTAGATTTTTTGAATCCACTTTACTTTGATTTCAAATCACATTACATTTCTAGGTCTAGCTAGATCTTCATAATCTAAACCATGTCTCATATGTATAATGTGTTTATCATATTATGTATGGTGCCCCGCCCCCTACGCCTACAAGTATTTAGATGTGAGTTGCAAACACCACACATTACCACAAATTCAAATAAAATGTGAGAATGTTCGATATATAGTATTTTTTAGATTGCTCGATATTTAGTTGTAAGCTGCAAACGCCGCACATTATCACAAATTGAAATAAAATGTGAGATTGTTTGATGTATAGTATGGTTTAGATGGTTCGCCATTTAGCTGTGAGTTGCAAACGCCATGCATTATCACATTATGGTATAACATGTGCACAGTACGTGTACCGCCGCTATATTCATGCAGGCAATGTTTAAAACAATATGATCTCCTATTCAAATATATGAATCCGCTTTCATATCAAATTATGATCTTAGTTAGTCTGTTACACCCACACAGTCCTCTAACCTTTGTAGCTACCACTAACTTCCTCTCGTGCATGCACACGCCCTCCTCACCCTCCCCCTCCCTCGGCATTCTATCCGCCGGGCACATTCATTTTTTCCTTTAGGTCGTTCTCCCAGAGTCTCCACAACTCCTTTCCGACACACACCGATCGATAAACCTCTCCAGCGATGCCTGCCTACAGCATACACACACATCTTCTCCTTTATGTGTCCTTGCCTCGTGTCTCTCATATGGTCAGACACACGTGTAAACTCTCACCCCTCTTTTAATCGATCTCACAACGGCACACTCCTGCCCCTATCCAGCTAGTAGTTGGGCCTCTCGCACCACCTCCTAGGTCCATTCTCTTTGTCTATCTGTCTTGCTGGGCCTTATTTGCCTCTAACAAATGGACGTACACCGACCGATCTCTCGCTATACAAATAGCCAGCTAGGTCTTTATAACTCATTTTTACCCACACATCGATCGATCTACCTCATTAGTTTTGTATCTCCCTTCCTCCGACGAACAACAATTGATCTACCGATCTAGTTAGGTTTGCTTATCAAACACATGGTTCCCCTTCATCATCCATGGATGCGTCCCGATAGATCTACCACGCACAGGCACACACAGAAACACATCCCACTCTTATTGATAACATTGCAGTTCCACCCTCTGTTTGTATAGTAGGCCTCTCCCAACATCTCCGAGAAGCAACTCCATCACCCATCCAGCACTCTACCCCTCTCCCTCCCTCTCCCTCCCTCTCTCTCTCCTCTCTCTCTGTCCCATCATATTTCCCGTCCTTCAGTTATGTATGGATGTCGACCAATCTCCCTCATGACATAGCTGGGTCTATCCTTCTCAACACATATACGAGTCGTTCTACCTCTATAGTTAGGCCTCTGCCTACCCCTCCCCCCACCCCCTACCCCCCACACACACCGATACATCAAGCTCTTTAGTCATGTCTCCCTGCCACACACAAACTTGACATGTGCCCTCTAATGTTACGGTAGGCCAGTCGCCCTATATCTTTGACTTGCACACACATACACACACACGCAATTTCGATGGCTCTCTTCATCGATCTCGCACCCACCC
>NC_041391.1:625855217-625866383 GCF_002162155.2 Triticum dicoccoides
TCATGAACGCGGTTTGTATCTCTCACACACACCCACATAGGTGGGGGACGTGCATGAAGAGAAGAGGTGCATGCATGGCGCACGTACTCCCATCTCTTTCCCAACCACACCCGCGCGGGTACACGGTGGAGCTCATTTTTGTATGAAAAAGGCAGCCCACGTGGTAATTTGGCACGTGTACTGGTTGTCCACTTGGTGGAGGGAGGATCGTCTACCACGGGTGAACAAACAAATTGCGACTCTACGCGTTATGTTAAATTAAAAAAAAGAGGTAAACCATGTGGGGCCTACCTTAGAGGCAAGGTTCTATACATTGGAGTACTTTTGATGTGTCCCGACAACTCGCAGAACGAGGAGAAGCTTGCTTAGTACGCCGTCTCCCCCGCCCACGGGCGCGGTGGCTCGCAGGATGAGGTGAACCTTGCTCCTCCCTCGCCCATACGCGCGGTGCCACGCAGGACAAGGAGAAAAATTTACTACTCCCTCCACTTACTACTCGTCCCTACTACCTTGGTTATAGAGATTATATCATATTGTTTGGAATATATATGTCCTTAGTAGATTTCAATATGAACTACTAGTACATACTCCAAACACTGATGTATATAGACGTACTTTAGAGTGTACATTCACTCATTTTGCTCCGTATGTAGTAGCACTCTCCCTCGCCCCTCGACCCTCGCCCACGTGGTGGATGTGCAGCAATTCATTCGGTCTCATATAACCAAAACAATATATACTGCACTACCATTATTGCTCGACTTCCCGAAGAGGCGAAGAGCCAATCGCAAGGTTAATATTTTGGAGATGCCAAGCGCAAGGTTATAGGAGAACGAGTAGTAGGTGCCGCGTCATTTATAAATATTTTTTTCTTCAGTGGCACGTACGCAATATGGAGAGAAAAGGAAACCGCTCCACTATATACATAGTCAGGACGGGCCAGCCTACACGGTTGCTTGCCGGGGTTGCTCTCTTCACACTCTCTCGCACAAAACGACTGTGGCCACATCTCTAACATCCCGGTGGATCACGTCCGCTTGGGGTAGGGGTGGATGCTTAGTGTAGATGCGGTGTCCATCACCGACTGTGAAAACCCACTGTCGGCACGTCCCGATCAGGGGTCCCCGCCGTTCTCTCTCACAAAGCCGGTGAGGTTGCCTTCGTCCCTTGCTCACTGCCGCGATGTGGGCAGTTGCCGCCTCCCGCCGCCCTCCTCAAGGTCGAGCTACGTCCCTCAGGTACAACTCCCTTTACAGCCGGCTTGCACCACTGCTCCAGCTGCCCACATCACTCCCTGTGGATATTTCTCTACTTCTTTGCCCCGCACATACCTGATACCTACTGGCTTCTACGTATTGTATTTGTGATGAGTTTATGTCTCATCAACTAGTCCTAGTAATCTTATTCTAATCACGCTTCTTCAATTTCTTTGCCACAGGGATGCTCATCTCGATTTTGGTGAAACTGCACAAAATGATCCGATGGTCAAAAGGTTGCAAACTTCATTTATTAGGAAGCTCGAACTTTGCCAGCAAATTGAAGCCTGGTCAGGGTTCACGGTTCAAGGCCTAGGGACTGCATGGATCATTTTTTTCTTTAGCTGCCTCTGTTCCAAAATAAGTGTCAACTTTAGTAGTAGTACAACTTTGTACTAAAGTTTGCACAAAGTTGAGACACTTATTTTGGAACGGAGGAGTACATATTTGCTATGATCTGTAAATCATTGAGATGCAATAGCATGCATGTTAGTCTCCTTTGTATTGATGAAATGTTGCAACGGGCAACCTTGGACGCAAGATACATGTAACAGGAGCTGGAAGCTTCATAGCATTGTACAAATTTATCTCGCTGATAAATTACAATATGTACTAGTACTATACTAGTACTTCCTCCGTTCCTAAATATAAGTCTTTGTAGAGATTTCACCATTAACCACATGCGGATGTATATAGATGCATTTTAAGTGTAGATTCATTCATTTTGTTCCGTATGCAGTTCACCTAGTGGAATCTCTACAAAGACTTATCTACTAGTAATAGCTAGCCCCCACTACTAGGAATTCTCTATCATCTCCTTGAGCCACATCATCAAAATTGACGTAGCCGTTAGATGAAGTAAATCAGTCATAATAGCCGTCTGATCTAGACGTTGAGAGGCTTAACACTAAGCAACATGCAAGCATGCAAAAATACCGTGGCACATGCATGTGAGTGGGTTTTAAATCACATCAACATGTTTGCATGCAAGCATGCACCGGTAGCATGCATGTAAGTGAGCTTTTAAGTCCCATTAACATGTCAAAAGGAAAAATATAGTCCTGTTATGCAGCAGGAGTTGGCTGATCTTTTTTCCTTATGTTGGATCATCTAAATGATGATGGGAGTTTATTTAGTTTGGCTACCACATTTATCATGCGGTTATAGATTTTTTTTAGTTCTATGAAATCGATAATTTTGCGCAGAGAGATATACAGCTGTTCCGCGGTAATGAGCGGGGACTCATCTAGTAATATTTAGGAACGGAGGGAGTACTATGTAAAGAGTTAGGTGTCGCACGGTGATAGTGTGAGGTGGGCCATGTAATCACTGAGCCTGCGTTTTTTCACTGCTCTTGCACTCCTCCGCTGTAAGAATGGAGAAAATTGTAATCTACTACCTCCTTTCGCCGAAAGCGTGGGACATCCAGCAGTCCTACCACCTCAGTAATAAAGACCAATGAGCCGTCAAATCACATAGACCTAGCAGTAAGTTGGACCAACGAAGCAACCATCACTCTTGCGTCAGTGAGAGGTCGCGTCCGCTCTGCCCGGGCATGAATGCGGCACCGATTCTTTGGAGCGGCGCTGACCGTTTCAGGCGGGAAGCGCGCGCCGGCGATGGAGGGGCTTTGGGTGGGCTAGGCTGGTCAGGAACGGGTGTGGCAGCTGTCGGCACGTCCCTATCGGACATGCCCGGAAATGAGAGGATGCACCGACTCTCGCGGCTAAAATCGTACACTACACACCATATCTCTATAGGAGTAGGTCGATCTGTCGCACTCTCTAACACACACATGTTGTTAAACACACACACGCACACACACACACCTTGGTCCCGTTGCACCTTCTAACGTGACTTATTACACCTAGACGGAGGGAGTGGTAAGTATACGAGATACGATGGCACACTGAGTTAAGTCGAATACAAGTGCCCAAAATTTGTGTGCATGTTATAATAAGGATTCACTTAAAATAGACGTGAGCGAATAGAGGGATCAATTGGACAGTGTTCCCAAGCAGTAGCGAGATGTGTGAGGTAGTAAGATACACCGCTGGCGCTTTTAATTTTTCTTATTAATTTGTTTGTTTCACCCTCTTACTGGTGGGACGCAACATACTACATGGAGAGAGGTAAGGTGACTAAGGCTGCATTATTTCTGCACCACTGTGGATAGTCTTACCACCAAAGCCACATGACACGATTATGATTGAAATCCTAATGACTCCCACACACACACACACAAAAACACGGCATGCCTGTCACACGAATGCAGGAATGTATAAAAGGTTATTTTCCTCTCGTTGAACATAACGGGAGGGTTGTATAGCTGGTCAGCCTGTTCGCTCATCAACTTGAGGTCTCGGGTTCGATAACTACACTTGAGAATAATTCTTGCCAGGAGTATTCTTTGACTAGTCAAAATGTTTTCTAGGGTTTGCACGCTTCACACTCTCTCTCAAGTATATATATACACGCTGGAGCCTCAGTGCTTGTAGTTGCTCTCTTCACACTCTCTCGCCCTCTCCCGCTGGATCCTCAGCGCTTGTAGTTGCTCTCTTCACACTCTCTCGCCCTCTCCAGATCTAAACAAGACTTCATTGGCCTCTCTCTCCCCTCACTGCTGCTCAAAGAGCCGGCAGGATCCGTCCGCCGGGAAGGGAAGGAGGCTTAACGCTTCGCCGTCGGCAAGGGAGGGAATCCACTACCGGCGCTGCTGTTCACTTTCCACCCAGCGGCGGCATGGGAGGGCCTCCGACCCTTCTTCTTTGCCGCCGTCCCGTCGCCCACCGAACCACACCCTATGAACCTTAAGGTATATTTTACTTACTCCACATGCATTGCTCTAGCTGCATGTATACCATGAATCTAGGATGTGGTTCAAAGAGGAAAGGAGTGGTGGGAAAGTAGTGAGAAAAGTTGTATATAGCATGAATCTAGGACGTGGTTCCAAGAGGAAATGAAGGGGGAAAGTTGTATAGCATGAATCTAGGACGTGGTTCAAAGAGGAAAGGAATGGGGGAAAGTAGTGGGGAATGTTGTATCGCATAAATCTAGGACGTGGTTCAAAGAGGAAAGGAAGGGCGAAAGTACTAGTTCAAAAAGGAAAGGAAGGGACAAGGCTGTAGAGTTTGAGCAGGACTAGATTTGTTGCGCTCACATAGGGAAAGGTGTCTAAAGATAACAAAACTGGGACCAACACAAATATGCTCCTTGGTTGTTTGTTCTTTGTTGCAGTAGACTGTGCATGACCACAGTACATCAGTAGATGCACATGGTGCTGGTGCGTCCACTGTCCCGTGCAACTCATTAGCTATTGTTAATCTATGGCCCTGTTTGGTTAAAAACTCCCTAGTCCCTACCTGCTTGGTTCCAGGGACTAAACATGGACTAGAGATTATTAAATGACATGATAAAATACCATGTTACCCCTAGTAATGAACTAATAGAAACAAGGTGCGATGTGTGGCAGGGGCAACTGTTGGAAAAAGTCCCAAAAAGACTCCCTCGGGGTCTTCTTTCTTTAGTCCCAAATGCCCACTTTTAGTCTCGAAAAGTCCCTCATGTTTTGCTTAGATGTGACTGACACAGAGTTTTTTTAGTCCCTACACCAAAATGTCCCTGTAAACAAACACCCTCTAATAATGCCGCTGGAAAATTGATGCAATGCCACAGTTAAAAGCAAATTACATGTTTAACAAATTTTACTGTTAATATAATCTCTATGTTAATATTAATCAATGCCACCGTTTGAGAAATGCTACTGTCTTGCTTTCTTTCCCATTTCGATAAGGTAGATGCTTCTTTTTGTTGGCTTCTGTGTCATCCACCATTATTGACCACTAATTGTTTCCTTTGCACCTCTATGTAAACAGGGTTATCTACTTCACCTCGTTGCCATTGTGACCTTTTGTTGCACTGCACAACACACTTTTGTTTTAAGACTGTTTTGTGCAGTTCAACCAAAATGCACACCGACAATGTTGCTTGATTGCTTGATCTTAGTGGAACTGCACAAGAGGAGATCTTACTTCCTATCCGTTAAGGTGAATTTGGTTCAGATCTTCTTCTTGTGAGTTGTTCGAGTTCCGCATCATGAGAGGTCAGTACTAGCCTTCTTTCACATGATTCTGCAGTGTGCTTTCATATGTTGTGCTACTTGTACGATAATGTTGCTTGATTTTAGTGAACTGCACAAATGGAGACAAGACTTCCAATCTGTATGTGCACCGTAATATCCCATTGAGGTAAGATAAGGATATTTCACAACTGCTAGCCTGTATTTTGCCACTTTCATCAGAAAATTAAGTTTAGTACTATACTTGTGCTCCCTAATTGACATGCCAAATCTTAGGTTGAAGGCGAACCTTGTCTGTTATTGAACCAAGTGATGAAGGGGAAGAACAAGCGGAATAAAAACAAAAATCAACTCATACTGTAATGAAGCACTGGAACTGTGATGACACAAGTAATGATATAGTTTTGCATCTTAATTTATTGCTATGGCTGGAACAAGCAATTGTTTTGCCACTGATTTGATGCCATACGTAATTATCTCTACTTGTGCAAACAGGGATCTTCTTTGAAGATACCATATATTTTAGTGGAACTGCACAAAAAGATGTTGCAAAGATTAAACTAATCGAGGAGTATATAGTAAGCATGGCCACCATAGTAGATAGCAACAGATGGTTCCGGAGAAGTGATTCATCTGTATCCTCTACACAATCAGCCTCCTGACAAAGGTTGGTACTCTCTCACTAATTCATCCATATGATTGAGCTTTGTCATCACTATTAGTGTTGTGCTACTGTTTAGATACTGTCACGAAAAAGTGGTATTGTCCTTGAGAAGTGCTTCATCCGTGTTGTTTTAAATATTTCCTTTCCTTTTTTTTCGAGCAAATAGGGATGCTAGCATTTAGTTGTCCTCTTGCCTTTGCACAATAGGATCATCTTCCTCTGAAGAAGAATATGGAGTACGTGAAGTGACTAGTTCCGATTATGCCAGGATGAAGAAGCACTGTCTATCTTCTCATCAGAAGGAGCAGTTGAAGGATGGTTACATTACTACCCACAAGGCCAAACTAACTTCAGCTCAGAAGGACTGACAAATCTCCATTTTTTTGCTGTGATGCACGAGTACAATGTTGTTCAAGGATTCTCATCAGAAGGAGCAGTTCAAGGATGGTTACATTACTCCCAACAATACCAAACTAACTTCAGCTTAGAAGGACTGACAAATCTCCATTTTTTTGCTGTGATGCGCAAGTACAATGTTGTTCTAGGATTCTTTCTGGTGAGTTCCATTTTTCTAAAAGTGTGCTCTACATGGATCATGTAGGTGCCTATTTAAACTGTCAATTCATAGTACATTTTGATTTATACTAATCACTTTTTTTGTATTTGTGCAAACAGGGGTGATCGGCTTGATTTCAATGGGAACTGCACAAAATGTTCATGAATACATTGAATCATTCATTTCCACCACAAGAAAGGAGGTGCCGATAAGTTCAAGGCGTTGCAACATATAAGGGAGAAATCATACAAGCTACGTGTGAATTTGGTTGATTTTGGTGGAACTGCACAAAAAGAACAGTTGGTTTATTTAGCATGAGGTGCCATGTCAATGTCCGAACTGATGGCAAACCCTGCCCATTCCACAATAGTAGGCATTTGATATTTTGGAATGGGACAACCTTGTCAAATTTTTCTCATTGATTTTAAGACATGCGTTTGATATTTTCGAATGGGACACCCTTGCTGTCAGCAGCGTCCATCAATTTTTCCTTTATTCTTTAGTTGTGAATTAAATATTGCCTCTAACATGTGACTCGCTGAGATGCATAATCATCGATTGTTTTGAATGTTCCCTATGAATTGCCAGCCATGTGTGTTTGATTGCAATGTACAGAAACGCTAAAATGCTGCTCAAACTCTTTGTACTCCTTCTGTTCCTTTTTACTTCGCACATTGAGAAAGTGCATACTTTTTTGTATAAGGTTGGTCAAAGTAGAGATACTTTGACTGCAGACAAAACTTGTATAGAAAGGACCGGAGGGAGTACATGTGAAACTGCTGCAAACGAGGTGATCACCCTGGGAATAATGCTAGTACATATTGTTTTGCATATTCATCCAATGCCAGTGATACAGGAATTCGAACTAATCAAAATAAATTCATTCATACACAGTCAGATTTCATATAAACATGCCGGATTTAATTACATTTCATACATTCTTCAACTAAAAAGGGGTGTTTGTGGCCGCATGCATCTCCTAGATGCAGAGGCCAGGGGTCATCCTCCTTTTCTAAAAAAAATAAAAAGGGGTGCGCTGGAGTTATAATTAATTAACCGAAGCTACCCACCTGTGTCCCGCTGAGCCGAACAGAAGCTTCAGTGACTTAACTGCATGTGCAGTTGCATAACTGACATGTGGCCTATTGGGCCCATGTGTCAGTCAGCCAACTGCACCAGCAGTTAAGTAGAAGTAGCATTCTTCTCCAGCGCAGCTCTCCGACTCCACGTCGCCGCCAAGAAGCTAACAGGCCATCAATGGTCAACCCGCCTAGCTTGGCTTCAACCGGAGGGTACCAGCGGTGGCCTTACTTGGACCCGAGCGGCGGCGACCTACCATGTTCTACTCTTCCTTGTTTTCTATGTGGCGCGGCCTCGTTGGCAGCGAAGCGGGGCCTCAGCGAAGCCGGTGATGTCCTCTGTCTTGTTGCCGGCGGGCGGCGCCTCAGCGGGGCGGTGGAAATCCTCCCTCACGTTGCCGGCACGGTGGGGCCTCTGCTGAGCCGGCAATGTCCTGCGCCTCATTGTTGGCGGGGCGGGGCCTCGGCGGAGCCGGTGGTGTCCTCTGCCTCGTTGTTGGCGCCGCGGGGCCTCGGCGGAGCAGGCGGTGTCCTCTGCCTCGTTGTTGGTGTCGCAGGGCATCATCGACGCCAACGGAGCGGGGACTCGTCGGAGCCGGCAGTGTCCTCTGCCTCGTCCTCGGTCTCGCCAAACAGCGCCTCGCCCGCTTCATCCTCTCTTTGCTAGCCTCTTTGTAGGCGGCCGCAGCCTCTGCCACCCGCATGCGGTACCGCCAGCGCTCGAGGCGGCCATTGCGGGCGGAGCGGTAAGAGTCGAGCAGCGCCTCCTGCTCCGCCCGCTCTACAGCGATCTGCTCCTCTGCCTGCAGGTGCTCCTGGAGGAGATGGTGGTTGTAGGCGGCGTCGGCCTGCGCCTCCTGGAACTGCTCCTCACGTATCTGCCTCACCCTGTCCATATATTGGGCATGGGCCTCGCCAATGGTCATGGTGCAATGCACCAGCGAGGATGGCGTGGAGGAGGGGGTTGGCGCCGGATCGTCGACTACCATGTTCTCCATTGGGACGTCGTCGTCCTCCGGCTGCCTGCCGGCCAGCCGGTCGGCAGCAATGGCTGCTATCTCCTTGTGGTCCGTCGTCCGCCCATCCCGAAGAGCGCTGGAGCGCGAGGAAGCCATGGTGGGAAGTAGTGGTGTGGATAGGAGAAAGGCAACGGATGAGGATGACTGGGGCTATGGCCGGCGCAGTAGTTTATATAGCAATGGTGGGCAGGTGGAGGGACGGACGTGTGATGCCAGAGTAGCCACCTCGGTAACCGTGTATCATTAATTTGTGCGGCAGATGGACGGACGGATGGCACTTGTGTCATTTGAAGGTGGAGCAATAGCCTGCACCGGGAAGCCGGGCGGCCGGCACTGACTGTTTTGGGCGGAAAGCGCGCGCGGGCGACGAGATCACTTTACTTGGATAGGATGACAATGGGGACCCACCAGGTCCATAGCCTCACGTACGCAAGTGCCTCCTTATTATATATATATAACTATAATTTATTTTGCTTCCTCCTGGTTTCCTAACATCACGGTCCCACACCATTGTCTACCTATGTACTCCGTCCTTTCCGGTTTATATGGCTTATCTCAAAAGTTTAGTTTTTCCATTTTATAAGGCTCAATTTGGTTGTTTTCCATCACATGTTCAGATTCCAAGGTGCATTAAATCATTGCATGCAAGTATTAAGAGAAAATTGACCAATGCATGTAATTTATGCATGCATGCATTGCAATTAATGCATTGATAAACATAATTTTTTGAGGATAACAAGAACATTAATTAGGTGCTTTTGCAAAACTAGAATAAGTATTCCACCACTCGCCATCTACCTTGATTGGTGAGATTTTTGAATTGAGCATTATAAACCGGACAGGAGGGAGTAGTCAATAATCGAGAGAATTGCACAAGAAGCGGCCGACAGCTGGGACCAAGCAGCTCGAGCAGTATTTGTGTTTTTGAGGTGTGAGCACTGCAGAGTTTTTTGATGTTTACCCCAGATATTAATTTTTCTCCTCTGAACAACAACAAAAACATCGCTGCAGGTATTAACTGGGCGGGCTGTGGCCCGTCTAGCCCAAGCCATATATCCAGCCCAGATATTAATTTTTTTCAAGCTGAAAATGGCTAGCCCAACTATACTTTTTTTTAGGAATACCCAGGCAAGGTCAAGTTGTTATTCTCTGCCCCGCTGGGCTGCTTTTGTTTCCTAGGAGGGATGCATTAGGCTTAACAAGAAAATGGGCTTTAAGAAATAATAAATGGGATGTAATTATAAAAATTGGGTAGTAACTATAAAAAAATTCACCAAACAGTGATTACTTTATAAAATATTATTTTTGGAATATTGAAAATTTTAATTTCATTAATTGTTGCGAGCGGAATGTTTTGTTGGATTTTTACGCAATATAAATTTATATTGAAATTGTATTTAATCTGACTAAAATTTCGGGATAAAAAATTTGGATCCCATCAAAATGTGGGAAATCTTATTGAATTCTATTTTGAACGGTTGGTTGAAATGGGCTGTACTTTTAGCAAACTGTAAATGGGCTGTAGTAAATTCCATTAGAATTCAAAAATGGGCTACACATTCTTACAAATCTCAAATGGGCTATAAGTTCTCTGCCACACACTTCTGGCCTTACTAAGTTGACGCGTCCCCTAAAAAAACAGAGTTGACGGGTATGCAAGGCTTTGTCAACTTATAGTCAACACACGGTTCTAGCAATAGTGGCCGTTGGATGTCCATCCAACGGATGACGTGCTTCTTCTTCAATCTCGGATATTCTAGCTTCACTCGCCCAAAAAATGATTCATCCCCCTGACATCTGGGGCGCACCGTTTCGGAAGCTAACCTGTGGGCCTACTAAGTTGACATAGCAAGGGCTTTGTCAACTTAGTCAATATAAACGATTCTAGTTGCAGTGACCGTACGATGTCCATCCAACGACCGTCGTGCTTCTTCAACCTCTGGTCTTCTTGCTCCAGCCGCCCAAAGCAGCGTCGGTCGTGCCACCTGCTCCTGCCTCCCGTGGCCTGTTGTGTTGTCGCGGAGGCCTCACCGCCCCCTACTACTCCTCCCGGTGGCCAGGCCATCCCTCCACTCACCCACTGACCCACACCCCCTGTTATTCTGCGGCGACGACAATGCAGCCGAACCAGTGAACCCTCGTACTCCTCTCTGCGTGTGCATCCACTGCCACGTCTTCCCCGGCTCCGCGTTGTCCCCTTCCTAGGCCTCACTGTTGTCCACCGCCGTGGTGCTCTCGGCGCGCGTGGTCAACATGGTCAAGGAATGACTTCCATCGGACGTGGACTGCACATGGAGAGGCTGACAGCTGGGTCCACGGCAGCCGCAAGGAAGTGCCTCCTTATTACGCGTAAAATAATTATTCCTCCACCTGACAGCGGGGACCCACCAGACGGGCCACCGTATTTCGCAAAAAAAAAATGATTCGCCCCCTGACTGTTGGGACCCATGAGCTACATCTTCGCACGCAAGGAAGTGCATCAAAAAAAAAACGATTCGCGCCCCTGACTGCTGG
>NC_041391.1:625866624-625867521 GCF_002162155.2 Triticum dicoccoides
CTTCGCACGCAAGGAAGTGCCTCTAGGCAAAAAAAACGATTCACCCCCCTCACTGCTAGGACCCAGCAGCTACACCTTCGCACGCAAGGAAGTGCGTCCAGGCAATAAAAAACGATTCGCCCCCCTGACTGCTGGGACCCAGCAGCTACACCTTCACACGCAAGGAAGTGCGTCCAGGCAAAAAAAAACGATTCGCCCCCCTGACTGTTGGGACCCACCAGCTACATCTTCGCAGGCAAGGAAGTGCCTGATAGTCGGGACCCACCTGGTCGAAGCATACGTAGCATTGTCATCCTGGTCGCGAACGTGTATGTACATACTGGTCGACGTAGAGGCGCGCACGTGTCATAGTAGAGGCGCGCTCGTATCGTAGTAGAGGCGCGCACGTAGCATGTACACGTACGTACATCGGCGAGGGTGCAAGAAAGACAATACGGCCATGTACGTACATACGGGCAGGGTCTCTAATGCCTACTCGCGCATACGTACATGGCTGGGTCGGAACGGAGAAACATCGTCGTCGTCTTGTTCATGGGGAGGCAACGGAATGCGTCGTTCATCGGGAGGCAACGGAACGCATGGGAGCTAACCAGCTGGGTCAGAACGGAATGCGTGGTTGTGTTCATCGGGAGGGCTTGGACGGAACAGGCGATGGAAATGAGGCCTGGCGTACCGCACAACAGAGGAAACGCCTTGTGTTCGATCGTCCACGTTCGAAACGGGATCCTGTTCATCGGGAGGGGTCTGGCATACCGCAAAACGGAGGAAACGGACCTCCTACGGTCGAAATGGCATCCTATTGATCGGGAGGGGCCTGGCGTACCGCAAAACGAAGGAAACGGACCTCCTACGGTCAAAACGGGTGTGGCGTACCGCAAAACGGACGAAACGGACTTG
>NC_041391.1:625868052-625911481 GCF_002162155.2 Triticum dicoccoides
GCAGCAGTAGCAAAGGAATCGCTCCATCGGGTTCAGTTAACAGCCATCGATCTATCGCTCGGGTTCAGTAACGCGTAGCCTGCAGTGCAATCGCTCGGGTTCAGTTATAGCCCAACGCCTCTCCCGAACCCGTAGGGTCTACACACTTAAGGTTCGGTGACACTAGGGTTGTATGAATATGAGTATGCAGCAAACCGAATGTTGTTCGGAGTCCCGGATGAGATCCCGGACGTCACGAGGAGTTCCGGAGGTAAAGATTTATATATAGGAAGTCTTATTTTGGTCGCCGGAAAAGTTTCGCACTTTATCGGTATTGTACCGGGAGTGCCGAAAGGGGTCCGGGGGTCCACCGGGGGGTTCCACCTGCCTTGGGGGGGCCACATGGGCTATAGGGGGTGCACCTTGGCCCATATGGGCCCAGGGCACCATCCCCAAGAGGCCCATGCGCCATGGAGACTTGGAGAGGGGAGAGTCCAAAGAGGGGAAGGCACCTCTGGGGAGGATGGACTCCTCCCCCCCTCTTGGCCGCACCCCTTCCTTGGAGGAAGGGGCAAGGCTGCGCCTTCCCCCTCTCTTGCACCTATATAAAGGGAGGGGAGGGAGGGGTGGCCGCACCCATAAGCCCTGGCGCCTCCCTCCTCCCTGCAACACCTCCTCCTCCTCCCATAGTTGCTTAGCGAAGCCCTGCCGGAGTTCTGCTGCATCCACCACCACGCCGTCGTGCTGCTGGATCTTCATCAACCTCTCCTTCCCCCTTGCTAGATCAAGAAGGAGGAGACGTCATCCGCTCCGTACGTGTGTTGAACGCGGAGGTGCTGTCCGTTCGGCACTAGGTCATCGGTGATCTGAATCACGACGAGTACGACTCCATCAACCCCGTTCCATTGAACGCTTCCGCTTAGCGATCTACAAGGGTATGTAGATGCACTCTCCTTCCCCTCGTTGCTGGTTTCTCCATAGATAGATCTTGGTGACACGTAGGAAATTTTTTGAATTTGGGGACCTGGCTGACTTGAATCATTGTCACTCCTATTGGGGGCTTGGTCCTGTCCGACCATCGTAATACCATCTGATCAGCTCAGTATAGCATATTTTTGCAAACAGTTTTTATCATTGCCTTGGTTTCCATGGTATTTTCATGGCTTGTTTGTTCTTAGTTTTTTGTTGGATTCCTTTTATGTCAACAAACACCTTTAATCCGGAGAAGTATGCCCGGTTTATTTTTATTTTTTCCTGTTAACATCATGGAGTAACAAGGGGGTTTATATTGACCTAGTACGGTCTATACGGGAGCTGTTTTCTCCCCCCTTGTTGACGGTAACGTTTTATAAAACCTCCGCTTCAAAGCTTGGCTAAACCAGCTTCATGCCAAGACATGGTAGGAAATATGAATGGAGGTTTTTTCGAATAAAAGCTTCAGTACTTATGCACGAAGGCATAATGAAGATAGAAGTATTAACTATCCTGTTACAAGGCATCACGGTGCCCGAATAAAGATCATTTATTATTTTGGAAAGATTCCAAGGACAGCTATACAAACCGGCTCCCGGTTTAGGCCTGCTCCTCGTCATCATCCGCTTCAGCTTCTTCGTCCCTACCCATTGGCTGGAAATCAACAGTGGTCCAGTCGATTCCCATTAAAGCTTGGAAAACAGCCTCTTCATGTATCAGGGAAGACGGTTCAATATCAGGAGCGTAAGTGTGCTTACGGATTGGAGGGATCAGATTCTCCGCTTCAAGAGTTGGGGCAGGCACTCGCTTGTTCTGGTCGTTGTATTGTGCTTGATAATGCGTCAAGTCTGCCTCTTCAGCTAGCTGACAAGCCAGAGGGCGCACCGCACGGTTTATTGCCCTTAAATCCTCTTCGTTGAATTCAGAGCCATCTTCCTTCAGGCTGGGATAGCCTTGAGATGCTTCCACAGGGTCGAAATCTGGCACCCATGTCTTTGCCCGGATCAAGGCGTTAATAGCTCCGGTTCGAGCAGCAGATTTCTTCAGCTCCTCCATCCGGGCCGGAAGCATCGACAACATGTTAAGAGTGTCCTGGATTAAAGAAGGTGCCGGGTTGTTATGAGAGGCTGTGGTGATGATCCGCTAGGCTCCGGTATATAATTGTTCCACTAAGGTGTAGGCAGCCTTCAGTTTGTTCCGCACATCGTTTCCCAAGTGCCCGGTGCGTGTCCCAAGTGTCAGTTCATCCGCCACCGGTTTAAGGGCAGCTTCAGCATTTTCCGCTCTTTTGGTCAAAGCGGCCTTCTCAGTGGCCCAATCAGCCCGCTCTTTCTTGAAGCCTTCCTTCAGCTGTTCAGCGGTGCTCAAGGCGCTGGTTAATTCTTCCTTTTCCTTGTCTGTTTCAGCTTGTTGAGTTTTCAAGGCCTCTTGCAAATCAGCAATCCGGTCCTCCTTGATTCTCACCTCAGCCTGCATACAGACATCATTTAGCTTTAAACAAGCGGTCCAAGAAATTGAAGTATCAACCACATAACAAAGTTATACGCCTGATACTTGGGGGCTAATGAACCTTCAGTTTTCAAAATTTACTAGATTGCAAAGTCCCAAGCTCAATACAGGTATTCAACTTGGCACTTGGGGGCTAATGGCTATTTGCTCAAATTATGTTCTAAGGGTAGTTTTCTGTTGGAGCCCCGGTCTAATTCTGCTAAGTTAAACCGGCCCTTCGGGGCTATATTAATGGATTTCAAAAGTGTTGAGGATCGTATTCAAGTCCCGGTTTGACGAAGGCTACAAACCGACCCTTGGGGGCTAGGAGGATTGATGCAAAGGCAGTCAGTAAAGAAGTAAGTTACCTCAAATTTATCCCTCATCATTTTTACCAGACCAGCTTCACAGTCACGGCTAGTATAAAGCCGGTTTAGATAGCCGGAATGAAGATCTTGGGCACTCAGAGCAGCATATGTCTCCAGTTCAACATCCCATTTTTCTTTATTCAGAGCGGAAAAATCCTCTTTTATGGTATGCTTTGTTAAGGTGACAGGATTCCTGGGTTCAAAGCGGCCTACACCAGTAATCACAACATCATCATCTTTGGACTCGCCAGTTTGTGTTAGTGTGATCGGTTTGTCCGCAGGACTGTGGGATTTCTCAATCCGGACGGAGCTGACAGGCGGGTCAGCAGAGACTGAAGTATTAATAGGCCTCTCTTCGGGAATAGCATCGTCTTGTAAAGGAGGATCATTGGGAGTATCCTCAGGAGCAAATGCTTCAAGATCTGGCGTTTTGTCATGTTCTGGGGCTACATCTTCTTCAGCCGCTTTATCCAGGCGGGCTTTCTTGCTCGGTTTAGGTTTGGCCCTGAAAGAAAATCAAAGATTCAAGGAAAAGCATAAGCCATTACATAGTGTACTGGAAGCATATGTTCAGCTTAGCTTACCCAAGAACCGTTTTTAACGGTGGCAGCTGAGTGGCCGACGATTCACCAGAAGATGAATGAGAAGTAACCTGATAATCGGAGTCGGATGGGTTAAGAGGTTGACGGATGAAACCCGCTTTAGGATGTAAATCAACAAAAAGGTCAGAGACCTCGGAGCGGCGTTTTCGAACCGGACTGTTTGTTAAACCGGTGGAGGTAACTACCTGGCCACTGTGCCGGTTTGTGCGGCGAGCTTCATGTTGCTGAGTCTTCATAAGAAATTTAGGATCCAAATAAGCATGAGGATGAGAAAATTTAACTTTCCGGTTTGCCTGTCGAAATTTTGGCAAAGGCAAGATTTCTGAATCGGAAGAGAGAATAGTTACCTTAACGAATTCCGCATTGCTGGCTTCAGTGTCGTCCTGACAAGCATCATCATCAATAAGGCGTGTAAAAAATAAGCCAAGCGAGTCAAGTTCTACCTCAAGGTCCGGGTTACCCACATCGTCATCAATAGCTGGATCAGATGAAGCGGTGGTTTTTCTCTTGTGAGCTGGCTTCTTGATAACCTTGGTCTTGGGACGGATTGGCCGCCCTGCTTTCTCCGTTTTGTCTTGAGAAAGCTTCTTGCTCCAAAACGGATTATCGCCCTGGATCAGCAGTAATTAAATGTCAAACAGATAAAGCAGTAACCGGTTCAACAATAGAGCAATTAAAATCTTACCGTTGGCGGTTTGTTGGTGGTGTAGTAAGGAGGCAGACCGGTTTGAGCACAGAGGTGCTCCGGTTCATTCAGCATCTTTTTTACAGATTCTGTGACTTCATCATCGGGGAGTTGGATTTTAGTGTGTCGGAGTGGGTCATCGACACTATCAGTATACTTGCACATCAAACTGGAGCGCCGGCTCAGAGGCAGTATGCTCCATGATATCCAACAGCGTGCAAGATCTATTCCCGTTAAGCCATTGGCCATAAAAGCTCGGAGCTTGCACAGTTGCGGAGCGTATTTAATTCTTTCCTTGGCGCTTAGTCTTTGTGGAGAAGGGTGTGTGTTGCTGAGCCATTCCGGACGGAAGCCAGGCAAGGGATTTTCATTGTCAGGGGAGGTATCCTCGCAATAAAACCAAGTTGCATTCCACTCCTTGGGGTGAGTATGGAGTTTGACGTGGGGATAAGTGATCTCCTTCCTCTTCAGAATGGCCATACCCGCCCAATTCAGTGTTGGGGCCATCGGTGAATTCAGTGCGACGGTTTAAATGGAAGAGGTCTCTAAACAACTCAACTGAAGGCTCCTCTTGAAAGCATACCTCAGAGAGCACTTGAAAGTGGCATAGATTGGCAACAGAGTTGGGGCCAATATCCTATGGACGGAGCTGAAAATTGGCTAACACATCCCGGTAAAATTTAGACCCGGGCGGTTTGAAGCCCCGAGCCAAGTGATCTGCGAAGACCACAACCTCTCCTTCCTGGGGGGTGGGAGGACATTCATTTCCAGGAACCCTCCAGTGGATCGTATCTTTACTGTCTAAAGCACCGATCAAGACTAGATCGTCCAACTGTGATTCCCTGACGCGAGAAGGAACCCAATTGCACTCATACACTTGTTTGGCCATGGCGAGATCTACAAGAAATAGGTGATCCGGTTCAAGAACACACTGGTAAAAGAAGGTGTTGATCTAAACTACGATAAACCGGGGACAGTACCTATAAATCGGTCTTCCACAATGCGGCATCATGTGGATTCTGGCGGTTCAACCAGGGGACTAATGGTATATACCGGTTTAGTAATTTTTTTCTATGATAAGTTAAACCGCCTGACCTAAGCATCGGAAGAAATTGAAGCTATGGATAACTAGGTATGCAGAAACAAGTTTCACATGATCTTATCACAGCCGCGGATCTACCGCGAGCTCACAAAAACAGAAAATATTCCGAAGAGTAAGGCAGACACAGAAGTGAACCATTGAGCGGGTATGTGCGAGATATATATGGACTTAGATGAGAAACTACAGGTGGATGCTTAAAAACTACTACTAAACGCAGCAGGGATTCACAGATTCATTCAAGGTCAGAAAACAGGTATGAGCATGCGACGAACACAGCACGAACATGGAACCCTAAGAACAGATCTAGGTCAAGAAGAGGAGAAAGCTTACCGGGAACGGAGAAGATGCGGAAAGATGCCGCAATGATCTGGTACGTTCAGGTTGATGCAGCGGCCCAAGACGAGGCAGAGGTCGACGGCGGTGGCAGAGCTCCAAGGCTGGCGATGCGAGGAAGACGAAGAAGAAGGGACGAAGGGAAAGGGAAAGAAATGACCCTTCGGTCTTATTTATAAGGCAACAGAGCTAGGTCAAGCGCGCGGATCCAGGAGCTATTGTTAAAAGAGGGCGTTATAAATGATAAAATTTCATGATGACGTCATGCCGGCTTACAGCAACCAGAAATGATGACGACACGGCGGTTTACCAATTACCCGAAGATGTCCAAGACACCAGATTTTGTGAGGGATTGACATGAACCAGTTCAAATCAATCTGGGGCCTAATGTTGGGGATATTACCACTAGGCGTGAACCGGCCTGCTTGGGCCGGGATAACTTCATTAGTGGTATGAACAGATGAAGGCCCAAGGCCTGTAGCCGGTTTAGAACCTGTAGCCGTAAACCGGCCTGATGTGCAACTTGTATTGTAAGTTAGGAACAGAGAGATACCAACCGGGATACGAGTATGGACCGGTTGGGACTCTATGGACCGACGGGCGTAACCCGTGTATATAAGGGGACGACCCGGCGGCGGTTCATGGAGAGAACGACAACTCGAGTCTAGGCGAAGCTTGTTTGCTCCCTAGCCATCGAGACCACATCAATTCCATCGCAACTAGATGTAGGCTTTTACCTTCATCGAAGGGGCCGAACTAGTATAAAACCCTCGTGTCTTTGTGTCCGCTTTAACCCCTTCAAGTAAACTCGTAGCGATGGCTCCATGACTAAGTCCTTTCGCTAGGACATCTGCCGTGACAAATCCACGACGGGTTGGGTGCGGCCGACCAACCTGAGGATAATAATCTCCTCGAAAACTATATTGCACTTTAAATTTTCTGCATTGGATTGTCAATGCAGTAGCCCCCGAGCCACTAGTCGGGTGGCAACACCAGATCAGGGGATCGGTGTACCCCTATAATATTTTTAAATGATAAGCACGAAGCCCAGTAGCCCCTGAGCCTTAATGTGGGCATGGGTGGCCGAATTAAGGATCGATGTCCATAGTAAAAATCACAAATTATGTGTAATGATTCTATGTATCCATGTACTTTACATCATTAATGCTCGGATCCGCATTGTAAAAAACTTTGTTGACCGACCATCGACTTCCACCTCCTTGGCCAGCAGCCGAGGAGTGTTTGTCATACTTTATAAAGCTTTATGAGGGCAAAGATTTACGGCAAACAAGGCAATCCGGCCATACGGTTTGATAAGCAAAGGTACGCGGAGAGATATGTTATATTAATTTTCAAGATAAGAAACATCTTCCAAAGAAAATACTCCCACTATCGGTTCCTTTCTTTGGGTTGTCATGCTAAGCATGATCCTGAAACCTCAGCTCCGATCAATGTGGGAGGAAAATATTGAGGATTTAGTTCGCGGAAAGTTCCCAAACTCTATGGTATAAATGAACCAAAAAATTTACTTCTGTCGTTGCTGACCAATGTGATCCTTTAAGATTGCTAGCTTTCGGCTTCATCCAGTCTGAGGTACTAACTCGGATGACCCGGTAGTAACAATCACAGAGGTGCTCCCTTTACCGCCTAACCGAACAATCAGGAACGTAGGGGCAAGCACAGGTGCCAGGCAACCCAGCTTGGCCAAAATATTAAGGTCAAACTGATGCATACTTATGGCTTTATATAACGATAATTACGGAATGCAACACTTGTATAATGAGTACAGATGTTGATGATATATACTTATTTTGACTCCATTGCGACCGTTTAGCAGTTGAAAGTGGCCCATCGCCGGCTTCTACCCCTTTGTAGATACTATGCAGGGTGTTTCCGCAATAACAAGACAACCCTTAGCCGACGTCTCGGTACCCGGAGGCGGTTGTGTTAGCGGAAACGAGGCAATCAGATATCTTGGCTTTATAACTTTCACTTAGTCATAGGAGCTTTAAACTGGGGAAGCTAGCTACGAGCCCCCGGTTAGTGTTCGGCGACAGCAGAGGTTAAGCCATAAATACTTCGGCCAATGTTATGAACGGCTCATCATTTAACATAGTCATCGGATCGCGGACCCGTTTGCGCTTATTGTGACAGTCAGTTTTCGGCTTTCTCCACTGAGGTGCTTAACCATGCGAGCTGGAAGCACAATCACAGTGGTTCTCCCGTTGCACACCTAGCCGAACAAAGTGGAACGTAGGAGGCAAGCACAGGAGCCGGACAACCCAACTATTGACCGAAGACACAATTCGAAACCGATGCATATATAGCAACATCCTATAATGTTTTTTCCAAATCTCTAAAGGTGTCCGGCGTTGCACTATGAGACTTATGCGAAAAACACACAAATAGTTTAAAAGTGCCAAAAGCTTAGAAAACCAAAAAAACGCTAGTAAAAACATGACGTCCGAACAAGATCAAGTGTTCGGTGCCAATCCGAAAATTGAAAAAAAAATTGTGCTTCTGTCGACCAAGAAGAAACATATTTACACCTCATATATAAATTTAAAGAGCCCCCATGTGACTTGGGCAAAAGTATTTTATGTATAATGATTGTATCTACCAAAGTACTTATATCATATCTGTGTTCACCCGAACTTTATACGCATCTTAACCGATCGTCGGCTTCTCCCTCTTTGGTCAAGGACCAAAAAGTGTCATGTACTCCCCCTATCAAGAATATTGATGGTGTTTTCGATAACAAGGCAATCAGGCCATAAGGCTGTAACAGACAAAGCGCGCTCAGGGAACTTATGCTATATTACCGACGAAGTGTAAGAAGCATCTTCGAAGAAAATAGTACCCCCACCGATACCTTTCTTCGGTTGCTCATTATTACTATGAGACTTGTGCAATGGATTTTTTGTACTCATGAGTTCCGTTGTGTGTCGACCATTATTGAAAACAGTAAGAGCGCTAGCTTTCGGCTTGACCCAGTTTGAGGTCCGGCTCAGATGACCCGATCGTGACAATCGCAGAGGTGCACCCTTTACTCCCTAGCCGAACAATCTGGAACGTAAGGGTAAACACAGGAGCAAGGCAACCTAGCTTGCAAATCACTTAGGTCAATATGGTGCATATTGTGGCGTAATACACGAACAAGGAACGAAGCCGTACAAGTATAATCATATGCAAGAGGAAAAGCTCCATCAAGGGAGCCCCCAAATAAATGGGATATTTGAATATGTGCGTCACAAACAAAGTCTTGACAAGGAACTTTGTCACAAACAACTTTGTGCCAAAAAGTATAATGCTTGGCCGAACCGAACAAAATTTAAAACTGAAAGTTTTTGAGCATAAAAGCAATTTAGCTGGTTAATGTGTTCGGTGTTGATGACGTGATTTGGGCTTGTGACGGGACAAAGACGCCCATTGAACCGACAAGGTTCGCAGTCCTCAGCACGGCCGAGGTCCCAGCCCCCAGGCCCGAGGTGTCCGAGCAAGGAGTTTGGCATTCCGGAGTAGTGATCACGTAACATGGTCAAAATCGATTACCTGCACACATAAAATAGTGCGGTCCAGGAAATAATAATAATAATATATATAATCCTTGAATAATTGCTTTACGCAAGAATAATTTATTTAAAGAGATGTGACCTGCCACCGAAGCCAATGTCGATGCAGGGCGTCAGCGTGACGCAGTGAAGGCGTGACAAAGCCTGAATTTGTAGAGTGGTCTGAGTTTTGGATGTGGCGTTTGCCGAACTATGTACGGAAACTGATCGAACCACCATGCGACCATTTTTAATGTGGCCGCCATTTGACAGACCTGTGTACAGATGATGGAACAAACCAGCGTAATAATTCCTTAAGAAAAATAACCCAACAAGTAAAAATTGTTAGGATTAATAGCACCTGGTTTATTTGTTGTAGTAGTCCGAAGAAAAGCGACTGCCAAAATTGGGAATCGATATGCACACCCATTGCCTGATGGGCGATAAAGCGATGGCATGGTGATGCCGGCAAAGGTTAGCTTGTCGAGGCAAAGCCCCTGGTCTAGCTAACGTGACGAAGCTGGTCGGCTGGTGATGCCGAAGTCACCGGAGTATGTTGATGAAGAAATAGCCAAGTCCCCGGTCTAGCCGAGGTTATGGAGCAGGCCGGTGAGGAGTTGTTGCAGCTGCCAAGTCAGCCAAGGTGTTGAAGTAGCTCGGCGTGATGGACATTGGCTCGAAGAGGCAACAGTGCGGCCATGCCGACCCAGGTCGTAACTTGTGACGCATCCAATGCTGGTTTGATAGAGTGACCATGCGGCGATGCCGGTGTGCCTGCTCTGTGGAAGCCGTGGGGCGGCGATGTTGGTGATGATTTATCCTTGGCGATCCCGAACTCTTATTCGGCTCCCCGAGGTGAGGGTCCAAAGAAGTTGAGCTCGGCTCAAAAAGCGACGACATGTCTAGCGCAGGTCGGCAGCCGTGGAGCTATATTGCCGGACTAGTTTGACACCAGCGTGATGGAGAAGAGTACCTCAGAGGAGGATTAAAATTTTATGGGCGCGTGTTAAAAACAATGCACAATACCTTAGAATAAAATTCTTTTGAAAAGGTTGTCAAATATCATGTTCATAGAGAAACATGAATTCGGATCGGATCCATATTCGCGTAGGAAACGGATCTGAAAAGTGATGCACTAATCGGAAGGTTCCCGGAGTTTGTACGGTCGGATCGAGCTGAAATTTTGAGGGGTGGTAGATATGGGAATTCCGCAGAAAATGAACGGTTGGATATTCTAAAGGACCTATGATCTAGGCTCTAGAGGCCACACCCTAAACTCATCTAGATCCCTGTCCAGGTTTGACAGGGCTCCGATATATCAGAGATTGCCAGAGATTCCTCCATCGGAAGTCAACGAAATTTTCCATGGTAGTTGTAGACTCAATTCCTCACAATATCACTGAAGCAATCGTTAAAACGACAAACGAGGAGGCGGTGTCGGCGGATACAAGTTCGCTGTCCAGAAAAACAGCACAGTCGCCCAAGGGCAATGTTGACATTGAGCCCCCGAGCTCTAGGGATGATTCCTCAACGATCTTGATAGAGATCAGAGTTGGTGTTGATGAAGGCCCTTGTCCGAACATGACGATCGGAGGCAGGGCACAGTCCTCGGTCAAGCCAAGGTGACCAGTCGAGCCGGTGACAAAGATGTCGACGTCGCAGTTAATCTGCAGACGAGCCATTGATCCTTTTGCCGATCGCACAGCGGAACTCTCAATGAAAGCACCAATGTTGGTGTCAAAACTGGCTGATCTCGGGTAGGGGGTCCCGAATTGTGCGTCTAAGGCTAATGGTAACAGGAGGCAGGGGACACGATGTTTACCCAGGTTCGGGCCCTCTCCATGGAGGTAATACCCTACTTCCTTCTTGATTGATCTTGATGATATGAGTATTACAAGAGTTGATCTACGACGAGATCGTAGAGGCTAAACCCTATAAGCTAGCCTATGATTATGATTGTTTATATGGTCTATCGACTAGCCTGGCCTCCATTTATATAATGCACCAGAGGCGTAGGATAACAAGAGTCCTAGCCGAATACGCCGGTGGGGAGGAGTCCTTGTCTTGATCACCAAGTCTTGTGGAATCTTCCTTGGATGCGGCAGCTGTCCGAACTGGCCCATGAGTATACGACCATGGGGGTCCTTGGCCCAATCTAACTGATCGGGGGACGACGTGGTGAGTACCCCCTAGTCCAGGACACCGTCAGTCAATTTCTAACCCACAAACTTGTCAACTCCATTGAGTCTGAAGCTCTCATGCACTCCTAGAAAGTGGTCTTCATTGGCATCAATGTATATCCGATCCACCCCCTACAAAGTCTCTTGTGTTGATTCTCTGGCTTTTGACATTGGCACTCTTTTGGCAGGAGCCTTCTTGTTCTGATCTGGCTTTGTAGAAGAAGCTATGCCAAATTCTTTCTTGACTACCTTCTTCTTTGAGGTCACTTCCTCAACTTCAAAATCCTCATCCTCTGAATCTGAGGTTTTCTTCTTCCTCTGCCTTGTTGTTGCCTTAGGCAGGCTGCTAGGAGTGCTTTTGCTCCCCTCGTCAGAGCAGCCAGAGGGACTAGCGCCCTCACTCGGATCAATCTGTCCTCGGACTTATTCTGGCTATCACTCTGATCAGACATTCTGTCACTGCAAACTGAGAGCTGACCTTGTGCATAGTTATAGATGAGATGGAGTGGATGAGCATCACAAAGTGCAGAGGTTTTGCAAAACAAATGAGTCAAAAACTTAGTTTTAGTTTTGCACAGAAAGAATTTCGGAGCTACTGATTTGTCAAACTCGATGACACCGAAGCAACTTTGGAGTCTAAACTAGTGGAATTGGTCAGACGGAGACATAGTTCGGTGACTCCGAGATTGCTAGGGTTTCACAAATTTCTGAACTCGGTGACACCGATTTGCAAGTTTTGGTCAGACTGAAAATTACAAGTGTAATGGCCTAAGCCAAATCGGTGAGACCGATTTCCACAATTCGGTCAGTCCGAGATGAGTTCGGCGGAAACCTAACCCTAAATTTTTGAATAAAACTAATCTAAAGGAAGTTTTCTCTAGATAGATTGATATCATACTTGGTAAGAAACATGGCATTGTCTTTGCACTAAGAATCAGAGGTAAAAGATTGCACAAAGAGTCGAACTCATACCCTAGCTCGGAGATGAGCTTGCTACGGGAAACAGAGGTGAAGATTTCCGTTGATGACGGCGCAGACCAGTGGCGAGCGGTCGCTGGCAATAAGAGGACGATCCGGAGAGCCGAGTCGGCAAAGCAGGACACGCACGGGTGAAAAGGTTTTAGAGAAATTTCCAAAATTTGACCCGTCGGTATATATATCCAGTCCCTGTCGGTGTGACCGAGTGGAACAACTCGGTGATACCGAGATGCAGAATCGCAAGTGGTTACTGCAACTCAGTGTGACCGAATAGTTCTAATCGGTTGCACCGAGATTGAAAACCTAGATCAACTCAGTGAACTCGGTATGACCAAAAAGCATGAATCAGTCATACCAAAATGCACAAAGAGGTTTTGGAAGTTTAAGTCTATGATGAATCGGTGACTCCGAGTGCTCCTCACCCAGAGGGTTCAAATCTGACTTGTTCAAACTTTGTGATGTAGCATGAATAGAGTTTGAGACGAGAAAAGTATAGATAGCTAGAGAAAGTTCTTAGGCATTCTTGTCCATTCATTTGGCAAAATAAGAAGAGCCCAACAATCAAAGCAACAAATGGATGCCCTTGGATGAGAAAAGTATGCAATCAACATGCTCACACAATAAAATGGCAAATGAAATATGTGGCAAAGGATGCACAATCACTCTAGCATCTATCAAGCAATTGGCGATGACTATGTCATCTATATATGAGTATATTGGCTTAGGAGTCAAATGAGAACATTTGATCATAGGTCATACTCATTGTTTAAGAACAAGTGGGGTTACCACTTTTACATACAACATCGTTGTGTTCACACCATTAGAGTTACTTTAGCTCAATTCTTAGAGTAAGGCTCCCCCTGGATGTGATATCCCCCCTAAGAGGGATGAACTAACCTTGGGTTTTGCCGATGATGACTTCATGTAGGTGTTGAAGATGTGGATGCTCATGATTGATGTAGATCATTTGGAGCAATCCATTGGAGTGAGTTTCCCTCTCAATACCTACATGGGTTAGTCCCACAAGGAACAAACAAGGGTATCCATAGATATAGAGTGAAGCACACACATAATGTCCATGAAAGCATTATATTACCTTGTCCCTTGCCTTACCAACAAAAGGGTTTGTGACTCCTTGAACTAGTGCAAGATATGGAAGTTGTTTGCACTTGTCCTTGCCAAAATGAATATGAGTGAAGTATGTTGGCGGAGTCACCCTCAAAAACTCTTTAGTTCTTCTTCTTCGGGATCCACATCATCTTGATGGGAATCCTTGGGGTTGTAGATGTACTTGATGAAGTAGAACTTTATGTAGACTTGGGAACACATTTCACCAAGGCCTTTGGAGCACCTTCAAATGCATCAATCTCCTCTTAAAGCTTGTCCTTGCCTTTTAGCTTGTGGTTTTGTGCTGGAAGATCATATTGAGCTTGTGTTCCCTTGAAGGAAGTAGGATCATACTTCTCTTGTTGAGGAACAAACTTTGTCTTGGGTTATTGATCTTCTTCCCACTCAACTCCATTGGCATTGAGCTTTCATTCAAAACCAACACCTTGATTCTTCTGGTGCCTTCCTTGCTTGCGTAAATTTCCTCAAATTGTTTACTTTCGGTAAGACTCTTGTAAACACCTTTCTCTATAATTCCCTTCAATAAGCTATTTTCTTGATCAAGTGTAACTTGGCTAAGAGAATCATTAGTGGAATCAAGAGAACTACTAGAAGAAACAATATTGGATTTAGCATGATTATTGTTACTACTAGAAGAAGAATCTTTCTTACCCTTGTTGCTAGATTTTACTTGTGGCATGTAAGTATACAAGAGTAAATGCTTGGCAATGTAAGAAGAACTTCTCTTCCGAAGATCATCATTGATGGATTTTAGGAACCCATGTCCTTGCTCAAGATTGAGCTTCTCAAAGCGTAGCTTCTCCTGAGTTTTTAAAAGTTCACAATGATCTTCTAAAATAGTTTCATGAGGTAACTTAAGAGTGTTTAGTTATTTAGTTAGATGCTCAATCTCCTTCGTACCATTGTCATTCGTTTCATCTTGATTAGCATGATTAATAACAATTTCATCATAGTATTCATCACTAGAGTTATCTACAAGTAAATCATCATCACCTAGCAAATCATCTTCATCACTATTGAAATCAACATACTCGGGGTGTGATACCTTGGGGCTTTTATCCATGAAGCATCATCCAATTCCTTATTTGGGTACTCAAATATGTCGTAGGAGTTGGTTGACACAAGTGCTAGACTGGCAACACCTTCATCGTGAGTATATTTGGAGTCGGAGTGATAACTTCTCTCGGATTGGTGGTCGGAGTCGGAGCCGGATACCCATTAACCAACATGAGCTTGATGTCTTCATTTTGTGTAGCTCCTTGATGACTTGTTCTTCCTTTCCAAATCCTTGCTTGTTTGAGAGGTTCTTCGTTCATAGCGATCATCTCTACTCCTTCTCTCTCTTGGAGGTGATTCTTCCCTTTTTCTTCTCCTTTTAGGTGAGTGTTCTCTTCTTTTGTATGGATTCGTATACTCATTGGAGTAGTGATCAGGTCTTCCACAATTGTAGCAATTTCGCTCATGACTAGAAGATCTTTTGTCATTGTAGGACCTTGACTTGGAACTTCTTTCCTTGCTTCTACTCTTGTAGAATTTGTTGAAGTTCTTCACCATTAAGCTCAATTCTTCATTTAAGGCTTGTTTTCACTTGATGATGTAGGAGCATCACATGAGGCTTTGTAAGCACCACTAGAGTTGTTGTGAAGCTCTTCTTTATCCTTGAGTGACATCTCATGAGCAACAATCCTTCCAATGACTCCGGTTGGCTTGAGATCTTTGTAGTTTGGCATCATTTGGATCAAAGTGCACATGGTATCATATTTTCCATCCAAGGCTCTTAGGATCTTCTTGATGATGAATTTGTTGGTCATCCCTTCACTTCCTAAGCCGACAATCTCATTTGTGATGAGAGCGAGCCTAGAGTACATTTCAGCGACACCTTAACCGTCCTTCACTTTGAACGTATAAAGTTGACTTTGAAGCACATCCAACATGGAATCCTTGATAGAGTCGGTACCTTCATGCATATCAATCAAAGTATCACAAGTTTACTTTGCATTCTCAAGATGGCTGATTTTGCTGAATTCTTGGGGCACAATCCTTTGAAGAGGATATCGCAAGCTTGAGCATTGTATTGCAACATCTTCAATTCTTCTGTAGTAGCTTCACGATTTGGTTCTCTCCCATCGAAGAATTCACCTTGCAAGCCAATACACACAATAGCCCAGACGGCGGGGTTATGTCCAAGAATATGCATTTTCATCTTATGTCTCCAAATAGCAAAATTAGTACCATAAAAGTAAGGACCTCTATGGTGGTAATTTCCCTCACTAGATGACATACTCTCCTAGGTTGTGAAACCAAGGCTATGATCACCAAAGCTATGGAAATCAAGGCAAATGGGGAACAAAGCTCTGATACCACTTGTGGGATCGAAATTTTGTCTAGAGGAGGGTGACTAGACTACTTAACCAAATAAAAACCTAGCCTTTTCCCATTTTTAATTCTTGGAAGATTTTAGCAACTTAGCACTAGTCAAGCAATCAACCTACACATGCAATTCTAAGAGTATAGCAGCGGAATGTAAATCATTGCATATGAAAGTAAAGGAAGAGTTTGGAGGGAGCAAACGCAATGTTGACACGGAGATTTTTGGCGTGGTTCCGATAGGTGGTGCTATCGTACATCCACATTGATGGAGACTTTCAACCCACGAAGGGTAACAGCTGCAAGAGTCCACGGAGGGCTCCACCCATGAAGGGTCCATGAAGAAGCAACCTTGTCTATCCCACCATGGCCATCGCCCACGAAGAACTTGCCTCACTTGGGTAGATCTTCACGAAGTAGGCGATCTCCTTGCCCTTACAAATCCTTGGTTCAACTCCACAATCTTGATGGAGGCTCCCAAGTGACACCTAACCAATCTAGGCGACACCACTGTTGAAAAGGTAATAGATGGTGTGTTGATGATGAACTCCTTGCTCTTGTGCTTCAAATGATAGTCTCCCAACACTCAAATTTCTCTCACATATTTGGCTATGGTGGAAAGATGATTTGAGTGGAAAGCAACTTGGGGAAGGCTAGAGATCAAGATTCTTGTGGTTGGAATGGAATGTCGTCTTGGTCTCAACACATGACTAGGTGGTTCTCTCTCAAAAAATGAGTGGTGGAAGTGTAGGCACGTTGAGGGAGTCCTGGACTAGGGGGTGTCCGGATAGCCAAACTATCATCATTGGCCGGACTCCAAGACTATGAAGATACAAGATTGAAGACTTCGTCCCGTGTCCGGATGGGACTTTCCTTGGCGTGGAAGGCAAGCTTGGCGATACGGATATGTAGATCTCCTACCATTGTAACCGACTCTGTGTAACCCTAGCCCTCTCCGGTGTCTATATAAACCGGATGGCTTTAGTCCATAGGACGAATAACAAGCATACCATAGTATAGCTTCTAGGGTTTAGCCTCCTTGATCTCGTGGTAGATCTACTCTTGTAACACACATCATCAATATTAATCAAGCAGGACGTAGGGTTTTACCTCCATCAAGAGGTCCCGGACCTGGGTAAAACATCGTGTCCCTTGTCTCCTGTTACCATCCGCCTAGACGCACAGTTCGGGACCCCCTACCCGAGATCCGCCAGTTTTGACACCGACATTGGTGCTTTCATTGAGAGTTCCTCTGTGTCGTCACCGATAGGCTCGATGGCTTCTTCAATCATCAACAACGACGCAGTCCAGGGTGAGACCTTCCTCCCCGGACAGATCTTCATATTCGGCGGCTTTGAACTGCGGGCCAATTCGCTTGGCCATCTGGAGAAGATCGAAAGCTACGCCCCTGGCCGTCAGGTCAGATTTGGAAATTTGAACTTCACGGCTGACATCCGTGGGGACTTGATCTTCGATGGATTCGAGCCACAGCCAAGCGCGCTGCACTGTCACGACGGACATGATTTAGCTCTGCAGCCAGACAGTACCTGGAGGCCGCACTCGAGCCCGCTCCGATCTTCAATTCGGAGCCGACTGCACAGATCGAGGACGGATGGCTAGACACCGCCTCGGGGGCTGCAACCTCTACGGCGATAGAGCCGAACACTGACCTTGTCCCTCATAAAGCTCATGACTCTGAAGTGCCGGACTCCTTGCCGAACTCCGAACCTCCTGCGCCCCCTCCAATCGAATCCGATTGGGCGCCGGTCATGGTGTTCACCGCTGCGGACATCTTTCAGCACTCACCTTTCGGCGACATCTTGAGTTTGCTAAAGTATCTCTCGTTATCAGGAGAACCCTGGACGGACTGCGGTCAGGACGGTTGGGATGCGGACGACGAAGAAATTCAAAGCCCACCCACCACCCACTTAGTAGCCACTGTCGACGATCTAACCGACATGCTAGACTACGACTCCGAATACATTGACAGTATGGACGATGATGCCGGAGACGACCAAGAACCAGCGCCTACCGGGCACTAGAAAGACACCTCATCATATGACATATACATGGTGGATATCCCAAAGGATGGGAATGGCGAAGGAACAGCGGAGGATGACCCCTCCAAGAAACAGCCCAAGCGCCGGCGTCAGCTGCGCCGCTCTAAATCCCGCCATAGCAAGAATGAAGATTCTGGCACCGGAGATAATAACACCCCAGACAGTGGCGAAGGCAACCCACTCCAGCAAGATTCAGCACAGGAGGACGGAGACGCCAGACCTCATGAGAGAGCGGCAGAAGAAGAGGTAGAGGATTATATGCCTCGCTCCGGAGACGAGGCAAGCCTCGACGACGACGAATTCGTCGTGCCTGAGGATCCCGTCGAACAAGAGCGTTTTAAACGCAGACTTATGGCCATGGCGAACAGCCTCAAGAAAAAGCAGCAACAGCTTAGAGCTGATCAAGATCTGCTAGCCGACAGATGGACCGAAGTCCTCGCGGCCGAACAGCATGAGCTCGAACGCCCCTCCAAAAGCTACCCTAAACGCAAGCTGCTCCCCCGATTAGAGGAGGAGGCGTATGAACCAGCATCACCAGCAGGCAATATGCCTGACCGACCACCCCGTGGTCGCGACAGAGAGGCCTCTAGGCCCTTCACTAGAACCGTACCCCGGCATCGCTCGAAAAGCACAAGGCCATAGGGGAATGCTCCGGACTTGCGGGATATATTGGAGGATAAGGCAAGACAATCCAGATCAATCTATGGATCGCATGGGCGCCCCATGATACGCGACGACAACCGTCGCGTCGGACACAGTAAGTCCGGCCGGGCTGAACAAAATAGACAAAGCTCTTTTGAGCTCCGTCGTGATATCGCCCAGTACAGAGGCGCCGCACACCCACTATGTTTCACAGATGAAGTAATGGATCATCAAATCCCCGAAGGGTTTAAACCCGTGAATATTGAATCTTACGATGGCACAACAGACCCCGTGGTTTGGATCGAAGACTATCTCCTCCACATCCACATGGCCCGCGGTGACGATCTTCACGCCATCAAATATCTCCCACTCAAACTTAAAGGACCAGCCCGGCATTGGCTTAACAGCCTGCCAGCAGAGTCATACGGGAATTGGGAAGACCTGGAAGCCGCATTCCTCGATAAGTTCCAAGGCACGTATGTGCGACCACCAGACGCTGATGACCTAAGCCATATAATTCAGCAGCCAGACGAATCGGCCAGAAAATTCTGGACACGGTTGTTAACCAAGAAAAACCAAATCGTCGACTGTCCGGATGCGGAGGCCCTCGCGGCCTTCAAACATAACATCCGCGACGAGTGGCTTGCCCGGCACCTGGGACAGGAAAAGCTGAAATCCATGGACGCCCTCACATCACTCATGACCCGCTTCTACGTGGGTGAGGACAGCTGGCTAGCACGCAGCAACAACCTCAGCAAAAATTCTGGCCGTCCGGATATCAAGGACCGTAATGGAAGGTCACGTCGCAACAAAAACAAACACCGCATTAACGGTGATGATAGTGAAGATACGGCAGTCAATGCCGGATTCAGAGGCTCTAAACCCGGTCAGCAGAAAAAGCCATTCAAAAGAACTACTCTGGGTCCGTCCAATTTGGACTGAATACTCGACCGCTCGTGCCAGATACACGGCACTCCCGAAAAGCCAGCCAACCACACCAACAGGGACTGTTGGGTATTCAAGCAGGCAGGCAAGTTAATTGCCGAAAACAACGACAAGGGGCTGCATAGCGATGACGAGGAAGAGACCGGACCGCCGAACAATAGAGGACAGAAGGGTTTCCCCCCACAAGTGCGGACGGTGAACATGATATACGCAAAACACATACCCAAAAGGGAGCGGAAGCGTGCCCTCAGGGATGTATACGCGATGGAGCTAGTTGCCCCGAAGTTCAATCCATGGTCCTCCTGCCCGATCACTTTTGACCGAAGGGACCACCCCACCAACATCCGCCATGGCGGATTCGCCGCATTGGTTTTAGACCCAATCGTCGATGGATTTCACCTCACCAGAGTCCTAATGGACGGCGGCAGCAGCCTGAACCTGGTTTATCAGGATACAGTGCGCAAAATGGGCATAGACCCCTGAAGGATTAAACCTACCAAGACGACCTTTAAAGGCATCATACCAGGTGTAGAAGCCAATTGTACAGGCTCAGTTACACTGGAAGTGGTCTTCGGATCCCTGGATAACTTCCGAAGCGAGGAGTTAATCTTCGACATAGTTCCGTTCCGCAGCGGTTATCATGCCCTGCTCGGACGTATCGCGTTTGCAAAGTTCAACGCGGTTCCGCACTACGCATACCTCAAGCTCAAGATGCCAGGCCCTCGAGGAGTCATCATGGTCAACGGAAACACTGAACGCTCTCTCCGAACGGAGGAACATACAGCGGCTCTCGCAACAGATGTACAATGCAGCCTCTTAAGGCAATTATGGAGTCCGGACGTTAAGCGGCCGGACACGGCTAAATGCGCCCGGAGTAACCTACAACAAGACCAACTGGCATGTTCCGAGCATGCGTAGAAGTGCGGCCCCAACCCCAGCCCCTGCAAAACGTCAAGACAGGTCCTTCGCGTACACCATTACGCTTTGAAGATACTATGGGCATGGGGAGAGGGGCACGACCACGATAGGCTTAGAATGCGGATCGACCACACCAGGGGCTCTCAAGTATGTCGTTCTTTTTTTCTTTTTTCTTTTTATTTTTACCCACAGGACTCCGTTCGTCCGAGGCCCTGTTCGGCAGCAGACCTGCCGAACTCACGATGCAGCAACCAGGGAAGGAGAAAGGCTACAACGAATATCCAGGTGGTCTCCATTACGAGCATTAAATCTGTTTTATGCACCATTCCGCAGCCTACCCCTGGAGGGGGACATGTTTAATAGTCCCATCCCTTGCTTATCACACCATTTGTATCGTTTTGCATTTACAGCAGTTTTTCTTGAATAAGTAATGCAGCACCTTTTTGCTTCCAATTGCATTTCTTTCTTATACATATGTTCATTTATGACATGTTGCATCCGTACATTTTGTTACGGCTAAATACACCAGGGGCTTATGTTTCCCGCATCATGGTGTGATAAGTCCGAACACTTTCACAAGTGCGGCACCCCGAACTTATAGCATTATATGCATCGGCTCCGAATCATGTCTTGGGTCAATAGTTGGGTTTGCCCGGCTCCCATGTTTTGGTACCTTACGTTCCGTTGTATCGGCTAAGGTAGCATTGGGAGAACCACTACGATTGTGCCCCAGTTGAGCTGGGCGAGCGCCTCAGTGGAGAAAGCTAAAACTGACCGTCTTGATGAGGCGAGAGTCGTTCGCTGTTCGAGAGGTTTTTTGCGAGTCCCTAAAGACTTATGCCGCTTATAGCGAGGAGCCAGCTTTGTCCGACCCAGGCGTGGATAGCGCCCCAAATTCGGCTTTCCGAAGACTAGGGGCTTCGCCGAAATTTAAAATTATAGAATTCTATGGCTAAGTGAGAGTGTTCAAGCATTATAAGTCCGGTTGCCTTGTTCGTTGTGTTGAGCGCCTCCCTAGATGGACCCACAAATGGGAACAAGAGTGCTCAAGTTTATCCCGAACACCCCAACACTCGTGGCATGGGGGCTGAAGCCGATGACTTGCCATCTCTCAGATTTGATAAACAGCCGCACAGATGGTAATATTTTAAATTAACAAGTGTTGCTTAGCGCATATGAACTAAGTTTTCAGTGCACAGGATAACAAAATGCGAGTCTACTCAAATATTACATCTTTGGAGCACTCACCCGCAATAATGCGGGCACCCTTCAGGACACTCTTATAATACATCTCGGGCGTGCGATGCTCCTTGCCCTGCGGTGGCGCGTCCGTCACAAGCTTCTGGGCATCCATCTTGCCCCAGTGCACCTTTGCGCGGGCAAGGGCCCGACGGGCACCTTCAATACAGGCGGAGTGCTTGATGACTTCAACCCACGGGCACGCATCCACCAGCCGCTGCACCAGGCCGAAGTAGCTCCCAGGCATGGCCTCCTTAGGCCACAGCCGAACTATGAGGCCCTTCATGGCCTGTTCGGCCACCTTGTGGAGCTCGACCAGCTGCTTCAGCTGGTCGCTAAGGGGCACCGGATGTCCGGCCTCAGCATACTGAGACCAGAAGACCTTCTCCGTCGAGCTCCCCTCCTCGGCCCTGTAGAAAGGGGAAGCATCGGACACGCTGCGGGGAAGATCTGCGAACGCTCTTGGAGAGCTCCGAATTCGGGTAAGTGATATGTAATTCACACTCACATGCTTACTTTGCATGAAAAACGCCTTACCCGCCGCTATTTTCTTCAACGCCTCGACTTCCTGGAGGGCCTTATAGGCTTCGGCCTTAGCGGCTTTGGCACTCTCAAGAGTTGTCGCAAGCTCGGATTCTCGAGTCTTCGAGTCACGCTCCAAACTCTCAGGTTTTTCCATGAGAACCTGGAGCTCTTGCTGTACCTCCGCCACCCGCGCCTTCTGCTTCTCTCGCTCGGTGCATTCCGCGGACGCATTACGTTCGGCCGCGGACACCGCCTCCTTCAGGGTCGCCACCTCGTTTATGGCCCCTGCTATATCCACGTTATCCTTGTCATTTTTCTAGCAAGCAAATCCTTTTCTATAAGGTACAATTTTAATAAGGTATTACTCACCTTCCTTGTCCTTGAGCTGCTTCTTGGCACGGCCGATCTCGTTCTTGGACCGCTCGAGGCTTTCCTTCAAAGTATTGACCTCCGCAGTCAGTGCGGCAGAGGTCAGCAGCACAGCCTACAATCCCATATTGACATATTTTATATGACTCATGCGTATATCTGTTTAGATCCTCAGTGCGGCTTTTCTTTCCGAACACCGAACCGAGCATCAGGGGCTATTGTCTATGCGGTACTATTTTACATATATCAAAATTCTTACCTCAAAGCCTGTTAGAAGGCTGCTGCAGGCTTCGGTCAGCCCGCTCTTGGCGAGTTGAACCTTCTGAATCACCGCACTCATAACAGTGTGGTGTTCCTCTTCGATGGAGGCGCCATTGAGCGCCTCCAACAAGCTATCCGGCGCCTCCGGTTGGACGGAGGCTGCCGGCGTCACGGTCTTGCCCTTCTTACAAAGGGGGCACCCGCCGGACTCCGGAACCGCTATGGGTTCCGGGGCCGAGTGTCGGGGAAGCTGATCCACGAACACCTATGGGGACCGGTGGACCGAGCCCCTTTCGGTTCGGCGGGGGGCGGAGGTCGCACGAAGAGAGGATCGAGGCGAAGCACACGAGCAGTTTACCCAGCTTCGGAGCTCTCCGGAGAGATAACACTCCTACTGCTGCTTGTCTGATTGTATTGAGTTCTTGCTCGGGAGCGCTGAGTGCTACAGTACACACGAGCTGCTAACGAGACCGAGCGTGAGTGTTTTCTGGTTTCAAACCGAACCCCCCCTACGTTGCGCATGGGCCTCCTTTTATATGCTAAAGGGGTCACCGACAGGTGGCAACGTAGGCAAGGGTAAAAACGTAAAAAGAGGGGTGGTTGGTATAGCTACCTGTACAGTGTATCCTACCTAACCCTGATGGCAGGGGACAAAGGCATTAAATGCCCGTCTGCGTCGCCCAAACAGTGCAGAAAAGGACCGTCAGGGACACCACCACTTGCCATGATGGTAATCTTGTCAGCGTCGCATGCCACCGCGCACCGCTGGCTGCACAGCCTCCCGCCACGCGCACCTGGAAAGGCCTCAGGGCAACACGTT
Organism: Triticum dicoccoides; assembly: GCF_002162155.2. Classification (NCBI taxonomy): domain Eukaryota; kingdom Viridiplantae; phylum Streptophyta; class Magnoliopsida; order Poales; family Poaceae; genus Triticum; species Triticum dicoccoides. Next base: position 625,891,565 of record NC_041391.1, read on the forward strand.
GGTGGATGTGCTGGAGCAGGGGTACAGAGTGGTCGCTTGCCGCGCCAAGCACCTTGCCGTGGTCGTTGTCTTGCCGCGCCCGGAAGCTTGTCGCTCACCGGGCCTTGCCGGGACGCGTGGCGCGTCGTGGCAAGTTCCTTGAGATGCCCTGGTTGGCCTTCCCGGCAAGCTCCTCTTGCCGGGGCCTTGTCTCGTTGGCTTGAATACTTTGTTCTTGAATCGCTCCAAAGGAACCACGGAGGACCTTGGCGGTCACCCGGCAAGCCTTGCCGCGGGGCGCTGCAACTGCCCGTGCACAAGTTCGGGATACTAGGGTACCCCTACTCTAGTACACCGACAGGAGCCCCCGGACCTGGGCCACACACGGTGCCGAGCGCTGTTGGGCCAGGCCCAAAACAGGGCACGGGCACGCGCGGCCTGGGTTACGCCGTATCTTACTCCGTATCCACCGCGCCCTCCCCCAACGGCACGCGTTGAATGCGGCGTCGTGGGAGAGATCGTGGGTGGATTCTTTATTCAGAAGGGCGAAACGTCCGCCCCCTCCCTCTTTATAAGCAGGGGAAGCAGGGGCAGTTCGCCCATCTCGCCGGTTGTTACTCCAATTTCACAAATCTCCGCCGCTCCCCCCTTCTTCCCGAAGCTGAAAGGGAGCAGCGCGCCGCCCCCCATTGCCACCAGCATCACCAACGCCGTCGATCTCCCCTACCACCTCCGCCATGGCTCCGAAAGCCGACAAGGGGAAGGGTGTGAAATCGGTCGAGGCGCAGCGGCTCGCGGCGCTCCGAAAGGAGCGGGCCATCTTCCCCCCTCAGCTCGGCACGAAAGAGCTGAGGGAGTACTACTACCTTTTCTGGTCGACGGAGACGCGAGGGCATCCGCGCACGAAGGTACTCCCGGCCGCTGCTTCGGAACTAGCTCCAAACGGGTACCCCTTCTTCGCGCTGTTCTTCTACTGCGGGCTCTGCCCGCCCTTCTCTGAATTCTTCTGTGACATCATGAACACCTACGGGTTCCGCCTCCTTGACTTCACCCCCAACGCCGTTCTGACCATGGCAGTTTTCGCACATCTCTACGAAAACTTTGTCGGAGTCCATCCAAACGTAGCCCTCTTCCACCACTTCTTTATGCCTCGAGTCGAGAGAGGAGAGCCTCTTGCCGGCGGGATCGCTTGGATCTCGAGAGTCGGCAAGAAGGAAGCCTATCTGGAGGCAGAGCTCCGCAGCAAGTGGGAGGAATGGAGAGCAGAGTGGTGCTGGATCGTCGAGGAGAACCCACAACCATTTACTGCCCTATGCCAAGCCCCAATAGTGCGCGGCAATGATTGGAGAATGTGGCCCCGGAAGACGACAGGCTGAAGATTGCCGTCACCCGGATCCTTCGCCTTAGGCTTGCCGGGCTCAACGTAGGCGCCGTTAGCGCAGATTTTCTTCGCCATCGCATCGCCCCCCTGCAGGAGAGGAGGAGACCCACCTGGGAGTTCCAGAACTCGGCGGATATCATGAGGCTGCGCCCGGGCCTCAACTTCAACTTAATCGTTCTGGAGCTGGATGCGATGCTTCTGGTGCTGTTCAAGCGCGATCCTCAACATCCATTCATGTTGCCGAGGAGTGTCGTTCCGTTGTGCAACAACTCTTCGCTCGACCGCATCCGCGCAATGATGCCGCTGTGCGACTCGCACGGAATCGTCCCGACATGGCAAGAGCCTGAAGACGACATCATGCAGGATTTCTTTGACGGCTTGGTAGAAGTGCCGGTCCGCGCCGACGAGCAGAAGAGCCTTACTCGCGACACCACCGACGCGGAGATGCAGCGCATCGCCACTAGGCTGGAGGAGGCGGCGGCAGCCGCTGCCGCGGGTGAGTTTGGATTCACCGTGGAGGAGGCAGAGGCAGCAGAGGCGGCAAGCCTTGCTGAGCGCGAGGAGTTTGCCGGGAAGGAAGAGCTTGCTGGGCCCGAAGATGAGCCGAGTGAGCCCGCCGAGGGAGAGCTTGTCGGGCCCGAACCTTCAGATAGCTTGCCACAAGCGGAGCCCCTAGCTCCACCAAGAAGGGGTCTCCGCAGGGCCGGGGATGTAGCGGGGCGGCAAACGAGTCAACAGCCGCCGTGCCGCGCGACACGCTCTACCACGGCAAGCATAGTTGTCGCGGGAGCGCCTCACGCCACTGCGGCAACTGGGGCGGGGTCTTCCCGGTCCACCGCTACTGCCCCTGCCAAGCGGGCAAGGGAACCTACATCTCCGCCTCGTCGCACCGGAGGCAAGCCGGACTTCGATCTCTCCGCGCTCAGCTCCGACAAGGAAGAAGAAGAGTAAGATTCTTTGTTGTTCTTCTAACTCTTCAATTTTGTTGCTTTGTCTTGTATCTGACTTGCTTTTACTCTAAACCTATTCCTTTTCAGGACGCTGGCCCAGAGAGCGGCGAAGAGAGCCAAGGCCCCGGTGATTGTCATCGAGGATGATCCCACCGCGACGGCAGAGGACATGTCCGAGACCACCTTGTCGGACCCGGCAACCATTCCCCAAAGCAGCCCCCAGCGCAGCCCTCAGCGTAAGTATATGGTTTACTTCCTGCTGTCAGGCACGCATAGGTGCTCTTTCTTTGCTGATATTTGATTGCTGGTTTGTGCAGGAGCAAAGCAGCCTCACCAGGAGTGCCCGGAGGCCTCTCCCGAAGCGCCATCTGCTTCGACTACACCGCCAAGGGAGGCTTCCCCGACAAGGGAGCGTTCTCCGGAAAGGGAGAATTCTCCAGCATGGGACAGTTCTCCGGCAAGGGACAGCACCAGCGATCCTCTGGTGATTGAGACCACGACCGCAGATCCTAGCACAGGTAATCCTTTTGCTTGAGAACTTCCCTTGGGTTCTTCTTCTTCTAATTTTTTTTGGATAATTGCTTGATTTCTCTCCCTTTTTCCGTTCATCAGATCCATCTGCCACAGAGCCGATGGAAACTGAAGGAGAAGCCTGCGCTGATGATCCCGCCGACGAAGAGGCCACCAAAGCTGCCGGCGCAGAATCTGGCGAGGGATCCGGCGATCGCACTGACGCCCCTGAGGCCGAAGGAGCGCCAGGCGCTACGCCGACCGCCGATCCCTCCGCCGCTGCTGCAGCGCTAGGCTCCGAAGAGCCCCAGCCCGGCGCCTACTTGAAGGCCGGCGACGGCATCTTCATCAAGCTCCCCTGGGCATCAAGCTCCAGGGCGCCGGTCGAAGGAGAAATCTTGGATGGAGAGGTGCTCGCCTCCGCTGGGATGACGTTGGTCGATGCGCCGAGCAGCAGCAGCGACGAGCCTGAGGAGGAGGAGCTGCTGCGGAAGCTGCTGTCGCTCTAACGCGCCCGACAAGCCAAGCTAGCATCCCGAGAAGCACTCCTCGCGAAGGCAGGAGTGGATATCGAGAAGCGCACGGAGGAACTCCAGGGTCTCAGGCAGGAAGCTCTCCGGTCCTTGGCGGAGGAGCGGGAGCAATTTCTCGAGGAGCGGAAAGCCTTCCTCCTCGAGAAGGCTGAAGTTGAAGAGAAGCAATGGCTTGTCGCCGAAAATCTATTTGCGCAGGAAGGAGAGTTGGCGCAGCGCAAGGTCAACCTTGACAGCCACGAGGAGGAGCTTGCTGCGCGGGAGCAAGCAATTGGCGGGGCTCTCAAGGAAGCAAAGGATGCTGCCGCAGCTGCCGAGGCCGCCAAGAAGGAGCTAGAGACAAAGGTAGCACAGGTGGAGGCTGATCTCAGGGCGAGCGGTGAGGAGCTTGCCGCGCTCAAGCGTGGGCGCGAGAAGGACGCTGCCGCTCATGGTGAGCTGCAGGGCCTTCTCGCTGATAGGAGCAAGGAGCTCAGCGCCGCCAAGGATTCCAATGCAGATCTCGAGTTGAAGCTGGCTACTTCGACTCAGACGCTGGACGGCGCCAGGGAGCAGGAGGTGGCCTTGTCGAAGAAGATCAAGGCTGACGAGGCGCTGCTGGCGAGTGCTGCTGCCACCCAGGATACTTTTAGGGAGACTGTGGAGCACTGGACCGAGGGTCTGGTGAATGTTGCCACAGCCATCGACGGGGAGCTGGCACAGCTGGGGATGGAGGATCTCGGGTACTCCTCCGACGAGCACCTCCAACCCAGCACCAAGCTCAGCTTGTTCTTCAAAGGCGTGGCGACGGCACTCCAGCGACTCCGGGAGAAGATCCCAAAGCAGCTGGCCGACGAGTTGCGCAAGATCTGCGTGGGAGTTCTTCAGAAGGTGCTGGTGAAGGTGGCCTTCCGCAACCCAGGCCTCAACCTCACCAACGTCCTCAGGTCCCTGCCTCCGGATGCTGATCTGCAAGCGCTCAAGGCCCTTGTCGCACCCATTGTGGACAAGGTGAGTGAGATCAAGAGGGTTGAGGGCGATCACGTAGATTAGGCCGCCCGTTTTCTCTTTTTCTTGCCGCTGTTGGTCATGTTATGAGAACAATCTATTAGAGCTGCGACAAGTTATCTTGTAATATAACTCTATTTTGTGTAGAGATTGCTGTGTTATTTCCTTTACTTGATTCCTTCCTTTGTATGTTCTTGCCCTACGCTTTTAGGGAACTTGTCGGCACAGGCACCTGAGCCGCGAGCGCTGAGTGCTGGACGTCAGCAGCCTGCTGGCGGTGCCGCTTTCGACAAGAAACCTTGTCGCAACTAGTCGCAGCTCACGTAAGTTGTTGATTGGACTCGAAACAAAGTAAGGGCGCAACTAGCTACGAGTTGGTTCCTCCGCGCACAGGTTTTCCATACAAAGTACGGTCGTTCGAGGAAGATAACTTAAAAATTTAAAACTGATTGCTCAAACTTTGGCAACTTAGCTTTTCTGTCGCTTGCTTTCTGGTAAGGCGAAACTTCCTTGAACGATGCCTGTTCCACACCATTATCTTCTCCTTTCCCCCCGGCAAACATGTGGGCGAGGGAACCTTCTTCTCCTTTTTGAGAAAAAGAGAGAAGAGAAAATAAAGATATGGAGCCTTACGGCTCATTATTGCTTACCGGGGGTAGGCGCTGCACAAAGTGTCAGATAACACATGCAAAGATAGTAGAAAGCATGAAATTGACAAGATGTGCGGAGCACATGAGCTTTACTTATGCATGGGTTCTGCGCCCGGCTTTGTACAAAGGATTACATGCAACATCGGCAAGACTTGTACAAAAGGTGGTTGCCGGAACAGGTTCTGGCAACCGCGCCTTACGGGTAAAACTTACGAAGATGCTCAATGTTCCAGGAGTTGCTCACCGGAATGCCATCTTCGGTCTCAAGGCGGACAGCGCCAGGCCTAGTGACTCGCTTCACCCGGTAAGGGCCTTCCCACTTCGGCGTCAACTTGTTGGAATTCTTGGCGGACTGAACGCGCCGAAGAGCAAGGTCGCCTTCCTTGAGACTTTTGGCACTAACTTTGCGGCTATGGTAGCGGCGCAAAGCTTGCTGGTATCGAGCAGGTCGTACAGCAGCCTGAAGACGATCTTCCTCAAGGAGCAGCGCGTCATCTTGTCGCAACTGCTCTTGCTCAAGCTCATCATAAGCGAGCACTCGAGGTAACCCGTAAACGAGTTCCGTGGGGAGAACTGCCTCCGCTCCATAGAATAGAGCGAAAGGTGTCTAGCCAGTGGCTCGATTTGGTGTCGTCCTGATCGACCAAAGAACCACCGGCAGCTCCTCAATCCAGTTCTTTCCGCACCTGTGCAGCCTGTCGAAAGTTCTGGTCTTGAGCCCGCGCAACACTTCAGCATTTGCCCTCTCCGCTTGACCGTTGCTTCTCGGATGAGCAACAGAAGCGAAGCAGACCTTGGCGCCAAGATCTTTGATGTACTGCATGAAGGTGCGACTCGTGAATTGTGTGCCGTTGTCAGTGATGATCCTGTTAGGGATCCCGAAACGACAAACAATTGACCTGAAGAACTTGACTGCTGACTGTGCTGTCACCTTCCTCACTGGTTCCACTTCCGGCCACTTTGTGAACTTGTCGATTGCAACGTACAAGTACTCAAAGCCCCCAACAGCTCGGGGAAAGGGGCCGAGGATGTCGAGCCCCCAGACGAAAATGGCCAGGATAAAGGGATCGTCTGGAGAGCTTGAGCTGGCTGGTGTATCTGCTTGGAATGGAACTGGCACGCTTCACACTTGGTTACTTGTGCAGTTGCATCCTGGAGGGCTGTCGGCCAAAAGAAACCTTGCCGGAACGCTTTGCCGGCAAGTGCTCTTGCGCCAATATGGTGACCACATATGCCTCCATGTATCTCTGCCAACAGCTTTTGTCCGTCTTCCCGTGAATACACTTCAATTTCACACCGTTAGAGTCTTCTTCTATACAGTGTGTTGTCGACAAACTGGTACATACTTGACTGCTGGGATACTCTTTCCGCTTCTTCTTGCTCTTCGGGAAGTTCTGCTATCTGAAGGAAAAGGACAATCTGCTGTGCCCATGCTGGAGCTTGTGGCTCGACAACAAGGACTAAAGGCACATCTGCTGCTGCGGGAACATCCGCTTCTACGGCGAGAACCTGGGGCTCAGCCAGAGCTTGATGTTCCCTGGCAAGCTTGCCGGAACAAAACTTGTCGGGAGCGTCTGCTTCAACGGTACAAGCCCTAAGGCTTGCCGGAGTAGACTGCTCCTCAGCACCCTTGGTGTTGATCTTGACGACCTTCTTGGCGGCGGCTTTAGGGAGCTCTGCCGGAAAATAATCACCAGAAATCAACTTCCTCTTCTTGCTCTGTCCAGGTGATGGCGTTACAGATGGTTGTGTCAGCTTTAGCACAGAGATCCCTGGTTCCACAGGTAATTTAAGTGCGGCGCACTTTGACAGGCCATCGGCAATATCGTTCTGAGCTCTTGGAACATGTTCCATCTGTAGGCCGTCAAAGTGCTCTTCTAGCTTTCTCACTTCATCAACGTAAGCTTCCATCAACGGACTCTGATAATTCTTGTTCACTTGGCGGACGACAAGCTGTGAGTCACCCCTGACAACGAGCTTCTTGATCCCAAGGTCTGCTGCGATCCTGAGACCGGCAAGCAAACCTTCATACTCTGCTGTATTATTCGTTGCTTGCTCCTTGGGAAAGTGCATCTGGACTACGTACTTGAGGTGCTCTCCGGTGGGTGCAACAAGTAGTACGCCCGCACCGGCGCCTTGCAGCGAGAAGGCACCATCAAAGTACACCAGCCATTCTTTGCTTGCTTCCTTGACGGGGATGCTTGCTTCTGGAATTTCTTCATCTTGTGTTGGCGTCCATTCTGCTATGAACTCCGCCAATGCCCTGCTTTGGATAGTTGAAGTGCTCTCAAACTTAAGGCCAAAGCTTGACAGTTCCAGTGCCCACTCGACAATCCTGCCTGTTGCTTCTGGATTTTGCAGTATCCTCTTCAGCGGAAAATGAGTGACGACTGTGATCTCATGTGCTTGGAAGTAATGGAGCAGCTTTCTCGAGGCCATGAGAAGGCCGAAAAGCAATTTCTGCACACCAGAGTACCTTGACCTAGCCCCCTGCAGAAGGGAACTGACAAAGTAAACCGGGCGCTGCACCATTTTTTTCTGTATCTTCTCACGTGTCTACGCAGATCCATCTTTGTCGAGACCAGAGCTTGCCGGTGAAGTCTCTTGCTTGTCGCTGGATGCATCTGCCGTGGTTGCTGGCTCATCATCCGCCTCCCTCTCTGCCACTAACGCAGCACTAACCACTTGATTGGTTGCCGCTATATATAGCAGCAACTACTCTTGTGGCTTAGGTGCGACAAGTGTTGGAGTGGAGGACAGGTATCTCTTTTAAGTCCTGCAGCGCGGCCTCCACCTCCGGAGTCCATTTCATTGGACCTGACTTTTTCAATATTTTGAAAAACGCAGGGCGCGCTCAGCAGACCTAGAGATAAACCTGCTGAGAGCAGCCACGCAACCGGCAAGTCTTCGTACATCCTTGACGCGCTTTGGTGCTTCAATCTGCTCAATGGCCTTGACCTTGTCGGGATTGGCTTCAATTTCCCGCTGAGACACGAAGAACCCGAGAAGCTTGCCGTAAGGGACTCCAAACACACACTTCTCAGGGTTAAGCTTGAGGTTGATCTTGCGCAGATTTGCAAAGGTTTCGTCTAAATCTTGAATCAGAGTCGCCTTGTCCTTGCTCTTGACCACTATGTCATCCATGTAGGCCTCCACATTTCTGTGTATTTGTGGCCCAAAAGTGTCATGGACTACCCTTGCAAATGTTGAACCAGCATTCTTTAAACCGAAAGGCATCCGTACGAAACAGTACGTGCCACATGGGGTGATGAATGCGGTCTTCTCCTCATCCTCTTCTGCCATGAAGATCTAATGATATTCTGAGTATGCATCAAGAAATGAGAGCAAGTCACATCCGGCCGTGGAGTCAACAATCTGGTCGATGCGTGGCAAGGGAAATGGGTCTTTGGGACAAGCTTTATTGACATCGGTAAAGTCGATACAAAGCCTCCATTTCTCGTTAGCCTTGCGCACGACTACAGGATTGGCCAACCACGTAGGGTGGAGCACTCCTCTGACAAGGCCTGCCGCTTCCAATTTCTTGATTTCTTCTGATGAATTCTTGGCGCTCCACTGCCTGCTTCCTGACTTTCTGCTAGAAGGGCCGCGCATGAGGACAGACCGCAAGATGGTGCTCGATTAGTTTCCTGGGAACACCGGGGATGTCGGACGGTTGCCACACAAACACATCGACATTCGCCCGCAGGAAAGCAACGAGCGCGCTTTCCTATTTAGGGTCGAGAGTGGCACTGATGGTGAAGGTACCACCAGCGCCGTCCTCCTTGGCGGACACCTTCTTCGTCTCTGGTGGAGTTGCCATCGCCTTCTTACACTTGCCGGTGGAGCTCGATGGTGCGTCCTCGATGGTAGCGCAGCACTCCGAGGAGGTGCGCTTGCCGGAGTGGGCATCAGAACTCTTGCCGGACTTGGTCTTTTTCTTCCCCCCGGGAGCTTCAACGGCAAGTGATTTGCGATCTGTTGCGGCCGCTGCTTCTCGGTAGATCTTGTCGGCACAGATAAGAGAATCCTTCTTGTCGCCAAAGATAGAGATGACACTTATCGGGCCTGGCATCTTCAGCACGTTGTATGCATAGTGAGAGGCTGCCATGAATTTGGCGAGTGCTGGACGGCCGAGTATCCCATTGTAAGGCAATGGAAAGTCAGCAACGTCAAAAGTGACCCTCTCAGTTCTGAAGTTCAACTCGCTGCCAAATGTTACCGGCAACGTGATCCTTCCCTTTGGCTTGCTCCTTCCCGGATTGATTCCTTGGAATGCGCCGGTCTCTTCGAGCTTGCTGTCAGGGATCTGGAGTTTCTGAAGTACCCGGAGGAGATCAGGTTCAAGCCGGCCCCGCCGTCAACTAGCATCTTAGTGACCTTGAGGTTGCGGATAGTTGGTGAAACCAACATCGGCAAGCACCCGACCGCAGTTATGCGATCAGGGTGGTCCTCAATATCAAAGATGATAGGCGTGTTGGACCATTTCAGAGGCCCGCGTGACTCGATGGGTGGTTCTGCCGCATTGACTTCCCGCACCCACTGCTTGAGCTGGCGGTGTGAAGTATGCAGAGAAGCACCACCGTCAACGCACAGGACCTCTGTGGCTTTCTGGAACTCCTGCTCATCGGTCTCATCATCATCCATATCTTCATCGTCGTCGTCATCTTCATCCTTGTCGCGGCCGCGGGGAGGTCTGTCTCCTTGCCGCTGCTTGGCCTTGCCGCGGCGTCCTCCTCGGCCTGGATGTTTCTTGCCAGCTCCCCCAGCACCTTCCTGGTCCTTCTCCTTGTCGCGTCGCTCGTATTTAGCCTTTTGCTGCTCGACAAGCTGCTCGACCTTCTTGCAGCTCTAGAGGTCATGGCCCTTGGTGTGGTGGATCTTGCAATACTGCTTGTTGGTGCCGTCCTGCTTGTCGGCGACCGCCACAGCCTGGTAGTTGTTGCGTGCGGCAATCTCCTTGCCGGAGCTACCAGTTTTGGCTTTCTTGGCGCCACCTCCATTGCCGGACTGCTCAACAACTAGCACCTCTTTTCCTTTCTTCTTCCTGTTGTTCCGCCACCGGTTTTTCCTTGCCGGGGCAGTCTCCTCACTGTCAGATCCTCCTGCTCCTGTATTCTCTCCGGGGAGTTTCCTCCCTTCCTCAGCACGTGCACACTTGTCGGCCAGGGCATATAGCTCACTGACGTCTCTGATCTTGCACATCGCCATCTCCTCCCGCATCCTGCGGTTTCGCATGTTCTGATTCAACGCGCTGATTACCGCGGCAGGGTGGATATATGGGATGTTGTGCTGTACACGGCTGAATCTCTGAATGTACTTGCGCAGGGGCTCTCCTTCCTTCTGGGCGAGCAGATGAAGATCGCTCTCTTGGCCATGAGGCTTGAGGCCGCCTGTAAAGGCGCCAACAAACTGATGGCATAGATCTGCCCAGGAGGATATGGAGTTGTCCGGCAAGTGCATGAGCCAGGATCTGACATTGGGCTTGAGCACCAGCGGGAAGTAGTTGGCAAGGATCTTGTCGTCCTATCCCCCGGCAGCTTGCACCGCGATGGTGTAGATGCTAAGGAACTCCGACGGATGCGACTTGCCGTCGTACTTCTCTGGTACATCTGGCTTGAAATTCTTAGTGCTGGGCCACTGGACTTGCCGCAGCTCACGAGTGAACGCAGGGCAACCTACCGTGTATGGCAGGTCGCCTGGTTCCCCTGGCGCATGCATGTCGACAGAGGGCCCAGCGCGCTGGTCGGATTGACGCCGCGCTTCTCTTCGGCGCTCGATGCGAGTTCGAGCATCTTCTTGCTGTCGTTCATGAAGAACTTGGCGCTGATCGCGACGAGCTCGTGGGTCCGATGACGCAGTGGAGTCGCTGTCGAGGTGGATCCGGCGAGTCGGCGATCTTGGCCTTCGAGGTGGAGAGTGCCTGATGGTTGCACCCCCACCGGTTTCGTCGCCATTGGCTCGTGCCTGGCAGCCCTGCCGCGGCAACGATGCACTCGGCTGCCGCGGAGTGTCACCGTTGGCGAAGCCGATGAGACTCTGAATGGTGGCCCTCCATCCATCGATCTTGTCTTCCGTTGGAGGGTAATCCAGGAGCAGTTGAGCTCGTGCCAAAGCTTCTGCTGGAGTGGTGAGAGGCAGTGGCGAACGGTGCGAGGAGCGGGATATGCTCGGACTTCTAACTATGTTAGAAGGAGCAGTATCCCGTCCAGGCGACCGTGCCTCGCTCGTGCCAGCACGTTGGCGTGCATGCTGGTCTTGAGCGCCCCGAGATCCACCAGCTCGATCTTGGTCCAACAATCGTATGGTACTGCGAATACCATGACACTGTCGGTCCTGCGCCTCCTGAGATGGACGCGGAACATGAACGGACGTCGAGGTCTGCGCAGCCTTGTCCTTGGACTTGGCAGCGTCGTGAGCTCCCTCGTCGATGTCCGTTCTTCCGCCGGCGTCTACCCCACCACCCGATTGCTCCGGTGATGGTGGGATCGACATGGACGGAACAGCTGCCGCCGAAGTCTTCTTCTTCGGTGGCATGTCGATGACGAAGATGAAGATCTGGCTCGTGTGCACGCCAGATTAGGTTCACACAATCTCGACGCCCCCTACCTGGCGCGCCAAAGATGTCGGGGAAGATGATCCACGAACACCTATGGGGACCGGCGGACCGAGCCCCTTTTGGTTCGGCGGGGGGCGGAGGTCGCACGAAGAGCGGATCGAGGCGAAGCACACGAGCAGTTTACCCAGCTTCGGAGCTCTCCGGAGAGATAACACTCCTACTGCTGCTTGTCTGATTGTATTGAGTTCTTGCTCGGGAGCGCTGAGTGCTACAGTACACACGAGCTGCTAACGAGACCGAGCGTGAGTGTTTTCTGGTTTCGAACCAAACACCCCCTACCTGGCGCGCCAAAGATGTGAGGGAAGCTGATCCACGAACACCTATGGGGACCGGCGGACCGAGTCCCTTTCGGTTCGGCGGGGGGCGGAGGTCGCACGAAGAGCGGATCGAGGCGAAGCACACAAGCAGTTTACCCAGCTTCGGAGCTCTCCGGAGAGATAACACTCCTACTGTTGCTTGTCTGATTGTATTGAGTTCTTGCTCGGGAGCGCTGAGTGCTACAGTACACATGAGCTGCTAACGAGACCGAGCGTGAGTGTTTTCTGGTTTCGAACCGAACCCCCCTACGTTGCGCATGGGCCTCCTTTTATATGCTAAAGGGGTCACCGACAGGTGGCAATGTAGGCAAGGGTAAAAACGTAAAAAGAGGGGTGGTTGGTACAGCTACCTGTACAGTGTATCCTACCTAACCCTGACGGCAAGGGACAAAGGCATTAAATGCCCGTCTGCGTCGCCCAAACAGTGCAGAAAAGGACCGTCAGGGACGCCACCGCTTGCCACGATGGTAATCTTGTCAGCGTCGCATGCCACCGTGCACCGCTGGCTGCACAGCCTCCCGCCACGCACGCTTGGAAATGCCTCAGAGCGACACGTTGGTGGATGTGCTGGAGCAGGGGTACAGAGTGGTCGCTTGCCGCAGCAAGCACCTTGCCGCGGTCGTTGTCTTGCCGCGCCCGGAAGCTTATCGCTCACCGGGCCTTGCCGGGACGCGTGGCGTGTCGCGGCAAGTTCCTTGAGATGCCCTGGTTGGCCTTCCCGGCAAGCTCCTCTTGCCGGGCCTTGTCTCCTTGGCTTGAATACTTTGTTCTTGAATGGCTCCAAAGGAACCACGGAGGACCTTGGCGGTCACCCGACAAGCCTTGCCGCGGGGCGCTACAACAGATCGTGCACAAGTTCGGGATACTAGGGTACCCCTACTCTAGTACACCGACACCGAGTCCGGTGTAAAGTCCGGGAGGTTGTTCTGCGACACCTCCGGGGCCTCCTCCTCCGGGTGGGTCTCTCACTACTGGAATCTGGCACTTTGCCATCTGCCATGGCAGATGGCAAAGGCATGTTCGGCTGATGGCAAATGCTTTGCCATCTGCCAGCGGATGGCAAACAGTTCGTTTGAAACCCTGCCAATAAAGGCTTCTTTGCCATCTGCTGGCTGATGGCAAAGAGCCTGTGGCTTTCCCATCTGCTGGCTGATCGCAAAGAGCCTATGGCTTTGCCATCTGCTGGCAGATGGCAAAGCCTCTTAATGGGGTTAGCTCCGTTAGAGGTTAACGGCATACTTTGCCATCTGCTGGCAGATGGCAAATAGTTCAGCCTTTGCCATCCCAGGTTATTTTGGTGTAAAACATGCTAAGGTCATTCTAGAGCTAATTAAGTAAGTTTATTATGTCATTTTGGAGCTAGATAAGCATGTGAAGTCATTTAGGAGCTAAAATATGTCATTTCTTAAGCATATTTTGTCATTTTAGAGTTAGCTAAGCATATTAAGTCATTTTGGAGGAAAAGATGCTAAGTATAGGTCATTTTAGAGCTATCCTTGGTTAAATAGGTCATTTTTAAGCTAGCTAAGCATATTAAGTCATTTTGAAGGAAAAAATGCTAAGTATAGGTCATTTTAGAGCTATCCTAGGTTAAATAGGTCATTTTGGAGCTAATTAAGCTTATTATGTAATTTTTGAGCTAGCTAAGCATATTAAGTCATTTTGGAGGAAAAAATGCTAAGTATAGGTCATTTTAGAGCTAGCCTAGGTTGAATAGGTCATTTTGAAGCTAAGTAAGGTTATTATGTCATTTTTGAGCTAGCTAAGCATATGAAGTCATTTAGGACCTAAAATATGTCATTTCTTAAGCATACTATATCATTTTAGAGCTAGCTAAGCATATTAAGTCTTTTTTGAGGAAAAGATGCTAAGTATAGGTCATTTTAGAGCTATCCTAGGTTAAATAGGTCATTTTTATGCTAGCTAAGCATATTAAGTCATTTTGGAGGAAAAAATGCTAAGTATAGGTCATTTTAGAGCGATCCTAGGTTAAATAGGTCATTTTGGAGCTAATTAAGCTTATTATGTAATTTTTGAGCTAGCTAAGCATATTAAGTCATTTTGGAGGAAAAAATGCTAAGTATAGGTCATTTTAGAGCTAGCCTAGGTTGAATTGGTCATTTTGAAGCTAAGTAAGGTTATTATGTCATTTTGGAGCTAGCTAAGCATATGAAGTCATTTAGGACCTAAAATATGTCATTTCTTAAGCATACTATAACATTTTAGAGCTAGCTAAGCGTATTAAGTCTTTTTTGAGGAAAAGATGCTAAGTATAGGTCATTTTAGAGCTATCCTAGGTTAAATAGGTCATTTTTATGCTAGCTAAGCATATTAAGTCATTTTGGAGGAAAAATGCTAAGTATAGGTCATTTTAGAGCTATCCTAGGTTAAATATGTCATTTTGGAGCTAATTAAGCTTATTATGTCATTTTGGAGCTAGCTAAGCATGTGAAGTCATTTAGGAGCTAAACTATGTCATTTCTTAAGCATATTATGTCATTTTAGAGCTAGTTAAGCATATTAACTAATTTTGGAGGAAAAGATTGTAAGTATAGATCATTTTGAAGCTAGCTAAGCATATTAAGTCATTTTGGAGGAAAAAATGCTAAGTATAGGTCATTTTAGAGCGATCCTAGGTTAAATAGGTCATTTTGGAGCTAATTAAGCTTATTATGTAATTTTTGAGCTAGCTAAGCATATTAAGTCATTTGGAGGAAAAAATGCTAAGTATAGGTCATTTTAGAGCTAGCCTAGGTTGAATAGGTCATTTTGGAGCTAGCTAAGCATATGAAGTCATTTAGGACCTAAAATATGTCATTTCTTAAGCATATTATATCATTTTAGAGCTATCCTAGGTTAAATATGTCATTTTGGAGCTAATTAAGCTTATTATGTCATTTTTTAGCTAGCTAAGCATATTGAGTCATTTTGGAGGAAAAAATGCTAAGTATATGATTATGTCGCTAGTATCCACATGGCAGAGAACCCGGGCCGACATGACTAGTCATAGAACCAAGGTGGCACAAACGTACAGGGACAGGCATACATGACCCAGCAATGCACGTGTCGGTCATCAGCGAGTGCAACCAAGTCGTAGTAAGCTACAAGGACTTCGGTGATACACCGCGTGATATTTCCCCATAGGGACAGACACAGGAGCAAAGAAGGACACATGCCGGTCAATCCATGTGTTCCGGAGCAGTAGAGAACTACCATGGCTCAGTGGAAGCACTAGGAGGCATTTCCCTGTATGGAAGGCTACCAAAGGCACACGACTAGGTGTCGAATCCCACACATACAATGCATTTCAAACATACACACATTATGCACGATATGTCTAAATATATACAACATGGCATCACAACAAAACTCTATTAAGCAAAACACTTGGGACACTTACCGTCATCACGGAGGTGTAGGTGTAGGTGTAGGACCGGTCGCGCCAGTGGAAGACGGAGAAGGATCGGTCGATGCTTGTCGGGAGTTACGCTGCACCAAAGACTATTTCCAATGTATTGTTACAATGATGCAACTCAAATGTGAAGACTAGTAACTAATGACCGTTCAAATGAAACTCACCGTGCCCGCCGAAGCAATGACTGGCATCGGCGGAGGGGTCTGGCCGTTCTTCTCGCACATGGACTGCACATTTGGTTTTGACGAGTCAGTCATATTATTTACTACTGAAAGGAACATTGCGTGCATGATTTAGCTAATATGCAGAAGAAACTTACCACAAAGAGCTCGTACATGGCCCGGTTAGCCAAGTCGTTTCGGTTCCTCTCCTCCTCCAACAGCCTAGCCGTCCTCTCCTCATTCTCCCTGTCCCTCTCTGCCAACTGCCGGTCCCTCTCCACCAGCTGCCGGTCCCTCTCCTCAAAAGCAGCCTGGATCTTCACTCTCTCTGCCTCAATAGCAGCCTGCAACACCACTCGTTAGCATTGTAATCATCGACGGCCGCAAACACAATGTAATGGAGGAAAGGCTACTGAGTCCGTATAATTAACAAACCTGGAATTTGATTTCCACTGGTCGTAAACGAGGTGGTATCTTAGGATCAGAGCTGGTCTGGCGCTTCTTGATCTGCGGGAGAGTGCTACTACAATGTATCAGTCCATTACCAATGCCTAACGAGCCATGGGACCTCCCGCCACAAGATATCATCACCAGCTCTGGATCAAGAGGCCGGCTCGGGTTAAAGTCCGACCCTTTCCTCGCCTTCCCCTGCTTAACGTACTGCACCATCTTGTGGTGGGAGGCCTCGTTGCTGAAGTTCTTTGCATTTTCGAGGTCAGACTCAGAGAATGCCTTGGCCTTCTTGTACGGTGCAATATTGGACATGCCATAGAGGTCAAACAGCTCTAGCACTGGAGCCTTGTTGCGTTTTGACTAAAAGAGAGGAACAGAGTATTAGTTAAGGACTCAAGCTAGCACAAAGAATGAATTTGCATGAATCATGAAGCAAACCACACATACCCAGTTTTTCCCGTACCCATGTAGGTCGACGCTGCCTAGATGGTGTGGCACACCTTTCATTTTGAAACGCTTCTCCTATGCTATGTTGTGGGGAGAGCACCACTCATCCACCAACACCTCCCAGCAGTCCATCTTGTCCGCACACCATCTCGGAGGCACCTAAGTTAAGCAAGAGAAATTTGACCGCTACGCCTACGAATCAAATCAAGGAAACTAAGTACAAGGCCTTAAGAATAGGTAATTACCTTCATGTACTTCTCCTTACTCAGATACTTGTCCCGGCACTTCTCTTTTCTCCTCCTAATACCAGTCTGTGCTAAGTAGTCTCGAACAGCCTGCGTCTAAGCCTCGTGCCAAAAGTTTCCAAGTAGGCGCCTGCACTCGGCGTCGATAACCCGAGCCGCGGCCTCCTCCTGTCCCTCAGCACACCTGTAGAAGGTCTGCAATCAAACAAGAAAACACGGATTAGAAGGTCTGCAATCAAACAAGAAAACACATGTAGAAGGTATGCAATCAAAGAAGAAAACACAACGTAAATGGCAAAGGAGAAATTACCCAAAACGTGGCGAGCTCGTCGAATGCACGGGGAGGTCGTTGAACACCAGACCCTCACAGCGATGAAACAACTGCACATTTAAATCCACCCGATCAACGCAAATATATATGATGTTTTTCATAACAAAATTGGAAAGTATATGACCTAACTCATAATTCACAAATAAATAGGGAGTGCCTATTTAGTACTTGATTGTTTTCCAATTCGGTATCATTCACATTTCCTGACAAATAAATAGAGGAAACTTGTATGTCCAAAAAAAACCACCCCGGCGAAACACCAGGCAAACACCTAGGTTGTTTTGGTAAAACTGAGAAAAACCATGGTTTAAAGAAACTGTAGTATTCATTGTGTACACATCTGAATATAGTGGTTTTCAATTACCATGGTTCTCTAGAAACTTTGTTGCCAAACTAAGCCTTAGGCCCCGTTTGTTAGCTTACTATTTTTAAAGTATTCTGAGAATACTGCAGGTTTTCAGAATACTGCAGGTGCCAGGAGATGCACATCGAGAGACAAGGCACAGGATTGTGCATGGAGTTGTTTTTCTAGCGTGCTCAGTTTTTTTAAAAGAGGTCTGGGGTTCTTTTTTTAAAACAGAGAAAAAACTACGGGTGCGTTTGGGAGCAAAGTATTTTTGCTGTTTTTTAGGAATACTGTGGTTTTTAAGAAAAACTTTGGTATTAAATACTTTGAAGTGTTTGGCTCAAAAAATTAATGTACTTTAATATACTGTGGTATCTCCCATGCTGTAGTTTTTCTGCAGTATTTTAAAAAGAGGTCCCGACCACTTTTTTAAAAACTGAACCAAGCGAAATCGTTGGGGAGAGCACTCAGTCTGTTGACGTCATCATCTAGGTACAGATCGGAAAATACAAATGCCACCTCTGACGACTGCTCTATCCGTTACTCCTATATTTTAAATGAATTTTTTTGCGGGACATATTTTAAATGAATTCACTGGTTGCCTATTGATTTCTGCATGTCTCGAACAAAGCTAGTTTGTCAAATAGATTGGCACTTAGAGCACACTTTACACAGGAGGCTGACCTCATGCATGGCGGCATGCCCATGTAGCTGCAGGTGATTAATTAAAAAAGGTGATTAATCTGGTTGTACACTAGCACACATTGATAAGCCAGGTGGTATTGCTTTTTAGGTGTTGCTAAGTTAGCACATGTTGTTCGGCCATGTAGTTATCAGTAAGAACTGCAACAAAATAATGCCAGCCAAACGCTTCGGTGGACTTGACAAAACTGAGAAAAACTATGGTTTTTGAAAACCAGAGTATTTGTTGCCCACTCATAAGAATACCGTGGTTTGAGAATACTTCGGTTTTTCAAAAACTGTGCTGCCAAACTGAGCACGCTAATGAGCTGTTTTTCAAAATATTATGACAAAGAACGGGGCACACCACATGCCCAGGTTGCTAATGCCATGGTCGCGCAAGCTGATGGCTACAAAGCTAACTCCGAACACACTGCTGGCTGAGCCTACGTAGGCCCTTGTGCTGAGCCACAGCGGCCTTGCTTCCTGTCCATGCGCTCCTCCCGAACGTCGCCCCATGCCTCAGCACGCCACATTAGCAGCTGTCGGTCAAGCCGCAGCCAAGCCAGAGCGACGCCCGCACTTCCGTGCCGCACCACTGATGCATAGCTTGCCGCCGGGTCTATTTAAGCATGGCCTTTTAGTTTGCAACCACTGGTCAGCTAACATCGTGCATGTCTTGTGACTGCTATGAAACGACTAGCTAGCTAATTTACAACGTCCTAAACATGCACCAGCCAAACATTGTCAGAGTATTCCCAATACTACAAAATAGTTTGATATGTCAAAACTGTGGTTTCTAGAACCTATTAGGCTGCGTTTGGCAACAAAGTTTTCTTTAAGTTTTTTGAGTGGTTTCTGAAAAATACCATGGTTTTGAATACTTTGCTGCGTTTGGCTTTAGAAAAAACCAAAGTTTTGTAAACCACAGTATGCTAGAAACCATGGTATTTTTGCAGTATTCGGAAAAGAGGTCCCAACCTCTTTTTTTAAAACAGAACAGAGAGAAATCTTCTGGGAGATCGCACTTGACGTTGCCGTCTACGTCAGCGATAAGAATATTTAGAGCGATCCCATCCCATTTTCCCTCTTTCTCTTATATGGTAAACAACCATATTACATCTCCTGGTTATAGCCGATTCTGTTTGATTAGTCTATCTTTTAGCTGGCGTCGCGTGCGAGTCTCCGTCTCTCTGTAGTGCCATGACTGAATCAAGCTCAATACCAGGGAGAACACTCGTTCGCAGCAAGCTATTTCTTGAGTCCTTGGCTGCCTATGTATTTCCGGCGAGTAGCGCACATATTAGATTGATTGATCTTTTTGGAGAACACTCAAAAGTAGCAGGTTATATATGCTAGCTAGCTAGTCGATTCAGTATAAATGGCGCATGTACACGCACAAAGAATTTATGACCGGCTGGAAGTACATGCACCAATAGACATATAATGGCAACACTAGGATTGTATTACTTCAATCTAGTTGACTGATCCTAGGATGGTATTACATGTGCATGGCAGCTGCATGCAGCCGGCCGCCGTTAGCAGCCACTAATTACTCAGTCATTCACGCTAAAATACTTGGTCAAAACTTTGGTTAAACAGCAGCAACCAAACACATGTAAAACTGAGAAAAACATTGATTTTAGAAAACTGTAGTATTCTTTGCCCACCCAGAGTAATACTGTGGTTTTCAATTACCACAGTTTAAGAAAAACTTTGCTGCCAAACTAGCCTAAAAGACTGCAGTTTTTCAATACTACAGTTTATGCAATATTTTGCTGTCAAACATACATGAATTTCGATGGCGCCGTGGCGGGGAGGGCCGTGAGAAGGGGGCGGCGCCGTGGCCTGGCTCGGTGGAGGGGCGGGCCGCGGGGCACGCCGCGGTGGCCGGGGAGGGGCGGGGGAGGGCCGG
>NC_041391.1:625911846-625920089 GCF_002162155.2 Triticum dicoccoides
CGGCTGGGGCGCGCGCGTGGGTGCGGTTTGGGCAGATTTTTTTTAGACAAGTGGTGGGTGGGTGAGGTGGGGAGAGAGAGAGGGGTGGGGCCGGGCTGGAAGAGAGAGAGAGAGAGGGGAGGGGCCGGGCTAGGAGAGAGGGGAGGGGAATTTTTTTTTAGAAAAAGAGGGGGGAGATAGTTCGACCTCTTTGCCATCTGCCAGCCGCTGGCTGATGGCAAAGATATGGGCCTTTGCCATCCGCTGGCAGATGGCAAAGAGGTGGGGCTACTGGCCGTTATAGCGCCGTTATTCATTGGGCTCCACCCACTTCTTTGCCATCTGCCAACAGATGGAAAAGATTCTTTGCCATCTGCTGGCAGATGGCAAAGAGGTGGGTTGACAGGCCGTTGCAGCACTGGACCCTACCCACCTCTTTGCCATCTGCTAGCAGATGGCAAAGATTATTTTCCATCCACTAGCAGATGGCAAAGAATTGGCTGATGGCAACCATGTTCTTTGCCATCTGTCAGTTCTTTACCATCTATTTTTTATAAGCAGATGGCAAAGACATTCTTTGCCATCAGCTGGCAGATGGCAAAGAGCTGGCTGATGGCAAATTCCCAGTTTCCAGTAGTGCCTTCCCGGGATCCCACCTCGGCATCGTCCGCATCACGGGGGGTGGAGGCGGTCGGGAGAGAATCCATATCCGACGCACCTAAGGACCCGCTCGACGAAGTGTTGTATGCGGCATTAGAAAGACATTATGCGGCGAAAATAAAAACCATGAAGTTATTCGGGAGTCCGGATACTTACGATCTCGCTAGGGGCATGGCCCTTGGGGGCCAGTCCTCGTCGTCATCATTGTCGTTGGCAGAGCAGTCCGAGGAAAGAGTTTTTCCCTTCTTGGACCCTTCGGCCTCTCTCGTTGGGGAGGCCTTCCTTTTCTTCCCTCCCCCCGCTGGGGGAGAGGCTTTCTTCTTCTCCTCCTCGCCTTTGTGAAAGGAGTCGACATCGGAGTCATCATCCGATAACACCTGAAAATGGGAGCTCTTCCGAGTCCCCGTGGCCTTCTTCTTGGCCTTCTTCTCTGGCACCACATGGGGTGCCGGAGCCAGCAGCCCCGTTAAGCGGGAGTCCGCTAGGTCCTCTAGCAATGGGGCCGGACAGATAGTCTGCTCGGCCTTCGCCAGCCAGTCCTGTCAAAGGAGAGGGAGTTTAGATCCCGCATAGAGTCAAACTATGGAAAACAAGCGTCCCGTAAAGGACAAAATCACTTACCTCGTCAGCCGGACGCTGCGAGCTGAATCCGTGATCTTCGATAGCGGATGCGGGAGCCTCGGCGCCCTTGAACAGCACCTTCCAGACATCTTCGTACGTAGTGTTTAAGAGCCCGCTCAAAGTCTGGTGTTGCGCCGGATCGAACTCCCACATGTTGAAGCCCCGTCGTTGGCACGGGAGAATCTGGCGGATGAGCATGACCTAGACTACGTTGACAAGCTTGAGCTTCTTGTCCACTAGCTTTCAGATGCAGGCTTGGAGTTCGATCAGCTCCTCCGAATCACCCCATGTCCGGCCGCTCTCTTTCCAGGAGGTGAGCCGTGTGGGGATGCCAGATCTGAATTCGGGGGACGCTGCCCATTCAGGGTCATGCGGCTCGGTGATGTAGAACCACCCCGACTGCCACCCCTTAATGGTTTCCACGAAAGTGCCCTCAAGCCAAGTAATGTTGGACATCCTGCCCACCATGGCGCCTCCGCACTCCGCTTGGCTACCTTTCACAACCTTCGGTTTGACACTGAAGGTCTTGAGCCACAAGCCGAAGTGGGGCTGGATACAGAGGAAGGCCTCACACACGACGATAAACACCGAGATATTGAGGATGAAATTCGGGGCCAGATCATGGAAATCCAGGCCGTAGTAGAACATGAGCCCCCGGACAAAGGGATGGAGTGGGAAGCCCAGTCCACGGAGGAAATGGGGAAGAAATACTACCCTCTCATGGGGCCTGGGGGTGGGGATGAGCTCTCCCTCGTCGGGGAGCCGATGCGCGATGTTGCTGGACAAATATCCGGCACTGCGCAGCTTCTGGATGTGCCCCTCCGTGATGGAGGAGGCCATCCACTTGCCTCCCGCTCCGGACATAGTTGGAGGAGGTTGAGGTGAGATGTGCGGACTTGGGCGCTGGAGCTCGAGTTCGCGGAGATGGATAAGCCAAGGAGGAAGAAGGTGTAGGTAAAAGGGTTGGATCTTTATCCCATTATATGGGCGGACAAAAACATGTGTCCCCACCGGCCTGATAAAACTCGCTTATCTCCCAAGCGCCTCAATCAATGGCGTGGTTGGGTTACCCACGTCCGTATTGATGGGAATCGCAGAATAAGGGGAACACGATCTCTGCTTCGACAAGACGTGCCAAGGAAACCGCTTCGCTAAACACGCTGAGGTGGTACAATAAAAACGATTCAAGTAAAGGCTTGGTAGTGGTGTGACGTCACGCCACCAAATATGTCAGCAGATTGAACTTGTGTAAATATTATTCTCTCTACGGTGGTGCATGGAATTTATTTTGCAGAGCCGGACACTATCCTAGTGTTCACAATCTTCCATAAATTATTCGGAGGAGGAACCCGCCTTGCAATGCCGAAGACAATATGCGTGCCGGACTCGTCGTCATTGAAGCCTGGTTCAGGGGCTACTGAGGGAGTCCTGTACTAGGGGGTGTCCGGATAGCCGAACTATCATCATCGGTCGGACTCCAAGACTATGACGATACAAGATTGAAGACTTTGTCCCGTGTCCGGATGGGACTTTCCTTGGCGTGGAAGGCAAGCTTGGCGATACGAATATGTAGATCTCCTACCATTGTAACCGACTCTGTGTAACCCTAGCCCTCTCCGGTGTCTATATAAACCGGATAGCTTTAGTCCGTAGGAAGAACAACAATCATACCATAGGCTAGCTTCTAGGGTTTAGCCTCCTTGATCTCGTGGTAGATCTACTCTTGTAACACACATCATCAGTATTAATCAAGCAGGACGTAGGGTTTTACCTCCATCAAGAGAGCCCGAACCTGGGTAAAACATCGTGTCCCTTGTCTCCTGTTACCATCCGCCTAGACGCAAAGTTCGGGACCCCCTACCCGAGATCCACTGGTTTTCACACCGACACACATTCTGATGGCTCTCTTTCGAATGAAGTGTGGGTGGAGGGGTATATATAGCCTCCACACAAAACCTAACTGTTAAACACAGATTCCCAAACTCGGTGAGACCGAACGGTGAAACTTGGTCAGACCAATTCAGTTAAAAATGTGAACGTTAGGCTTTTCGGTGGGACCGACATGATCAACTCGGTGGGACCGATGCGCTGGGGTTAGGGAATAACTTGATCTCGATGAAACCGATCACATGAACTCAGTGGGACCGATTTCAGTAATAGGCACACATGGAGTTGGTTAGGCAAACTCGGTGGGACTGAAATGTTACGAAAAGGAAACAGGGAGTTTGCATTGCGAACTCGGTGGGACCGATCGCTCATTTCGGTGCGACCAAAATGTTACAAAGGGAAACAGAGAGTTTACAAAGGGAAACAGAGAGTTTACAAAGGGAAACAGAGAGTTTACAAAGTGATTAGAGTTTCTGGCAGTGGCTATGTCAAATGAACTCGGTGGCACTGGATAGATCAAACAGGTGGGGCTGAGTTTGACTTTTAGGTTTAGGACATATGTGGAAATGAGAAAGTGGTTGAGGGTTTTGGATCATATCACTAAGCATTTTGAGCAAGTAAGCCATTAAGCAACACCTCATCCCCTTTTAATAGTATTGTCTTTCCTATGGACCCAATGTGATCTTGGATCACTAAAATGAAAATGTAGAGTCTTGAGCTTGTTGCCAATATATGTCCTTAGCATTTTGAGGGGTCCACATCTCTAGTCCATGCCATGCAAATCATTCAACTTTTTCCACATATGTTAGGAATTACCAAAACCACCCAGGGATTTGCACTTTCAGGGGCAAAAGCAGTTATCCCCATGGAACTCATCTATGGGTCGCCTCGGTACTTGCTTACGACGAGATCATGCAAGATCAGCACCGGTGTGACGATGTTGTGCTACTCGAGGAGAACCGTCTCCGGGCTGCTACACGTTCTGCATGTTATCAGCAAGCCCCGCGCTGCAATCATAGCCTCAACGTTCACGCCCGATGCTTTGAGAAAGGTGACCTTGTCCTTAGGCGCGTTCAGTCTGCCACGGGTACACACAAGTTGTAACCGAAGTGGGAAGGCCCTTATCGGGTAGTACGAGTCACCAGACATGGCGTAGTCCGTCTGAAGACCGGTGATGGCACTCCGTTGCAAAACTCATGGAATATTGAGCATCTCCGCAAGTTCTACCCGTAAGGCGCGAGGCTGGGGGCCCCTGCCCGGCAGCCACCCAATTGTAGAGGCCTTGCCTCAGTTGCATGTAACCCATTGTACAAAGTCGGGCCGATGACTGATATGTCTCCAACGTATCTATAATTTATGAAGTATTCATGCTAATATATTATCGTTCTTGGATGTTCTACAATCATTTTATAGAAACTTTATATCATTTTTTGGCACTAACCTATTGACCCAGTGCCAGTTGCTGTTTTTTGCTTGTTTTTTACATCGCAGGAAATCAATATCAAACGGAGTCCAAACACTGTGTAACTTTTTGGAGATTTTTTTTGGGCCAGAAGAAAGCCAGTGGGCCAAGGAAGCACCTGGGGGCTGCTCGAGGGGAGAAGCACCCACCAGGGCGCGCCAGGAGGCCCAGGCGCGCCTTGGTGGGTGCTGCCCACCTCGGGCGCCCCCTGAACTGCCTCTTTGCCGTATAAATTCTAAAATATTCCAAAACCCTTTGGGGTAGCCCTAGATCAGAAGTTCCGCCGCTGCAAGGCCTCTGTATCCACAAGATCCAATCTAGACCCCATTCCAGCACCCTGTCGGAGGGGGAATCATCACCGGTGGCCATCTTCATCATCCCGGCGGCTACCACGATGAGGAGGGAGTAGTCCACCCTCGAGGTTGAGGGTTTGTACCAGTAGCTATGTGTTTAATCTCTCTCTCGCGCCATCTCGAGATGTCACGATCTTGATATATCACGTGCTTTGTTAAAATAGATGGATCATATGACGTTTCTCCCCTCTCTACACTTGTAGTGATGAATTGAGTCTTTACCCTTTGAATGTTCAGATCTGAGAACACATGATATATGTCTTGCATATGAATACCCTTGGTGACAATGGGGTATTATTTTGATTCACTTGATATATGTTATGGCACACAACTTGTGGATTCCCGAGGTAACTTTGGGATAATCTATGCATAGGGGTTGATGCACGTTTTTATTATATTTTCTCTGATAGAAACTTTGGGGTCTCCTTGTAGTTGTTTGTGTGGATTAAGTATTATGAATCTGAAATTGTTTGATAAATATTGTATAATTAACTCAGGGGTACTCGCGGTGACATTGGGGTATCTAGGTGACATTATAGTTGGTTGATATGCATCTTATGGTGTTATTTTAGTACGAACTCTTGATTAGATCGATCGGAAAGAATAGCTTGATGTTATTTTAGTACGAACTCTAGGATATATTGATTACAAAGAATAGCTTTGAGGTGATTTCGTACCTTACAAACAATTTCTATCTTTTGTTCTCCGCTAATAGGAACTCGGGAGTGATTCTTTATTGCACTTTGAGGGATAATCATA
This sequence comes from Triticum dicoccoides, assembly GCF_002162155.2. NCBI lineage: Eukaryota > Viridiplantae > Streptophyta > Magnoliopsida > Poales > Poaceae > Triticum > Triticum dicoccoides. The sequence continues at coordinate 625,917,568 of NC_041391.1, forward strand.
TGATCCAACTATGTTAGCATTGTTGAGAGATTGCACTAGTGAAAGTATGCACCCTGGGGCTCATTTTCCATCGTTGCAATACCGTTTGTGCTCCATTTTATTCCCTCCGTTCCAAAATAGATGACTCAACTTTGTACTAACTTTAATACAAAGTTAGTACAAAGTTGGGTCATCTATTTTGGAACAGAGGGAGTACTATTTACCACCTTGCTATTTTTTACTGTTCGCACTACAAAAACTCGTATCTACTATCCACACTACACTTCTATCACCATCTCTTCGCCGAACTAGTGCACCTATACAATTTTCCATTGTATTGGGTGTTTTGGGGACACAAGAGATTTCTTATATTGGATTGCAAGGTTGCTCCAAAGAGACTATCTTCATCCTACACCTCCCACAGATTGACAAACCTTAGGTCATCCACTTGAGGGAAAATTGCTACTGTCCTACAAAACTTTGCGCTTGGAGGCCCAATAGGAATCTACAAGAATAAAGTTGCATAGTAGACATCAATGACCCCGTGCAAAAGAAAATAAAGAAGCACTGTAGGGGGGGCGCAACCTAGATTGCATGCATGCATGAGCATTTCAGATTACTGCATAAGAATTTTCATGAGCATTTGCATATGCATATAGATAGGATCACATCATGCATTCATTCTCATCTGCATGAAGTTGAAGGTTCTCACTATGGACTTTACTTCAACAAGGGAGTGAGAAGATTGCCCGGCACTGTGATCCCGGCAAGCCAAATAGATGAGTCCTACCTCTTGTCCATTCGTGTTTTGTAAGCAATAACTTGTGCATTATTAAGCCTCGCCGCTCCTTCTAGACTTAGGTGCTCCCATTCCTGGCCTGAATGCTTCTTCAGTCAGGATGGTTGTAGTTGCCTTTGATAAAGGGAAGTTGGCGGGGGGCTGGTCCTTCTGTCTGTAACCCGGGAGATAAGGTTCTCCGACATACAAAAAAGAGGGCCAGCAGGATTGCCTGCCAGGGCAAACTCGTTTATTTACACTAAAGAGGCATCTCACCTCTGCATGGACGTACACATGCACGAGTTCTCGTCAAGGTTCATCTTTTTCATTAACATGCTAATACAAGCACAAGCATTACAGAACACAAACATAGACACGAGAGATTACAATTTGGCAAATTCCTATAGATTTAAAGTTTGAAAAAAGATAAGTGCCCCGTGATCTCCTCTTTTTGTCTTCCCTCTCCTCCCAGGCATGGCAGGTGAAAGCAAAGAGGACGAGAGGGAGGCGCCGGGGAACCCGTCGAGGGAGAGCATGGCGGAGATGACTCGTCAACTACCACCACAAGGGCCAGCAGGGCACAGCAGGGCGAACAGAGCTGCAGCCCGAGAGGAAGCCTGTCGGGGTCGAGCTGGAAGACTACTGGAGGATCCTGGAGCAGCATCCCCACTGCTGCATCCAACTCCCCGGCAAATCGCGTTGCCGGGGAGGAGATGCGGATGCAGATGATGGTGCTGCCACCGGATGAGGATGGTGCGGGTGGAGATCAATCAGAGTCGGAGTCGACGCCCTCCCACCCACTTCCGTCGTCATCGATGTCACGGTCCTCCTCGTCACTGTCTCTCAAGGAGGAGCTTTCATCGTCGGTGGAGCTTTCCGCGCAACACCCTAAGCGAACTCCCAAGTGCACGAAGACCTTGATGAAGAGCAGGCCACTCTCCACTAATTTGAACTAGAGAACGTGTCCCTCCATCAAGCTATGGGCACAGGCGAAGGTCTTCCAACCACGGCGAAGATACATGACATGAGGAGTAGGGAAGTCGATGTCGACCCACATACCACAGTTCCCACAACCCCTCATGTGCAACCTCAAAGCATGTGGCGGATCGAGCTCCATTTCCCGAGTGAACGGGGTAGGGAGACGAAGATGGATGCATGGAGGCTTGTATAGCCTGACGAAGAACTTTCGGGGTTGATCTCCAGCATGGCCTTCCATCGAGGGGACCTGCCGGCGGAGGTGCAACCGGAGCGACACCCCGTCCTCCCCTTCCCCGAGCACCACGATGACCTCGGCCTCATCCCCTCCCTCCTTCTCTCACAGTGGGCTCGACCGCTGCAAGCTCTGGAGGGGGAGCAATGCACTGTTGAGTGGAGGCCCTCGTCGCCCCCGCTGGGGGACCAGCACGCCCTCGCCCTCTCACCATGACAAGCAGAAGAAGACTGCGAAGGAAAAAGAAGGAAGAGGTGTGTATGAGAAAGCACCATCTCTATTCCCTTTTATAGAAGGGTGATACGTCCATTTTGCATCATGCTTTTATATCAATATTTATTGCAATATGGGTTGTTATTACACATTATGTCACAATACTTATGCCTTTTCATTCTTATTTTACAAGGTTTACAAGAAGAGGGAGAATATCGGCAGCTGGAATTCTGGGCTGGAAAAGGAGCAAATATTAGAGACCTATTCTTCATAACTTTAAAAGTCCTAAAACTCCTCGAAAGTCAGTTTTGGAATATATTTAAAATATTGGGCGAAGAAAGA
>NC_041391.1:625920384-625951545 GCF_002162155.2 Triticum dicoccoides
GCGGGCCACCAGGCAGGCCTCCGATGCCCATCTTCTTCTATATGGTGTCTTTTTCCCTGGAAAAAATCAAAAGGAAGCTTTTGGGACGAAGCACCGCCATCTCAAGGCGGAACCTTGGCGAAACCAATCTAGGCTCCGGCAGAGCTGTTCTGCCGGGGAAACATCCCTCCGGGAGGGGGAAATCGTCGCCATCGTCATCACCATCTCCTCACAATCTCCATCAACATATTTTCACCAGCACCATCTCCTCTTAAACCCTAGTTCATCTCATGTATCTGATCTTTGTCCCAAAACTTCAGATTGACACCTGTGGGTTGCTAGTAGTGTTGATTACTCCTTGTAGTTGATGCTAGTCGGTTTATTCGGTGAAAGATCATTTGTTCAGATCCTTTACACATATTAATACCCCTCTGATTATGAATACATGAATATGATTTGTGAGTAGTTACGGTTGTTCCTGAGGACATGGGAGAAGTCTTGTTATAAGTAATCATGTGAATTTGGTATTCGTTCAATATTTTGATGAGATGTATGTTGTCTCTCCTCTAGTGTTGTTATGTGAATGTCGACTACATGACACTTCACCATGATTTGGGCCTAGGGGAAGGCATTGGGAAGTAATAAGTAGATGATGGGTTGCTAGAGTGACAGAAGCTTAAACCCTAGTTTACGTGTCGCTTCGTAAGGGGCTGATTTGGATCCATATGTTTCATGCTATGGTTAGGTTTACCTTAATTCTTATTTCGTAGTTATGTTTCATGCTATGGTTAGGTTTACCTTAATTCTTATTTCGTAGTTGTGGATGCTTGTGAGAGGGGTTAATCATAAGTGGGATGCTTGTCCAAGGAAGGACAGTACCCAAGCACCAGTCCACCCACATATCAAATTATCAAAGTAACGAACGCGAATCATATGAGCATGATGAAAACTAGTTTGACGATAATTCCCACGTGTCCTCGGGAGCGGTTTGCTTTATATAAGAGTTTTTCCAGGCTTGTCCTTTGCTCCAAAAAGGATTGGCCCACCTTGTTGCACCTTGTTTACTTTTGTGACTTGTTACCCGTTACGAATTACCTTATCAGAAAACTATTTGTTACCGATAATTTCAGTGCTTTTAGAGAATACCTTATTGAAAACTGCTTGTCATTTCCTTCTGCTCCTCGTTGGGTTGGACACTCTTACTTATTGAAAGGACAAATATAGATCCCCTATACTTGTGGGTCATCAAAGGGCAGAGCTGGGGGCTGGCCCCTCTCCCCAAGGGCGGCCGCCCCGCTCATCCAATACAGCCCCCGGAGACATGGGGAATCAGGACCGACCCGCTGCTCCAAACAGCAACGCATGATTTCCCGCCGCGGCACTCACACTCGTACCCTCCATGTCCAGCACCTACCCTTCCCGAGGCATGGGGGACACATGGCGGAGGGGGCCAGAAGCACGGAGACAAGTGGGATGGTCGTTTCCGCCCTGCGATCGTGGGGCACAAGCGCCACGCAGACCATGATCCGGACCTTTTTTCGTAACGTCGCACACGACGTGCGAGGAAAACGGAAACTGGACCGGAATCAAGACTAATGAAGAAGCAAACAAGATCTCAAAAGGCCAGCCTCTTCAGCTGCGCTGCCTGTGCATTTGTTAGGCCCTACCATGACGACACTCGGCAGCGCATTCAGGGCAGGCCCGGGGGCTTCTGACCGTGCAATAGACCCATGGTGTGTTGACGTGACTGTGCACACTTACAAGATCAAGATTGGAACACGAGAGAAAGAGACGAAGAGACTCGAAGAGCCAACTAACAGATCAGAAGGAACCAAGACTAAAACAGAAGAGCCAGACATTATCAAGAGAGAAGCCTCCCTTTCCAGGCAGGCGAGCCCGACAAGGGGCAAGGCCACCCCCATAAGAAAATGACTAAGGCGTCCCGGCAGGGCCTGCCAGGACTTGCGGGGGCCAGATCACCTCACCGACTACTCCACCATGACCCACGTCGTCGATCAGTGTGGTGTCAAGATGGAGGATGATTAAGTGGAAGCCATTGGCCACATGGCGGCCACTTCCTACCAAGTAAACCCACAGATGACACCCGTCCAGCGACGTGCCAAGCGAGCAGGCATGGAGCTAGCGAATTAGCCTGGCAGCCTTGCCGGGCAACGAACGACGTGACACTAAGCAGTGCATTAAATGCATGTTGCCAGTCTGCAGACTTAGGTATGAGAGCACTATTTGCTATCATATCAGTGTCTAATGGCTAATTTTCCACTGTGGTAACCCCTTGATCTATAAAAGGAGGCCTATGGCAACGATTCGAGAAGTTAAAAGTTTAGACCACTCACACCCCCATATGTTCGTAGTGTTGGGGAACGTTGCAGAAAATTAAAATTTTTCCTACGGTTTCACCAAGATCCATCTATGAGTTCATCTAAGCAACGAGTCTAGGGAGAGAGTTTGCATCTACATACCACTTGTAGATCGCGTGTGGAAGCTTGCAAGGTGATGATGTAGTCATACTCGACGTGATCCAAATCACCGATGACCAGCGCCGAACGGACGGCACCTCCGCGTTCAACACACGTACGGGACGGGAGACGTCTCCTCCTTCTTGATCCAGCAAGGGGGAAGGAGAGGTTGATGAAGATCCAGCAGCACGACGGCGTGGTGGTGGATGCAGGGCGTCACAGCAGCAGGGCTTCGCCGAGACTACGAGGGAGAGACGTAACGGGGGGAGGTGGAGGCGCCAGGGGCTGGTATATGAAGTCCCTCCTCTCCCCCACTATATATAGGGGTGCCAAGGGGGGGCGCCCGCCCTAGTAGATGAGATCTACTAGGGGGGGCGGCGGCCTAGGGGAGGTTTCCCTCCCCCCCAAGGCACCTAGGGGTGCCTTCCACCACTAGGACTCCTCCTAGGGGGAAACCCTAGGCGCATGGGCCTATAGGGGCTGGTGCCCTTGGCCCATGATGGCCAAGGCGCACCCCCTACAGCCCATGTGGCCCCCCGGGACAGGTGGCCCCACCCGGTGGACCCCCGGGACCCTTCCGGTGGTCCCGGTACAATACCGATAACCCCGAAACTTGTCCCGATGCCCGAAATAGCACTTCCTATATATAATTCTTTACCTCCGGACCATTCCGGAACTCCTCGTGACGTCCGGGATCTCATCCGGGACTCTGAACAACATTCGGGTTTCTGCATATCCATATCTTCATAAACCTAGCGTCACCGAACCTTAAGTGTGTAGACCCTACGGGTTCGGGAGACATGCAGACATGACCGAGACGCTCTCAGTCAATAACCATCAGCGGGATCTAGATACCCATGATGGCTCCCACATGCTCCTCGATGTTGTCATCGGATGAACCATGATGTCGAGGATTCGATCAAACCCTGTATGCAATTCCCTTTGTCAATCGGTACGTTACTTGCCCGAGACTCGATCGTTGGTATCCCAATACCTTGTCCAGTCTCGTTACCGGCAAGTCACTTTACTCGTACCATAATGCATGATCCCGTGTCCAACACCTTGGTCACATTGAGCTCAATATGATGATGCATTACCGAGTGGGCCCAGAGATACCTCTCCGTCATACGGAGTGACAAATCCCAGTCTCGATCCGTGTCAACCCAACAGCTACTTTCGGATATACCTGTAATGCACCTTTATAGTGACCCAGTTACGTTGTGACGTTTGATGCACCCAAGGCACTCTTACGGTATCCGGGAGTTACACGATCTCATGGTCGAAGGAAGAGATACTTGACACTTGCAAAGCTCTAGCAAAACGAACTACACGATCTTTTATGCTATGCTTAGGATTGGGTCTTGTCCATCACATCATTCTCCTAATGATGTGATCCCGTTATCAACGACATCCAATGTCCATAGTCAGGAAACCATGGCTATCTGTTGATCACAACGAGCTGGTCAACTAGAGGCTTACCAGGGACATAGTGTGGTCTAAGTATTCACACGTGTATTACGATTTCCGGATAATACAGTTATAGCATGAATAAAAGACAATTATCATGAACAATGAAATATAATAATACTTTTATTATTTCCCCTAGGGAATATTTCCAACAGTCTCCCACTTGCACTAGAGTCACTAATCTAGTTACATTGTGATGAATCGAACACCCATAGAGTTCTGGTGTTGATCATGTTTTGCACGCGAGAGAGGTTTAGTCAGCGGATCTGCGACATTGAGATCCATGTGCACTTTGCAAATCTCTATGTCTCCATCTTGAACATTTTCACGGATGGAGTTGAAACAACGCTTGATGTGCCTGGTCTTCTTGTGAAACCTGGGCTCCTTTGCGAGGGCAATAGCTCCAGTGTTGTCACAGAAGAGTTTGATCGGCCCCGACGCATTGGGTATGACTCCTAGGTCGGTGATGAACTCCTTCACCCAAATCGCTTCATGTGCTACCTCCGAGGCTGCCATGTACTCCGCTTCACACGTAGATCCCGCCACGACGCTCTGCTTGCAGCTGCACCAGCTTACTGCTCCACCATTCAACATATACACGTATCCAGTTTGTGACTTAGAGTCATCCAGATCTGAGTCGAAGCTAGCGTCGACGTAACCCTTTACGACGAGCTCTTCGTCTCCTCCATAAACGAGAAACATGTCCTTTGTCCTTTTCAGGTACTTCAGGATATTCTTGACCGCTGTCCAGTGTTCCTTGCCGGGATTACTTTGGTATCTTGCTACCAAACTCACGGCAAGGTTTACATCGGGTCTGGTACACAGCATGGCATACATAATAGATCCTATGGCTGAAGCATAGGGGATGACACTCATCTCTTCTTTATCTTTTGCCGTGGTCGGTGACTGAGCTGACCTCAGTCTCATACCTTGTAACATAGGCAAGAACCCCTTCTTGGACTGATCCATTCTGAATCTCTTCAAAATCTCATCAAGGTATGTGCTTTGTGAAAGACCTATGAGGCGTCTCGATCTATCTCTATAGATCTTGATGCCTAATATATAAGCAGCTTCTCCAAGGTCCTTCATTGAAAAACACTTACTCAAGTAGGCCTTAATGCTGTCCAGAAATTCTATATTATTTCCCATCAGGAGTATGTCATCTACATATAATATGAGAAATGCTACAGAGCTCCCACTCACTTTCTTGTAAACGCAGGCTTCTCCATAAGTCTGCATAAACCCAAACGCTTTGATCATCTCATCAAAGCGAATGTTCCAACTCCAAGATGCTTGCACCAGTCCATAAATGGATCGCTGGAGCTTGCATACTTTGTTAGCATTCTGAGGATCGACAAAACCTTCCGGCTGCATCATATACAGTTCTTCCTTAAGATGCCCGTTAAGGAATGCTGTTTTGACGTCCATCTGCCATATCTCATAATCATAGTATGCGGCAATTGCTAACATGATTCGGACGGACTTTAGCTTCGCTACGGGAGAGAATGTCTCGTTGTAGTCAATCCCTTGAACCTGTCGATAACCCTTAGCGACAAGTCGAGCTTTATAGATGGTAACATTACCATCCGCGTCCGTCTTCTTCTTAAAGATCCATTTGTTTTCTATCGCTCGCCGATCATCGGGCAAGTCTGTCAAAGTCCATACTTTGTTTTCATACATGGATTCTATCTCGGATTTCATGGCTTCAAGCCATTTGTTGGAATCCGGTCCCGCCATTGCTTCTTCATAGTTCGAAGGTTCATTGTTGTCTAACAACATGATTTCCAGGACAGGGTTGCCGTACCACTCTGGTGCGGAACGTGTCCTTGTGGACCTACGAAGTTCAGCAGTAACTTGATCCGAAGTACCTTGATCATTATCATGGTTTTCCTCTTCAGTTGGTGTGGGCATCACAGGAACGGTTTCCTGTGCTGCGTCACTATCCCGCTCAAGAGGTAGTACTTCATCGAGTTCTACTTTCCTCCCACTTACTTCTTTCGAGAGAAACTCTTTTTCCAGAAAGCATCCGTTCTTGGCAACAAAGATCTTTCCTTCGGATCTTAAGTAGAAGGTATACCCTACAGTTTCCTTAGGGTATCCTATGAATACGCATTTTTCCGACTTGGGTTCGAGCTTTTTAGGTTGAAGTTTCTTGACATAAGCTTCGCATCCCCAAACTTTTAGAAACGACAGCTTAGGTTTCTTTCCAAACCATAATTCATACGGTGTCGTCTCAACGGATTTAGATGGTGCCCTATTTAAAGTGAATGTAGCTGTCTCTAGAGCGTATCCCCAAAATGATAGCGGTAAATCGGTAAGAGACATCATAGACCGCACCATATCCAATAGAGTGCGATTACGACGTTCGGACACACCGTTTCGCTGAGGTGTTCCAGGCGGCGTGAGCTGTGAAAAGATTCCACATTTCTTTAAGTGTGTACCAAATTCGTGACTTAAGTATTCTCCTCCACGATCTGATCATAAGAATTTTATCTTTCGGTCACGTTGATTCTCCACCTCATTCTGAAATTCCTTGAACTTTTCCAAGGTCTCAGACTTGTGTTTCATTAAGTAGACATACCCATATCTACTCAAGTCATCTGTGAGAGTGAGAACATAACGATATCCTCCGCGAGCCTCAACGCTCATTGGACCGCACACATCGGTATGTATGATTTCCAACAAGTTGGTTGCTCGCTCCATTGTTCCGGAGAACGGAGTCTTGGTCATTTTGCCCAAGAGGCATGGTTCGCACGTGTCAAACGATTCATAATCAAGAGACTCTAAAAGTCCATCGGCATGGAGCTTCTTCATGCGCTTGACACCAATGTGACCAAGGCGGCAGTGCCACAAGTATGTGGGACTATCGTTATCAACTTTAAATCTTTTGGCATCTACACTATGAACATGTGTAATATTACGCTCGAGATTCATTAAGAATAAACCATTGACCATCGGAGCATGACCATAAAACATATCTCTCATATAAATCGAACAACCATTATTCTCAGACTTAAATGAGTAGCCATCTCGTATTAAACGAGATCCTGATACATGTTCATGCTCAAACTTGGCACTAAATAACAATTATTAAGGTTCAAAACTAATCCCGTAGGTAAATGTAGAGGCAGCGTGCCGACGGCGATCACATCGACTCTGGAACCATTCCCGACGCGCATCGTCACCTCGTCCTTTGCCAGTCTCCGTTTATTCCGCAGCTCCTGCTGTGAGTTACAAATATGAGCAACGGCACCGGTATCAAATACCCAGGAGTTACTACGATTACTGGTAAGGTACACATCAATCACATGTATATCAAATATACCTTTGGTGTTGCCGGCCTTCTTATCCGCTAAGTATTTGGGGCAGTTCCGCTTCTAGTGACCCTTCCCCTTGCAATAAAAGCACTCAGTCTCAGGCTTGGGTCCATTCTTTGACTTCTTCCCGGCAACTGGCTTACCAGGCGCGGCAACATCTTTGTCGTCCTTCTTGAAGTTCTTCTTACCCTTGCCCTTCTTGAACTTAGTGGTCTTATTGACCATCAACACTTGATGTTCTTTCTTGATTTCAGCCTCTGCTGACTTCAGCATCGAGAACACTTCAGGAATGGTCTTTTCCATCCCCTGCATGTTGTAGTTCATCACAAAGCTCTTGTAGCTTGGTGGGAGCGACTGGAGGATTCTGTCAATGACCGCCTCATCTGGGAGGTTAATGTTCAGCTGGGTCATACGGTTGTGCAACCCAGACATCTTCAGGATGTGCTCACTGACAGAACTGTTTTCCTCCATCTTACAACTGTAGAACTTGTCGGAGACATCATATCTCTCGACCCGGGCATGAGCTTGAAAAACTAGTTTCAGCTCTTCGAACATCTCATATGCTCCATGGTGCTCAAAACGCTTTTGGAGCCCCGGTTCTAAGCTGTAAAGCATGCCGCACTGAACGAGGGAGTAATCATCAGCGCGAGTTTGCCAAGCATTCATAATGTCTTGGTTCTCTGGGACGGGAGCGTCACCTAGCGGTCCTTCTAGGACATATTGTTTCCTGGCAGCTATGAGGATGATCCTCAGGTTCCGGACCCAGTCCGTATAGTTGCTGCCATCATCTTTCAGCTTGGTTTTCTCTAGGAACGCGTTGAAGTTCATGTTGACATGAGCGTTGGCCATTTGATCTACAAGACATATTTGCAAAGGTTTTAGACTAAGTTCATGATAATAAAGTTCTAATCAAATTATGAACTCCCACTTAGATTAGACATCCCTTTAGTCATCTAAGTGTTACACGATCCGAGTCGACTAGCCCGTGTCCGATCATCACGTGAGACGGACTAGTCGTCGTCGGTGAACATTTTCATGTTGATCGTATCTTCCATACGACTGGTGTTCGACCTTTCGGTCTCCGTGTTCCGAGGCCATGTCTGCACATGCTAGGCTCGTCAAGTTAACCCTAAGTGTTTTCGCTGTGTAAAACTGTCTTACACCCGTTGTATGTGAACATAAGAATCCATCACACCCGATCATCACGTGGTGCTTAGAAACGACGAACTGTAGCAACGGTGCACAGTTAGGGGAGAACACTTCTTGAAATTTTATAAGGGATCATCTTATTTACTACCGTCGTCCTAAGTAAACAAGATGCATAATACATAATAAACATCACATGCAATTATATAGTTGTGACATGATATGGCCAATATCATATAGCTCCATTGATCTTCATCTTCGGGGCTCCATGATCATCTTGTCACCGGCTTGACACCATGATCTCCATCATCATGATCTCCATCATCGTGTCTTCATGAAGTTGTCACGCCAACGACTACTTGTACTTCTATGACTAACGTTTAGCAATAAAGTAAAGTAGTTTACATGACGTTATTCAATGACACGCAGGTCATACAAAAAATAATGACAACTCCTATGGCTCCTGCCGGTTGTCATACTCATCGACATGCAAGTCGTGAATCCTATTACAAAGAACATGATCTCATACATCACAATTCATCATTCATCACAACTTCTGGCCATATCACATCACATGATCAATCGCTGCAAAAACAAGTTAGACGTCCTCTAATTGTTGTTGCATCTTTTACGTGGCTGCAATTGGGTTCTAGCAAGAACGTTTTCTTACCTACGAATCACCACAACGTGATTTTGTCAACTTCTATTTACCCTTCATAAGGGCCCTGTTCATCGATTCCGCTCCTACTAAGGTGGGAGAGACAGACACCCGCCAGCCACCTTATGCAACTAGTGCATGTCAATCGGTGGAACCGGTCTCACGTAAGCGTACGTGTAAGGTTGGTCCGGGCCGCTTCATCCCACAATACCGTTGAGCAAGAAAAGACTAGTAGAGGCAAGTAAGATGACAAAATCCACGCCCACAACAAAGTTGTGTTCTACTCGTGCAAAGAGAACTACGCATAGACCTAGCTCATGATGCCACTGTTGGGGAACGTTGCAGAAAATTAAAAATTTTCCTACGGTTTCACCAAGATCCATCTATGAGTTCATCTAAGCAACGAGTCTAGGGAGAGAGTTTGCATCTACATACCACTTGTAGATCGCGTGCGGAAGCTTGCAAGGTGATGATGTAGTCGTACTCGACGTGATCCAAATCACCGATGACCAGCGCCGAACGGACGGCACCTCCGCGTTCAACACACGTACGGGACGGGAGACGTCTCCTCCTTCCTGATCCAGCAAGGGGGAAGGAGAGGTTGATGAAGATCCAGCAGCACGACGGCGTGGTGGTGGATGCAGGGCGTCACAGCAGCAGGGCTTCGCCGAGAGTACGACGGAGAGACGTAACGGGGGTAGGTGGAGGCGCCAGGGACTGGTATATGAAGTCCCTCCTCTCCCCCACTATATATAGGGGTGCCAAGGGGGGGCGCCGGCCCTAGTAGATGAGATCTACTAGGGGGGCGGCGGCCTAGGGGAGGTTTCCCTCCCCCCCAAGGCACCTAGGGGTGCCTTCCACCACTAGGACTCCTCCTAGGGGGAAACCCTAGGCGCATGGGCCTATAGGGGCTGGTGCCCTTGGCCCATGATGGCCAAGGCGCACCCCCTACAGCCCATGTGGCCCCCCGGGACAGGTGGCCCCACCCGGTGGACCCCCGGGACCCTTCCGGTGGTCCCGGTACAATACCGATAACCCCGAAACTTGTCGCGATGTCCGAAATAGCACTTCCTATATATAATTCTTTACCTCCGGACCATTCCGGAACTCCTCGTGATGTCCGGGATCTCATCCGGGACTCCGAACAACATTCGGGTTTCTGCATATCCATATCTTCATAACCCTAGCGTCACCGAACCTTAAGTGTGTAGACCCTACGGGTTCGGGAGACATGCAGACATGACCGAGACACTCTCAGTCAATAACCATCAGCGGGATCTGGATACCCATGATGGCTCCCACATGCTCCTCGATGTTGTCATCGGATGAACCACGATGTCGAGGATTCGATCAAACCCTGTATGCAATTCCCTTTGTCAATCGGTACATTACTTGCCCGAGACTCGATCGTCGGTATCCCAATACCTTGTTCAGTCTCGTTACCGGCAAGTCACTTTACTCGTACCGTAATGCATGATCCCGTGTCCAACACCTTGGTCACATTGAGCTCAATATGATGATGCATTACCGAGTGGGCCCAGAGATACCTCTCCGTCATACGGAGTGACAAATCCCAGTCTCGATCCGTGTCAACCCAACAGCTACTTTCGGATATACCTGTAATGCACCTTTATAGTCACCCAGTTACGTTGTGACGTTTGATGCACCCAAGGCACTCTTACGGTATCCGGGAGTTACACGATCTCATGGTCGAAGGAAGAGATACTTGACACTTGCAAAGCTCTAGCAAAACGAACTACACGATCTTTTATGCTATGCTTAGGATTGGGTCTTGTCCATCACATCATTCTCCTAATGATGTGATCCCGTTATCAACGACATCCAATGTCCATAGTCAGGAAACCATGACTATCTGTTGATCACAACGAGCTGGTCAACTAGAGGCTTACCAGGGACATAGTGTGGTCTAAGTATTCACACGTGTATTACGATTTCCGGATAATACAGTTATAGCATGAATAAAAGACAATTATCATGAACAATGAAATATAATAATACTTTTATTATTGCCTCTAGGGCATATTTCCAACACGTTGCCGCTGCTGCCCTGAAGCAACCTTGCCGACAAGTGTACTACACACAACCACCACTTTTCCTCATCAATCCACCAAAGCAGGAGTAGAGTTTTATGCCTCGCGGTGGACCGAACCTGGGTAAAACTGCCTGTGCGATCCCTGTCGTGCTGCCTTGCGTTGGTCTGCTCTTTGTGCAACCCGACTCCCCCTGTCGAACAAGCAAGGGGCCATCCTGGTCCCATAGGTGGCCGTGGTTTCCCGCGACACTTACTTTCCTTATGGACCCCGATGTGATGGGAGGGTAGGACAAAAGATGTCATGCAAGTTCTTTTCCATAAGCATGTATGACTATTTAAAAAATTCTTGCCTACATTATATTTATGAACTAGAGCTAGTTCAGTGTCGCCCTAGTTTATGACTGTTATATGATGAATATCATTCAACAAATGCACCGGTCCAATGCCTATGAGTTTTCCACATATTGTTCTTGCTAAGTTACTATTGATATTGCTACTGTTCCTACTGCTATCAAAACTATCATATTACTGTGCTAATGATCACTTTGTTGCAGACATTTAATCTCCAGGTGTGGTTGAATTAACAACTCAACTGCTAATGCTTGCAAGTATTCTTTGGCTCCCTTGTGTCGAATCTATAAATTTGGGTTGAATACTCTACCCTCAAAAACCGTTCCGATCCCCTATACTTGTGGGTTATTAAAGGTTTTGGAGCTCTATCCTTCTCAGATCGGTGACTCCAAGTGTGGCTCACCTGGAGTGTCTAAAAACACTTGTTCAATTTTTGTGATGTAGAAAGAATAGAATTTGAGACAAGAAATAATACATAGCTAAAGTAGGTGCTTAGGCATTCTTGTACATCCATTTGACCAGAAAAACCAAGACAACCAAAAAATGGTTGTCCTTGAATGAACAAAACATGCATACCAACATGCTCACACAATAAGATAGTAAATGAAATATGTGTTAAACATGCACAACAAATTCTAGCATCTATCAAGCAATTGGCGATGACTACGTCATCTATATATGAGTATATCGACTTAGAGTCAAATGAGAACATTTGATCATAGGTCATACTCATCGTTTAAACACAAGCGAGGTTACCACTTTTACATAAAGCATTAATGTGTTCACACCATTTGAGTTACTTTAGCTCAATTTTTAGAGCAAAGCTCTCCCTATATGTGATATAGCCCCAAAGAGGGATGAACTAACCTCGGGTTTTGTCGATGATGACTTCATGTAGATAGTGAAGCTGTGGATGCTCAATGTTGATGTAGTCCATCAAGAGTTGGGAGCAATACTTTGGAATATTCACTTTCATGCCTACATGGGTTAGTCCCACAGGGAACATACAAGGATATCCATAGACATATAATGAAATGCATGTATGATGATGTCCATGAATGCATTGATTTACCTTGTCCCTTGACTTACCAACAAGAGGTTTTGTGACTCCATGAACTAGTGAAAAATGTTGAAGTTGGTTGCACAAGTTCTTGCCAAAATGAATATGATTGAAATATGTTGGTGGAGTCACCCTCATGAACTCCGTAGTTCTTCTTATTCGGGACCCACATCAATTTGATGGGAATATTTGGAGTTTAAGTTGAGCTTCATAAAATCTTGGGGACCCACTTGACCAAGGATTGAGGTGCTTCTTCAAATGAGTCAATTTCTTCTTGAAGCTTGTCCTTGCCTTTTAGCTTCTGGTCTTGTGGTGGAAGATCATCTTGAGCTTGTGTTCCCTCAATAGAAGTGGGGTCATACTTCTCTTGTTGTGGAATAAACTTTGTCTTGGGGTATTAATCTTCTTCCCATTCAACTCCATTGGCATTGAACTTCCGTTCAAAACCAACACCTTGATTCTTCCGGTCTCTTCCTTGCTTCCGTACATTTTCCTCAAATTGTTTACTCCTGGCAAGACTTTTGTAAACACATTTCTCTATAATTCCCTTCACTACGCTATTTTCTTGCTCAAGTGTAACTTGGCTAAGAGAATCATTAGTGGAATCAAGAGAATTACTAGAAGCAACAATATTAGATTTAGCATTGTTATTGTTACTACTAGAAGAAGAACCTTTCTTACTCTTGTTACTAGATTTCACTTGTGGCATGTAAGTAGACAAGAGGAGGCATTTGGCAATGTAAGAAGAACTTTCTTTTGAAGATCATCATTGATCGCTTTTAGAAACTCATGCTCTTGCTCCAAATTTAGCTTCTCACAAGTTCTTAGGAGCTATCTATGATCTTATTGAGTTGTTTCATGGGCTAACTTAAGAGTGTTTAGTTATTTAGTTAGATGCTCAATCTCCTTCTTAGCATTGTCGTCATTTCATCTTAATTATCATGGTTACTAGCATTTTCATTATATCTCACATCACTAGTTTTATCAACAAGAAAATCATCATCACCTAGCAAATCATGCTCATCACTATTGAAATAAACATACTCGGGGTGTGATACCTTGAGGCCTTTATCCATGATGCATCTTCCAATTCCTTCATTTGGTGAATCAAATATTTCATAGCAGTTGCATGACACTAGAGCAAGACCGGCAACACCTTCATCTTGAGTATAGTGGGAGTCACAGTGATAACTTCTCTCAGAGAGGGTGTCGGAGTCAGAGCCGGAAACCCATTCACCAGTATGAGCTTGATGTCTTTGTCTTGTATAGATCTTTGATGACTTGTCTTTCCTTTCCGAGTCGTTGCTTCTTCAAGAGGGTCTTCGTTCATAACGATCATCTCTACTCCTTCTCTCTCTATGAGGTGATTCATCTCTTATGCTTCTTCTTTTAGGTGACTCTTCTCTTCTCTTGTGAGGTGTCGTACACTCGTTGGAGCAATGTTTGGGTCTTCCACAATTGTAGAGATTTAAGTCACGAATAGAAGATCTTTTCTCATTGTAGGATCTTGGCTTGGAGCTTCTATCTTTGCTTCGACTCTTGTAGTATTTGTTGAAGTTCTTCACCATTAGACTTATTTTCTTATTGGAGACAAGCTTGTCACGTGATGTCGTAGGAGCATCACTTGAAGCTTTGTATGCACCACTTGACTTGTTGTGGAGCTCCTCCTTGTCCTTGAGTGACATCTCATGAGAGAAATTTCTTCCAACGACATCTGTGGGCTTGAGATCTTTGTAATCTGGCATCATTTGGATTAATGTGCATACTGTATCATATTTTCCATCCAAGGCTCTAAGGATCTTCTTGATGCTGAACTTGTCAGTCATCTCTGCAGTTCCTAAGCCCGCATTCTCATATGTGATGAAATCAAGCCTATAGAGTACATTTCCACTGTTATGCTCTCGTAGGTTGTGAAAACAAGGCTATGGAGACCAAGGCAATGGAAACCATGGCTACAGAGACCAAAGATCTAGTACCACTTGTAGGATCAATAGTATGTCTAGAGGGGCTGATTGGACTACTTGACCAAATAAAACCTAACCTTTTCCCAATTTTAGTTGTGGGAAAATTTTAACAATTATAGCAAGTCAAGCAACACACTACACATGCAATTTTAAGAGCATAACAGTGGAAAGTTAGACACTACACATGTAAGTAAAGGAGGGGTTTGGAGAAGGCAAACGCAATGGGACACGGTGATTTTTGGAGTGGTTTTGATAGGTGGTGCTATCATACATCCATGTTGATGGAGACTTCAACCCACGAAGGGTAATGGTTGTGCGAGTCCACGGAGGGCTCCACCCACGAAGTGTCCATGAAGAAGCAACATTGTCTATCACACCATAGCCATCGTCCATGAAGTACTTGCCTCGCTCTGGTAGATCTTCACGAAGTAGGCGATCACGTTGCCCTTACAAACTTTTTGGTTCAACTCGCATCATATCGAAGGCTCCCAAGTGACACCTAACCAATCTAGGAGTCACCACTCTCCAAAAGCTAATAGACGGTGTGATGATGATGAACTCCTTGCTCTTGTGCTTTAGATGATAGACTCCCCAACACCCAACTCTTTCTCACAGATTAGGCTATGGTGGAATAAGGATTTAAGTGGAGAACAACTTGGGGAAGGCTTCGAATGGTAGGAATGGAATCTCTTGATCTCAACATATGAGTAGGTGGTTCTCTCTCAAAAAATGAGTAATGGAAGTGTAGGCACGTTCTAATGGCTCTCTCTAGTGAGGAAGAGGGGGTGGAGGGGTATATATAGCCTCCACACAAAATCCAACCATTACACACTTTTGACTCAACTTAGTGGCACCGATCAGAATTCTCGGTGCCACCGACCTATCTAAAAGATATGAATTCGAGGTCTTGGTGGGACCAACTAGAAACATCTCGGATGGAACGATGTGCAATGGTAAAGGCAAACCTCATTTCGGTGGCACCTATTGCATCAACTCGGTAGGACTGAAGTGAAGCAATAAGGCAACAGAAAGTTGGTAAGCCATCTCGGTGGCACCGATTGCATCATCTCGGTAGGACTGAAAAAATTGCAACAGATGACAGAGAGTTGGCAAGGCCATCTCTGTGAGACTGAGATTCATATTGGTGGAAGTGATTTGTTAGGGTTTGGCAGTGACAGTGTCAAGATGAACTCGGCCGGATAGGTATGTTTCGGTGGGACCGAATTGGCTTTGTAGGGTTTTGGACATATTTGGATAGAGAAAGTGGCTGAGCGTTTTAGAGCAATATCACTAAGCAATTGAGCAACCAGATAATCATCAAAACCTCATCCCCTTTTAATAGTATTGGCTTTCCTATGGACTCAATGTGATCTTGGATCACTTAACCAAAAATATAGCGTCTTGCGCTTTTGCTAGTGCATGTCCTTATCATTTTGAGGGGTCCACAATCACTAGTCCTTGCCATGTCAATCATTAAACTTCCTAAAATCTTTAACTTGTATAGACATTCTCTCAATGAGATATATCTTTTTATTAATTACCAAAACCACTCGGGGACTAGTACATGTACTTTCAAGTTGCAAGTCACATATTTGTATTGTTGCTACTAAGGGTAAAATGACAGGGTTTGAACATATAAATTGGTCTTACTTTTTCTACATTATGTTATCATGCTCCAAGCATTACTCTACACTTAATACCTTAATATGCATGCTGGATAGCGGTCATGGCATGGAGTAATAGAAGTAGGTGCAGATGGTTGTCCACTAGTGGTAAAAGTGCTAGCCAACACTTTCGTTGGTGGCGCGCCATTTACAACCAACGCCAGCACTAATTGGTGGTGTTGGCTTATTTGCTACGACATTACTAGAGGCATAGTCGTGGCATTGGAAAATAGGGTAGCGTCAGAAGTATATGGGACCAACAATTAGTACCAGGCGTAATATAATGATGTCGTGGAACCGAATGGAACGACAACACTATTATGTTTAGTTGTGGCGTGCTGCTGGTTTTGTTCCCCTTTCTCTGCCCAGCTCAACCCACTCGACCCACTCCCTCTCTCTGCACTGCTGCTTTGTTCCATTCCCCTTTCTCTCCCTCTCTCGCTACTCGTCATCACCGCTTCTATTCCGGCTCATTCCGGCGACTACCATCGTTCTCCCGTCCTGAGGTACACATCTGATCCTCCCACTCTCATCTGGTCCATTTGGATTTTTTAATTAGAGACGTATTTGGCATTCACTATGCTAGGTTTTAGCAACGGTAGCAGTCGATGACAACAGGCGACGCGGCGACAGAGTAGACTGCAGGCGGCCCTTGGCTCCAACCCTGGTGACAATATCATCCTTCCCTCTTTTGTTGTAGGTAACTGACACTATAATTTTTTTATCTGCATTGCTGGGGTTCATCACTAGTAGGCAGGGACAATTTGTTGTAGTTGTCTAGAATTAAGGTAGATATATTTTTCAATCTTTGGTTTGCACTAGCTGTAGAAACTGGAAGTGTAATCTATCAATCAAATTAAGGTAGATATTTTTTTAAGTCATCATCTTTGGAAGCATCTAAATTCTGAAACAAAGTGTTCGAGTTGCCGTTGTAATCCATAAATATCTTGGGGAAAATCTATTGTGAACTACTTTTTCAGCAAAGAAAATGGCCACTCCATGAAAATCTATTGCTCTTAAATCATAAGGAATCAGAGAGTGTTCTACATGAAAAAGTTGTGCCTCATCGATATCTTTCCAACGGCGTATAATTTGAATCACTCCGACCAGCAGTTTGTAAAAATTTCGTGAAAAACGGTTATGCCTCTCGTCGTCAGACGCATTATTTTCAAAATTAAATAAAAACCGTAAGGAATCTCAAAAACATTTAAACATATGAAAGTTGCGCCTCGTCCATAGCTTTCCAACTGCGTATCACACACCTCATTTCGACAAATGGTTCAAAAACTGGAGTGAAAACAATACAAAAATTGGCAAAAAAATGAAAAACCACAATTCCGCGATTTACTAAATTTAAAACTGCTCTTAAACCGTAACAAATTAGAGAAAATAATATATGGAAAAGATGAACCTCTACGATATCTTTCCAACGATGTATCATTTGCTTCATTCCGACAAGCGGTTTAGAAAAAACACAAAAAATCTCTCGCTGCCACTCGTCGTGCGCTGCACCATTTTTAAAACTGCTCTTAAACCGTGACGAATCTCGAAAAGTGTTCAACATGGTGAAGTTGCGCCTAATCCATAGTTTCTCAATGATATATTACACGCCTCGCTCCGATAAATGGTTAAAAAATTAGAGTGGAAAAGGTACCGAAAAAACACCACATGTTGTTTTTTTCCGACACGAAGTTCACTTGTCTCTGTATTGCAGTAGCCCTGCTACTGAAAGTGCAGTGCCCTCGCATTGATTGTGTAGTGCGGAAGTGTTATCAGAATAGTTATTCTCCTAATATTAGCAGAATAGACCGGCTGTATATATAGTATTCATATATATATATATATATATACTATTCATATATACATTTATGAAGCGTAATTTATTTATGAAGCGATCGTAAGATTACCTCGGGTGAAGAATAACTATTCCTCACCCAGGGTGACGAATAGCTCGACCCTGTGTGTGTGTGTGTGTGTGTGTACATAAAGACACACAAACACAAACACTACACTTCATCCATATAATTGTGAGAAGATATCGATAGTGCTATATTGTCGTTGTCCAAAGCTCGTTATGCACATGCTATGATATTGTTGCTGTTTTACACTTGATGAAAACTTGCCATTTTCCATGATGTTTCTCGCTAATTTATAACTATTTTGAGCATTATTAGTAAAGATCTAGTTTAATTAGTTCTATACATGATATCTAGTTTAATTAGTTCTTCAAGATGTGTTTGTAGGTCATGGCCAATTCTGGAGGCAACAACGAGTTGGTGTGCCATGTGGACATGGACAATAGTGAATTCTTAAACACTTATGAGTATGTCATCAAGAGCGTGCAAGGGGAAAATGACGAGCTAAACGGGGTGAAAGGATCGAGAAGAGGTGTCTAGAGGGGGGGGTGATTAGACACTCAACACACAAAGTTGGCAGTTTTTATGTTTTTCAAATTTAAGTGGAGTTTGAGCATAAGTTTAACCATTCACAATACAAATCAAGCAAGCATGCAAAAAGTATACGAGCAGCGGAAAGTAAAGCATGCAATTTGCAAGAAAGTAAAGAGATGGGATTGGAGTGTTGTCGGTGTCAAAACCGACGGATCTCGAGTAGGGGGTCCCGAACTGTGCGTCTAAGGCTAATGCTAACAAGAGGCCCTCTCTATGGAGGTAATACCCTACTTCCTGCTTGATTGATCTTGATGATATGAGTATTTCAAGAGTTGATCTACCACGAGATCATAGAGGCTAACCCTAGAAGCTAGCCTATGATTATGATTGTTGTTCTTGTCCAACAGACTAAACCCTCCGGTTTATATAGACACCGGAGGGGGCTAGGGTTACACATAGTCGGTTACAGGGAAGGGAATCTACATATCCAAATTGCCAAGCTTTCCTTCCACGCAAAGGAGAGTCCCACCCGGACACGGGACGAAGTCTTCAATCTTGTATCTTTATAGTCCAATAGTCCGGCATAAGCATATAGTCCGGCTATACGAGGACCCCCTAATCCAGGAATCCCTCAGTCGCCCCTGAACCATGCTTCAATGACGATGAGTCTGGCGCACAGATTGTCTTCGGCATTGCAAGGCGGGTTCCTTCTCCGAATACTACAAAGTAGATCTTGAACACAAGAATCATGTCCGGCTCTGCAAAAACAAATTCCACATACCACCGTATAGAGTACAATATTCCATGAGTCTAATCCGCTGACAGCTTTTCCATAGCGTGACATCACGCCGTGGCCCGGTTATTATTTGAACCATTTTTTCATCCTGCTACTACACATTTTGGGAGGCTGTTTTATTAGCACGTCTTGTCAAAGCAGAGATCGTGTCCCCTTATCACGGGATTCTCATCAATACGGGTGTGGGTAACCCAGCCGCACCATGAGCACGACGCTTGGGGAATAAGCGAGTTTTTAGGGCAAGTGGGGAGGCACATGACTTCTGCCGCCTTTATAAAGAGACAAGGATTCCCCCTTTTTTACCCACGCCTTCTTCTTCCTATGCTCATCCATTCTCGAGATCCAACGCCCAAGCTCTCGCATTCTCCACAAAAACATCCCGAACATGTCCGGAGCCGGAGGCAAGTGGATGGCCTCCTCCATCAAGGAGGACATCAAGAAGCTTCAGGAGGATGGATAGTTGTCCAAGGTCATCGCGCATCGTCTTACGGCCGAAGGGAAGATCATCCCTACCCCGAAGCCCCAGGAAAGGGTAGTGTTCCTCTCCCACTTTGTCCGTGGGTTGGGATTCCCCTTCCACCCGTTCGTCCACGGATTAATGTTCTACTACGGGCTGGACTTCCATGATTTGGCCCCCAACTCCATCCTCAACATCTCGGCGTTTATCATCGTGTGCGAGGCCTTTGTCCGCATCACACCCCACTTCGGCCTATGGCTGAAGACTTTCAACATGAAGCCAAAGCTGGTGAACGGCCAACAAGCGGAGTGCGGGGGCGCCATGGTGGGCATGATGCCCAATGTCACTTGGCCCGAAGGCTCCTTTGTGGAGACTGTGAAGGGGTGGCAATCGGGGTGGTTCTACATCACGAAGATGCGCGACGCCAACTGGGCAGCGACCGCCGAATTTTGATCCGGCGGCCCCATGCGGCTCACCTCCTGGCAAGAGAAGGGCGTAGCCTGGGGCTCAGCGGAAGAACTAACCGGACTTCAGACATGCGTCCAAAATATGATGAGCAAGAAAATCAAGCTTGTCAACGTGGTCCAGGTTATGCTCTTCCGCCGGATTCTTCCGTGCCAGAGATGGATGTGCAATCTGTGGGAGTTCGACCCGGCCGTACACCAAACGCTGCAAGAGCTCTTCGACACGACACACGAAGACGTCTGGAAGGTGCTATTCAAGGCCAATGAGGTACCACCTCCCACAACCGAAGATCGCGGGCTCAGCACAAAACGCCAAGCCAGTCCGGTAAGTTTTCATATTTGCAAGATATGCCTTTTACTAGCACATCCACGGGAGGAACCTAAGCCTCCATGCCAATATTTCAGGCCTAGGTAACAATAGCGGAGCAGGTTAACTGTCCGGCTCCGCTACCTGAAGATCCAGAATTGCCTCTTCTAACAAAGATGTTGTTTCCAGCGCCCTATGAGGTGCCGGAGAAGAAGGCCAAGAAGACGACCGCGAGGACCAGAGGTGGTCTGCGGTGCAAGGTTGCATCAGACATGACGTTCGAAGACACCAAAACGCACTCCTCCACCGAAGAAGAGGAGGAGGAAGTCATTCCCCACCCTACTGGGGGAGAAAGAAGAGGAAGGCCGCCACGCACGGGGAGGCCAAGGTGTCGAAGAAGGGAAAAACCTTCCTTCCGGACCCTTTCACCGCAGCCACAAACAGCGGCGAGGAGTGGGAACCCAGGGTCAAGCCCCTGGCCAAGTCGTAAGTATCCGGACACAATAGTACTTCTGGTATATTTGTTTTATCACTTATTAACATGCCATACATGCACCTGCAGTCCGGCCAAATCCAATATCGAGATATCCGCCTCTTCGGATGGATCACTGGACCTGTTTGCAATGAACAGTGAGTCTCTTCCGACAGCCTCCTCCCCCAAGGCCGCGGATAACACTAAGGTGTTGTCTCGAAGGATACCAGGCCAAGGGGAGATAGTTCCGGAGACGCCTTCAGGCGAAACCCCGGTCGTTGGACACATGGGGAGAAAGACCCCCACGGACTCGATAATGGGGGCCACAGCCAGTTTGTCCCCCAGCCGAATACGGCTCCGGAAACCTGAGTGGTTCCGGATTCAGGCAGGCAGCCTCTCCCTAAAGGGGCAAGCCGCCTGTACCGAAGACCTCTGTCCATCCAGAGGCATCGGACAGTTTGATGGAAATGCTTCACGACACTTCCATTGATGAAGAACACCTTACTCTTACGAATAGGGTGATTGAGAAGGTCCTGTCCACCAAAAGCGGATTAACCGAAGCCTGCGCTAGCCTTCTAACAGGCTTTGAGGTAAGTAATAAATTTGTGAGAGAATATCACCATGTAGACAGTAGCCCCTGATGCTCTGTTTGGTGTTCGGAAAGAAAAGCCGAATAGAGGATCAAATAATATTCGCATGAGTCTAATATAAGATGTCTATGTGAATAAGCAAGCGTCGCTGCTGGCCGCTGCCGCTCGTACTGAGCAGGACCTGGAGCAGACCGAGGAAGAGCTCGTCGACTTGAAGAGGCAACTGGAGGAAAGTCAAGGTACAAAATACGCAGCTTGTATACTTATTAAGGATAAATGGTTTCTGCTGATAAAAGCGTCATGAACTTTTACTGGGGCCACGAACGAAGTGGTGTCCCTTAAGAAGGTGCTAGCCGAGGCCAAAGACAAAGAGGCCAAGGAATGCGCCACACGCGAGAAGCAAGAGGCCCGGGTCAGCGAGGTCCAGCAAGAGCTCCGGGATTTCATCCAGAAGTACGAGCCCTTGGAGCGTGACTCTAGGACTCAAGAGTCCGAGCTTGCTAAGGCCATCCAGAGCGTGCAAGACGCCAAAGCCAAGGCCTAGAAGGCCCTCCGGGAGATCCAAGCGGCCAAGAAGATTGCGGCTGGTAAGGCATTCATTATGCAAAGCAAGCATGTGAAGGAGACATTCTTTTTACTTACTTGAATTTGGAGTTCTTCAGGAGCATTTGCGGATCTAACGGCAACATATCTGATGTCGCAATGTTCTACCGAGCCGATGAAGGGAGCTCAATGGAGAAGTTGTTCTGGTCTCAATATCTTGGGTCGGAACATCCAATGCCCTTGAGAAACCACCTGAAGGAACTGGTCGAGCTGCACAAGTCAGCCGAACTAGCCATGAAGGACCTCATAGTTCGGCTATGGCCTGCCGAGCCTATGCCCAGCAGCTACTTCGGTCTCGTGAGGCGGCTTGTCACTGCCTGCCCCCAAGTTGAAGTCATAAAGCGATCGGTTTGTATAGAAGGTGCACGGATGGCCTTTGCCCGTGCAAAGATGCATTGGGTGAAGATGGACGCCAAAGCGCTGATGACGGAGGGGCCACCGAAGGGCAAGGAGCACCGCCGACCCGAAAATTATTATGATAGTGTCCTGAAGGGATCCTTCCTTGAGGCTGAGCAGTGTACCAAGGATGTAATCTTTGAATGAATACATTCATTTTATCTTGTAATATGAAACTAGTTCATTTGTGCAATAGAATGCTTATTGATTTAAAATTTTAGCTCATGTGCGACCATTTATAAAATCTGGGAGTTGGCCAGTCGTCGGATTCTGCCCCCATGTAACTAGTACATGGGTGATCGGGATAAATCTAAACACTCTTTATCCAAGTTTTTGGTCCTTTAAGGAGGTGTCTAGCGCAACGCACAAGGCAATCGGACTATACAGCTTTATCACCCTCACTTAGCCATAGAAGTTCTATAATTTTAAATTTTCGCGTAGCCCCTGGTATTTGGAAGGCCGAACTTGGGGCGCTATACACACCTAAATCGGACAAAGACCGATTCCTCGCATAAAGCGGAAAAAATCTTTAAGGATTTGAAACCTCTCGAACAGCGACCAGCTCTTGCTGCATCATGACAGTCAGTTTTCGGCTTTCTCTACTGAGGTGCTCGTCCGGAAGAACCGGGACACAATCGTAGTAGTTCTCCCTTTACTACCCTAGCTAATATAGCGGAACATAGGGTAGCAAGCACAGGAGCCGGGCAACCCAAATATTGACCCAAGACATGATTGGAGCTGATGCATATAATGCTATAAGTTCAGGGTACCACATTGTCAATAGTGTTTGGAATTTCTTGTTGTGTTATGGGGTACACTGAAGCCCCTGGCGAACAGAAGTACCAGAATGTACGGGTGCAATTTATAATAAATAAATAGTCAAGGAAAAAAGAAATGAAGTAATAAGATGATGTTGTAAATTATTTTTCGTTGTTACTTGAATGATACGTCAAGGCGTATGTATACAAGTAGTGCAATAAGAAAATAGGGCTATTTGACATGCCCTTACCAAGAGCGAGCTGCGTGTGGATATGTAAAATAGGTATAGCGATCGTTAGCAGAGACCACCTGGGGATTCCCTTATACGTCAAAGCTCCTTGATTCCTTGGTGTATCCGTCCCGCGATGGGTCTGATGATCAGGTTATCGGAAGAGCCTCACGAAGAGAAGAACCTTAAAGAAATAAAAAGGTCAAGGTATGCAGATCCTGGGGTGGTTGAGCCGCATTGTGGACCACGGTCTAGTTGTGCCTCTATCTATGCCCATGGTGTTTTATGTGCATAATTATGTACACGCGGCACGAATGTCACCGCTTGACTGGGACTAGGACGGAGGCTGAATTGCTAGGCGAGCTCTGGACAGTCCGGACGATTCTATTGCAGAGTACTCCGGACTTGCTTGACGGTGTCTGGGGGCTTTATTGCCGAATTGAGAGTCTTCCTAAGGAGGATGCTATGTACTTATGCTGCAATGGCCGTGTTGTGTTCCTCCATACGAGGGAGCTCTCTGTATTTCCATTGAATGTTATAACACCACGACGTCCAGGCATCTTGAGCTTGAGGTAGGCGTAGTGTGCACCGCATTGAATCGAGCGAATGCGGTTCGTCCAAGCAGTGTGTGATAACCACTGCGGAAGGGGACGATATTGAAGATTAACTCCTCGCTTCGGAAGTTGTCCGGGGATCCGAAGACCACTTCCAGTGTGATTGAGCCTGTACAACAGGCCTCTACACCTGGTATGACACCTTTGAAGGTAGTTTTGGTGGGTTTGAACCTTGAGGGATCGATGCCCATTTTGCGCATTGTATCCTGATAAAGCAGGCCCAGGCTGCTGCCACCGTCCATAAGGACTCGTGTAAGGTGGAATCCGTCAATGATAGGGTCAAGGACCAGTGCGGGTGAGCCGCCATGACAAATACTGGTCGGTTGGTCCCTGCGATCAAAGGTGATCGGACAGGAAGACCAAGGGTTGAACTTTGGGGCGACTGGCTCCATCGCGTAGACATCCCTTAGTGCGCGCTTCCGCTCCCGCTTGGGAATATGGGTGGCGTATATCATATTTACCGTTTTTACTTGGGGAGGAAATTTCTTCTGTCCTCCTGTGTTCGGTGGCCCGTGTTCCTTGTCGTCATCACTGTGCGAACCCTTTTCCTTGTTTCGACATTTAGCTTGCCGGCCTGTTTGAATACCCAACATTCTCTGTTGGTGTGGTTGGCTGGTTTATCAGGGGTGCCGTGGATTTGACATGAGCGATCGAGTATGCGGTCCAGACTGGACGGGCCCGGATTGTTTCTTTTAAATGGCTTTTTCTGTTGACCGGACTTGGAGCCACTAAATCCGGCATTGACGGCCGTGTCTTCGGCGTTATCGCCATTATTGCGATACTTGTGTCTATTGCGTCGAGGCTTGCCATTGCTATCTCTGGCATATGAAGTGCCAGGAATTCTTGATGTACTGTTGCTACGAGCCAACCAGCAATCCTCGCCCGCACAAAAGTGGGTCATGAGTGTGGTGAGGGCTGCCATGGATTTCGGCTTCTCTTGGCCAAGGTGTCGTGCGAGCCACTCATCACGGATGTTATGCTTAAAGGCCGCTAGGGCTTCGGCATCCGGACAGTCGATGATTTGGTTCTTTTTAGTTAAGAACCGAGTCCAAAATTTCCTGGCTGACTCGCCGGGCTGTTGGGTTATGTGACTTAAGTCATCAGTGTCCGGTGGTCGCACATAAGTGCCTTGAAAGTTGTCGAGGAATGCATCTTCCAGGTTCTCCCAACTGCCAATGGAGTTTTCTGGCAGACTATTTAGCCAATGCCGCGGGCCATGTGAATGTGGAGAAGGAAATCTTCAATCTATACCGCCGGGTCTGTTGTCCCATCATATGATTCGATGTTTACGGGTTTAAACCCTTCTGGGAATTCATGCTCCATTACTTCGTCAGTGAAGCATAGAAGATGTGCGGCGCCTCTATGCCGGGCTACATCGCAACGCGGTTTGGATGAACCTGGTCTGCGGTACTCGGCCCAGACAGATTTGTGTTTAGTATATCCAGCGTGGCGGTCATCGTCACGCGTTGGGGCGCGCCCCCGTGATCCGTAGATCGATCTTGACTGTCCTACTTTGTTTTCCAACTTGTCTCGCAGGTCATGCGTGTAGACCCGGGCCTTCGTGTTTTTGTTTGTTTGGCGATGGGGTGCAGGCTGGTGTTCGGACTGATAAGCCGCTTTGTCTCGGCCATGAGGTGGTCGGTCAGTCGCATCCTGTGCTGGTAGTATAGGCTCTAGTGCTTTGTCCTTGAATTAAGGTAACAACCTGCGCCTCGGGTAACTTTTGGTTGGGCACTCGAGTCCGTATTCCTCGGCCGCCAGGACCTCAGTCCATCTATCAGTGAGCAGATCTTGATCAGCTTGAAGTTGCTGCTATTTATTCCTCAGGCTTTTTGCAGTGGCTATAAGCCGGCGCTTGAAGTTCTCCTGCTTGACGGGATCCTCAGGCACGATAAATTCTTTGTCGCCGAGACTCACCTCGTCTTCGAAGAGGGGCATGTAATTGTCGTCCTCCGAGTCTTCATTCATTGCTTGTTCATCGGGGCTAGCTGGACCGTCCTCCCGTCCGGCCTGTTCGAAGCTTGGCTGGGCGAGATTATTTTCGTCTTCGGCATCATCCAAAGTGCTATTTTCTCTTGTGCCAGTATCGCTGTTTTTGCTATGGCTTGGTTTAGAGCAGTGCCGCTGACATCGGTGCCTTGGTTGCTTCTCAAGAGGATTATCCTCCTTTGCATCCTTTTGATCCTCGCCATTGTTTTCTTTGGGTGTGGCCGCCATGTATATGTCATATGATGAGGTGGTTGTCCAGCGCCCTGTGGGCGGTTGTTCCTGTTCTTCTCCGGCATCGTTGTCGGTGTCAAAACGGTCGCATCTCAGGTAGGGGGTCCCAAACTGTGCGTCTAAGGCTAATGGTAATAGGAGGCGGGGGACACGATGTTTACCCAGGTTCGGGCCCTCTCGATGGAGGTAATACCCTACTTCCTGCTTCATTGATCTGGATAATATAAGTATTACAAGAGTTGATCTACCATGATATCGTAGAGGCTAAACCCTAGAAGCTAGCCTATGATTATGATTGTTCCAGTCCTACGGACTAAACCCTCCGGTTTATATAAACACCGAAGGGGGCTAGGGTTACACAAAGTTGGTTACAGACAAGGGATCTACATATCCGAATCGCCAAGCTTGCCTTCCATGCAAAGGAGCTGGACACGGGACAAAGTCTTGAATCTTGTATCTTCATAGTCCAACAGTCCGGCCAAAGTATATATTCCGGTGCTACGTCTTGAGCTTGTGTTGGTTTTCCTTGAAGAGGAAAGGGTGATGCAGCAATAGTAGCTTAAGTATTTCCCTCAGTTTTTGAGAACCAAGGTATCAATCTAGTAGGAGGCTCCTCAAAAGTCCCACGCACCTACACAAACAAACAAAGAACTAGCAACCAACGCAATAAACGGGTTGTCAATCCCTTCACGGCCACTTGTGAAAGTGAGATCTGATAGAGATAGTATGATAAGATAAATATATTTTTGGTATTTTATAATATAGATGCAAAAAAGGTAAAGATGCAAATAAAAGTAGATTGAAAGCTTATATGATAAAAGATAGATCTAGGGGCCATAGGTTTCACTAGTGGCTTTTCTCAAGATAGCATAAGTATTATGGTGGGTGAACAAATTACTATTGAGCAATTGATAGAAAAGCGAATAATTATGAGATTATCTAGGCATGATCATGTATATAGACATCACGGCCGCAACAAGTAGACCGACTCCTGCCTGCATCTACTACTATTACTCCACACATCGACCGCTATCCAGCATGCATCGAGAGTATTAAGTTCATAAAAATAGAGTAACGCATTAAGAAAGATGACATGATGTAGAGGGATAAACTCAAGCAATATGATATAAACCGCATCTTTTTATCCTCGATGGCAACAATACAATATGTGCCTTGCAACCCTTTCTGTCACTTGGTAAGGTCACCGCAAGATTGAACCCAAAGCTAAGCACTTCTCCCATGGCAAGAAAGATCAATCTAGTAGGCGAAACCAAACTGATAATTCGAAGAGACTTGCAAAGATAACTCAATCATACATAAAAGAATTCAGAGAAGATTCAAATATTTCTCATAGATAAACGTGATCATAAACCCACAATTCATCGGATCTCGACAAACAACCGCAAAAAGAGTTTACATCGAATAGATCTCCACAAGAGAGGGGGAGAACATTGTATTGAGATCCAAAAAGAGAGAAGAATCCAACTACCTAATAACTATGGACCCGAAGGTCTGTGGTAAACTACTCACAACTCATCGGAAGGGCTATGGTGTTGATGTAGAAGCCCTCCGTGGCCGATTCCCCCTCAGGCGGAGCGCCGACGAAGGCTCCAATATGGGATCTCGCGGATACAGAAGGTTACGGCGGTGGAAATTGTGTTTCGATGGCTCCCTAGATGTTTTCGGGGTACATAGGTATATATAGGAGGAAGAAGTACGTTGGTGGCTGCTCGAGGGGCCCAGGAGACAGGGGGCGCGCTCAGGAGTGGTGGGCGCGCCCTCCTATCTCCTGGCCGCCTTGATTGCTTCTTGACTTGCACTCAAAGTCCTCTGGATCACGTTCATTCCAAAAATCACGCTCCCGAAGGTTTCATTCCATTTGGACTCCGTTTGATATTCCTTTTCTTCGAAATACTGAAATAGGAAAAAAACATCAATACGGGCTGGGCCTCCGGTTAGTAGGTTAGTCCCAAAAATGATATAAATGTGTAAAATGAAGCCCATAAACATCCAAAAGGGGTAATATAATATCATGGAACAATCAAATATTATAGATACGTTGGAGACATATCAAGCATCCCCAAGCTTAATTCCTGCTCGTCCTCGAGTAGGTAAATGATAAAAACAGATTTTTTTTGATGTGGAATGCTACCTAGCATAATTCTCAATGTAATTTTCTTTATTGTGGCATGATTGTTCAGATCCAAATGATTCAAGATAAAAGCTTATAAAACATAAAAATAATAATACTTCAAAGCATACTAACAAATAATCATGTCTTATCAAAATAGCATTGCCAAAGATAGCTTATCTCTACAAAATCATATAGTTAGGCTATGCTTCATTTTCATTACACAAAATACTCCCATCATGTACAACCCCGATGACGAGCCGAGCAATTGGTTCATACTTTTTAACGCGCTTCAGCTTTTTTCAACTCTTACGCAATACATGAGCACAAGCCATGGACATAGCACTATGGTGGTATATGGTGGTGGTTGTAAGGAAAAAAAGGGAGAAGATAGTCTCACATCAACTAGGCATATCAACGGGCTATGGAGATGCCCATTAATATATATCAATGTGAGTGAGTAGGGATTGCCATGCAACGGGTGCACTAGAGCTATAAATGTATGAAAGCTCAACAAAAGAAACTAAGTGGGTGTGCATCCAACTTGCTTGCTCACGAAGACCTAGGCCATTTTTAGGAAGCCCATCATTGGAATATACAAGCGAAGTTCTATAATGAAAAATTCCCACTAGTATATGAAAGTGACAACATAGGAGACTCTCTATCATGAAGATCATGGTGCTACTTTGAAGCACAAGTGTGGAAAAGAGATAGCAGCAATTGTCCCTTCTCTCTTTTTCTCTCATTTTATTCATTTTTTTCTCCTTTTTTTTCTTTTTTTTCTTTTTTTCTCTATTTTTTCTTTGGCCTCCCCCCTTTTTTTCTTTTTGGCCTTTCTCTCTTTTTTTTCTTTTTTTTCTTTTGTAAAGTCTGAAGTCTCATCCCGACTTGTGGGGGAATCATAGTCTTCATCATCCTTTCCTCACTGGGACAATGCTCTAATAATGAAGATCATCACACTTTTATTGATTTACAACTGAAAGCTAGAACAAGATATGACTCTATATCAATGCCTCCGGCGGTGTACCGTTATATGTAATGAATCAAGAGCAACATGTATGAAAATTATGAAGGTGGACTTGCCACAAATATGATGTCAACTACATGATCATGCAAAGAGCAATATGACAATGATGGAGCGTGTCATAATAAACAGAACAGTGGAAAGTTGCATGTCAATATATCTCGGAATGGCTATGGAAATGCCATAATAGGTAGGTATGGTGTCTGTTTTGAGGAAGGTAAATATTGTGTGCATGCTACCGGCGAAAGTTGCGCGGTATAATAGAATCTAGCTAAGTGGAAGAATGAGTGTGCGTATGTCCATGGACTCACATTAGTCATAAAGAACTCATATACTTATTGCAAAAGTCTACTTAGCCCTCGAAGCAAAGTACTACTACGCATGCACCTAGAGGGATAGATTGGTAGGAAAAGACCATCGCTCGTCCCCGACTGCCACTCATAAGGAAGACACTCAAAAGATCACCTCATGCAACAAATTTGTCACACAACTTTACCATACGTGCATGCTATGGGACTTGCCAACTTCAACACAAGTATTTCTCAATTTCATAGTTACCCACTAGCATGACTCTAACATTACTACATTTATATCTCAAAACAATTATCAAACATCAAATTGATCCTAATGTTTAATGCACTTTCTATGATAGTTTTTATTATACCCAACTTGGATGCTCATCATTCTAGGACCATATTCATAACCATAGCAAATACCATGTTGTTCTAAAAGACTCTCAAAATAATATAAGTGAAGCATGAGAGACTAGAAATTTATATAAAATTAAGCCACCGCCGTTCTCTAAAAGATATAAGTGAAGCACTACAGCAAAAACTATCTAGCTCAAAAGATATAAGCGAAGCACATCGAGTATTCTCATAAATTCTAATCAAGTAGGCTTCTCCAAAAAGGTTTGTACAGCAAGGATGATTATGGTAAATGTGACGCCCGGGTAATTAAGCTACAGTGATCCTCTGCTAATGGTGCCACGTCACCTCGTTTATAGTGGCTGATCTCGAGTTAGTTCGAAACCGATTCAAATTCAAATTCAAAAATAGGCAAACAATAAAAGTTTTCAAATATTAAAACTAAAATGTTCGGAGTGAACCAAATATTGCATAGATAATTATGGTGGAGCAACCAAACTTTGATAAAATGTTTAAAAGCCCTAAAACAATTAAAACAATAGTGAAGACAATTAAACAAAGGCCTATTGAATTTATAAAATGCTAACACTATTTTATTATGCGTTAAGAATTAATCTCGTAGTAGTTTATTGGTTAATACAAATTAGGCACTAGTGGTAATTTTATAAAACTAAAATAAAAGAAAACAGAAAAGAAATAGAATAAAAACAAAAGAAGAAAAGGAAACAGAACCAAAAAAAAGGAAAAAGAGAAAGAACCCCCCCTCCCCCACTGGGCCACAGCCCAGCTGGCCTCTGGGCCAACCAGGCCGGCCCAGCCGGCGCCTACTAACCCCCTCCCCCAAACCCTAACCCATTCCCCACTTCACCCCCACTCCCCACGATCTCCACCCTCTCCTCCAGCGCCGCCAGGGGAGAGCCCCGCGC
>NC_041391.1:625952373-625960110 GCF_002162155.2 Triticum dicoccoides
CACGCTCGCCGGCGCCGTCGGCAACTCGCGCGCGAGCCCCCGACGCGGCCTCGTCCCCTGCTGCTCGCCTGCAACTGCTATCGCTGTTGCTTCGCTTGCTGTTGCCTACTATCGAGCGCCTCCCCCTACCACCTCCAGCCGCACGCCCCTGCGCCCGCTCCACCCAGCCGGTCCGCGGCCACCCCTTCGCCGCCTCCCCTGGCCCTGGCCGCCGGCGTGCTCCGTGTGCGTGCCCAGCGCCCCTCGGGCACGCGCCTGTTCGGGCCATGCCCATTAGCCACGCGCCCAGCGCCCGTTAGGCTAGATGGGCCACTGCCATTCAGGCCCCACGGCCCCAGAACGTTTTATATAAAAAAAAGAATTAAAAAAATATAATAAATAAATTAATAATAAAATTAATTAATTAATTAATTAATTAACTAATTAATTAACTAATTAATTAACTTATCTAATCTTGTTTAAATTAACTAATTAAGATTAATTAACCTAATAAATAGTTACCCTAATTGTTAATTAGCTAAACAATCCCTAACAGGTGGGACCCACCTGTCAGGTTGACCAAGTCAACTGCTGACGTCATGCTGACATCATGATGACGTCAGCAGACACTATTCTGGATAATGTTGATTAAATTAATTAAATAAATCCTAAAAATGATTTAAATCTTTTAAAATTAATATAAGGTAAACCGTAACTCGGATGAAAATATTTTCAACATGAAAGTTGCTCAGAACGACGAGACGATTTCGGATACGCAACCCGTTTGTCCGCCACACCCTCCTAACCTATCGAACCCGCAACTTTCCCCCCCTCCGGCTCCTCTGCCCGAAAACACGAAACACCGGGAATACTTTCCCGGATGTTTCCCCCCTTAAC
Organism: Triticum dicoccoides; assembly: GCF_002162155.2. Classification (NCBI taxonomy): domain Eukaryota; kingdom Viridiplantae; phylum Streptophyta; class Magnoliopsida; order Poales; family Poaceae; genus Triticum; species Triticum dicoccoides. The sequence continues at coordinate 625,953,250 of NC_041391.1, forward strand.
CGGTACCACCTCATACCACGTTAGGGCACACCTAGCACCGCTCATTGTCATGTCACGCATCGTCGTGTTTATGTCTGCATTGTATTCATTGTTTCTTCCCCCTCTTATCTCCGGTAGACTACGAGACCGACGCTGATGCCACCGAGTACGACTACGTCACCGACGACCCCTCCTTGTCTGAGCAACCAGGCAAGCCCCCCCCCTTGATCACCAGATATCGCCTACTCTTCTCTATACTGCTTGCATTAGAGTAGTGTAGCATGTTACTGCTTTCCGTTAATCCTATTCTGATGCATAGCCTGTCATTGCTGCTACAGTCATTGATACCTTACCCGCAATCCTAAATGCTTAGTATAGGATGCTAGTGTTCCATCAGTGGCCCTACACTCTTGTCTGTCTGCCATGCTATACTACTGGGCTGTGATCACTTCGGGAGGTGATCACGGGCATATACTATATACTTGACACTGTTACATTACCTGTGATACTGTTCGGAGTTGGGGGCTGAAGGGGCAGGTGGCTCCATCCCGGTAGAGGTGGGCCTGGGTTCCCGACGGCCCCCGACTGTTACATTGTGGCGGAGCGGCAGGGCAGGTTGAGACCACCTAGGAGACAGGTGGGCCTGGCCCTGTTCGGCATTCGCGGATACTTAACACGCTTAACGAGATCTTGGTATTTGATCTGAGTCTGGCTACGAGCCTATACGCACTAACCATCTACGCGGGAGTAGTTATGGGTATCCCGACGTCGTGGTATCAGCCGAAGCACTTCGTGACGTCAGCGACTGAGCGGCGCGCGCCGGGTTGGACTGCGTTAACGCAACTTCCTTTGTAATGGAGGTTGCTAGGTCTGCTCATCGGCCGCGTACGCAACGTGCAGGTGTGCTCAGGGCGATGGGCCCAGACCCCTGCGCGCTTAGGTTTAGACCGGCGTGCTGGCCTCTCCGTTGAGCCTAGGTGGGGCTGCGACGTGTTGATCTTCCGAGGCCGGGCATGACCCAGGAAAGTGTGTCCGGCCAAATGGGATCAAGCGTGTTGGGTTATGTGGTGCACCCCTGCAGGGAAGTTAATCTATTCGAATAGCCGTGATCTTCGGTAACAGGACGACTTGGAGTTGTACCTTGACCTTATGACAACTAGAACCGGATACTTAATAAAACACACCCTTCCAAGTTCCACAGACAACCCGGTGATCGCTTTTCCACAGGGCGACGAGGGGAGGATCGCCGGGTAGGATTATGCTATGCGTTGCTACTGGAGATGCTACTTGGAGATGCTACTTGGAGATGCTACTTGGGGATGCTACTTGGAGGACTTCAATCTATTCTCTTCTACATGCTGCAAGACGGAGGCTGCCAGAAGCGTAGTCTTCGATAGGACTAGCTATCCCCCTCTTATTCTGGCATTCTGCAGTTCAGTCCACCGATATGGCCTCCTTACACATATATCATGCATATGTAGTGTAGTTCCTTGCTTGCGAGTACTTTGGATGAGTACTCACGGTTGCTTTCTCCCCATTTTTTTCCCCTTTCCTTTCTTTCTGGTTGTCGCAACCAGATGCTGGAGTCCAGGAGCCAGACGCCACCGTCGACGACGACCCCTACTACACCGGAGGTGCCTACTACTACGTGCAGCCCGCTGACGACGTCCAGGAGTAGTTAGGAGGATCCCAGGCAGGAGGCCTGCACCTCTTTCGATCTGTATCCCAGTTTGTGCTAGCCTTCTTAAGGCACACTTGTTTAACTTATGTCTGTACTCAGATAATGTTGCTTCCGCTGACTCGTCTATGATCGAGCACTTGTATTCGAGCCCTCGAGGCCCCTGGCTTGTATTATGATGCTTGTATGACTTATTTTATTTGTAGAGTTGTGTTGTGATATCTTCCCGTGAGCCCCTGATCTTGATCGTACACATTTGCGTGCATGATTAGTGTACGATTGAATCGGGGGCGTCACAAGTTGGTATCAGAGCCGACTGCCTGTAGGAATCCCCTTTCCAACTCCTCGGCCGAAGTTGAGTCTAGCCATTGCAAAACTTTTACTAACTTGGCTATGTGCCTTACGGGCCCACGTCGCCATTGGGTGGTATTAGGATCTTTTATTCCTCGACCTATACTCTGGGACTCTTATTTCTCTTCTATTCGGGTTAAATGATTTTTGCTAAAATCTAACATTAGGATCTCGTTATCACTTTCACCCGGAGAGCCCCTTATTAATGATGATCGTCTGCGGCACGTGAAGACCCTGAAGATACTCTCCGTTGTTAACCCGGGAACTTATGTTCATCGCATTTGCAATTCCCCTTCCACCGTCAACCCTTATGGATAACTACTTGCAGTTGTTATTCTTACATTCATCCCCAGTTGGTCTTGTTATTACCAGATACCTCGAAACACTCGTCGTTGACTCGATAATCCTTGAGCTTATCGCCTTGCTGTTCCTTGTCACCTGAATACCCCTATGGATAATTCTCGCACTTATCGAGTATCCGCTCATCCCCCAGTTGTTCATGTGTTTCACAATGGTCTTCGAAATACTATTTGATCCTCCAAAAATCCTTAATAGCTTATTGCTCCGCAATACTTGTCTGCTTGCATTATGGATGCTTTCCATTGGTAATATTCGTTAGTATCCTTAGGCATCGTCATTTTGATCCTATTGATTCAGCATGTGTGCGAATGCACACAAACATCTATCAACCCTTCTAAATTATCCTTCCGGCTCAGATATCATTTTTGAACATGAGCTGGTTCTCGACCAAACTATTTGTCGTCAATTGTGCCTCTGTTATATTCAACTTATCCATCCCTACTCAGAGCATTGCTTCTGATCCTTTGTTTTGGAAATCGAAATTCCTTTATTATCTAAGCATCGAATCATTCCGATGTTCTATAATATGATGCCCGTGCATTCTTCTTCCTCTGGTTGAGTACCGATGCTCACGTCAGATCCCTTGTGGACCACCAGGTCCTTTGTTGGATTTTATCTGACAACGCCCTTCATATTCAATAACCTTGTGAGCCTTTCCTCTGATACATAATTCCTTTGGTAAATTGTATCCTCTGCTTTCTCAACCATGCTCTGCCTTCGAGCTTGAGTTAATTATTTCTAAAGATTCTGGTATATGATTCCAAGAAGCCCCTATGGGTTGAACATATGCCTTCACTAAACCGTGTGAACTCGAAAGTTTTCACGAATCATACTCTTCTGGTGCTTCGCCAGATAAAATTTTCAACACTGCAACTTCATCGAACGTGAGAAGTGAATGAAGGGTTATGCATTGGAGAAGTGGGAGTCGACCTTGAACTTGTGTTCAAGCCCATGGACACGATGTAGATCTTATCATTAAAGCTTCTCTTAAAATTAGTTATTCCTTTGGTATAAGTTCATCTTATATCAGGGATCTGGCCTTTTGCAATCGGGGATCCGACCATGTTCTCTTTTAAATACCATTTCTCGTGCAAGTTTTAGCACTTGTCTTCTGTAGAGCAATACCCCGTCCAACCTCTACTTTGATATGTCATCGAGTATTACCCCCCTGGTATCTCGAGATTATCATGGAACTGCATAACTTCTTATGAGTTCTTCATCAAGTGCTACCTTACCACTGATTCCAATTTTTCACGGGCTCTGAGTTATTAAACACTCAAAGACATCGATAACTGAACCGAGTCCGCTCTACGGTTCAACAACTCTTCAGTAAGCTTCTATAAGTACGAGTTTGTACCCGATCACGCCATTCCTAGCCTGTTTGGCTATATCATTGTCGTGACGATTCTAACGGTGCTACCTGGTCCTTATTCTCGGAGCACCAATTTTCGACGATGAACTAACCTTACGTCGATTTTCCTCGTCATATCCTTTCACCTTAACCAACAAGCTTGAGTTCGAGTTTGTGTCGTACCCTTGGTTCCTATAACCTTTCACTTCATCATTACTTTGACTTGATGTCGTCGCCGATCGATTACATCTTCATGAACTCTCGCGACAAAGGTTTCGAGATCGTCAACATTCTGAGCTCATCCAGGATATCAATTGGATTCATGATGAGAAATACCATCCTTGCCTCGATGAATTGTATTATCATCGACCACTTTATTGCCTTCCCACCAACACAAGCTTGTTCATGTTTGGTGTTATACCTTGAGTTCTTTGCTGTCCAGCAATTGATCTTCCTTACCTCGGAAGTATTACCACCTCTTTTTGTCAAGAATGTGGTGAGAATTTCACCACCTCTTAATAATTCTTGATATCATATTACTTCTTGCCATCTTCGTTCATTCCTTGGTCCTCGTATTGTTTTCAACCGGAATACCGACATTGGAGCTATGACGTGTGAATTCTAAACTCCTAGCAACCCTATTGCTTTGAAGTGAATGGGCGATAGTTCATTCTAAGTCCTTCGTTAATTGAATCACCATTCTGACATTGGTCGTGCAACCCAACCCATATTTCGGGCGCACATTTCAACCAATGTTTATTTGTGTATGTTTTCCTCGAGCATACTTCCTTATATCATTTGATTTGGCAAATGTTATCTCCTTGTTCACTTAATGGTGGAAATCCATCTTTTGGGGAATCTCGGCGAATTGCCGTTGGGTTCACCAGACACCTCCTTGTCCTCTCCTTGGGTTAATGATGGACTCTTGTTAACGGAAATCACTTCATAGTTCATTTCCCCGAGAATCTTACAATGTCATCTCGTCAATTTGCGTTGCACCTTTTCTTCTCAGGTATCCTAAGTCTGATGTATCCTGACACCAATCGGATCTGAATCTCGGTCAGATATAATGGTTGGGACAACTTTCCAGGAGTTATGTTGTTTGTCCTTTGATGACCCGGTAACATGATGTCATGCCTAGCACCCCCCCCCTCGGCTGGAGGACCAATCACTATAGATTCCTTTTCAGCAAGGTTATCCGTTCATCCATGGGGAAATTGTAAGACTTATTCTACAAGTTATTCCTGATGGATCCTTCGTGTTTCCAAAGTTTGATCTTCACCTGAAGACCATGTCAATTCTATCTCGAAGCATGTCTATGGTACTCCGATGTTTCAACAAGAACATTTGAAGCCCAATGCTAAACATTTCTTGCTCAATTATCCAAACACCGCTGTATGGATAATGTCATAAAAATTTCTCTCCCCTCACCTAGAGGCTTTTCTACTTAATATCATGTCATGGTTATCATGTTCTGCTTGTCCTTGGGAAGGATATACCCCTGAAATAGGTGTATAAACATTTTCCATTCCATTGTTCTATTTGATCTGATGATCACCTTTTCCTTTCCATTGTTTTGTTTAACCTTTCTTGTGATCTATATGATCTAAGCAGTAATGTTCTCCTGCTTATGTAAACCCCTCGGTGTACAACTCTGTCAGTAAGACCCTATTACTATTGTTGATGACATTCCGGTAACCACCGATGGACGAGAACCTTGCGTATTGGTCCGCCTCGTTCAACGAGCAGGAAAACGGTTCTCTTCGTCCCTCGCCCTTGGTATCGATGTTGTTGCTGACATATCTGACAGGCTACCCTTTGACACACCTTACTATCATGACCGTGCAAAATGTCGGCCCCCTTCCTACTTTCAACCACATGGTGGGCCCATAACCCACAGTTCCACAGGATCGAAACCTGACTCTCATGCACCCCTATTACTAAAGTTAATCCTCACGCTTGGTTTCGTATGAAAGATCACGAGCCACCTTCCTAGTGATCTATTCTGGTATCAGACGCAATGCGTATCCCCGTTGCTCTGAACCCCCATTCACACTCTGTTTCAGGCAATGAACGACTGCCTATTCGCTTGAAACTTCTTATTGCACCATCTTACTTTGCTCTCGATGTGTTTCATTTGTTCAACTCGAGAGATACTCATATGTTCATACTTGGGAAACCCCCAGAAGATTTTCCCTTGTAACATCCTATCGTCGTAGAGCTGCCCCTTACCTATTCGTAAGTACGATGGAGATTCCGAAGAAAGGATGACAAATTGATCATGGTGACTTGAAGCAGTGAAATGAAGACATCAACGAAAGGGACCAACCTCTTCGAAAGGGAAGCCAAGACCGAGAAGACTCGTTAGGTTTTTCGCTACCAACACCTTCGCCCCCTTACTCCACCGCTTAAATCTCGGGACGAGATTTCTTGTAGTGGAGGAGAATTGTGACGCCCGAGTAATTAAGCTACAGTGATCCTCTGCTAATGGTGCCACGTCACCTCGTTTATAGTGGCTGATCTCGAGTTAGTTCGAAACCGATTCAAATTCAAATTCAAAAATAGGCAAACAATAAAAGTTTTCAAATATTAAAACTAAAATGTTCGGAGTGAACCAAATATTGCATAGATAATTATGGTGGAGCAACCAAACTTTGATAAAATGTTTAAAAGCCCTAAAACAATTAAAACAATAGTGAAGACAATTAAACAAAGGCCTATTGAATTTATAAAATGCTAACACTATTTTATTATGCGTTAAGAATTAATCTCGTAGTAGTTTATTGGTTAATACAAATTAGGCACTAGTGGTAATTTTATAAAACTAAAATAAAAGAAAACATAAAAGAAATAGAATAAAAACAAAAGAAGAAAAGGAAACAGAACCAAAAAAAAAAGGAAAAAGAGAAAGAACCCCCCCTCCCCCACTGGGCCACAGCCCAGCTGGCCTCTGGGCCAACCAGGCCGGCCCAGCCGGCGCCTACTAACCCCCTCCCCCAAACCCTAACCCATTCCCCACTTCACCCCCACTCCCCACGATCTCCACCCTCTCCTCCAGCGCCGCCAGGGGAGAGCCCCGCGCGCGACCACCCCGCCCCGCCGTTGCTGGACCGCCCCATCCCCATCGCCAACCCCGCACGCC
>NC_041391.1:625960691-626076527 GCF_002162155.2 Triticum dicoccoides
GCCGGCGCCGTCGGCAACTCGCGCGCGAGCCCCCGACGCGGCCTCGTCCCCTGCTGCTCGCCTGCAACTGCTATCGCTGTTGCTTCGCTTGCTGTTGCCTACTATCGAGCGCCTCCCCCTACCACCTCCAGCCGCACGCCCCTGCGCCCGCTCCACCCAGCCGGTCTGCGGCCACCCCTTCGCCGCCTCCCCTGGCCCTGGCCGCCGGCGTGCTCCGTGTGCGTGCCCAGCGCCCCTCGGGCACGCGCCTGTTCGGGCCATGCCCATTAGCCACGCGCCCAGCGCCCGTTAGGCTAGATGGGCCACTGCCATTCAGGCCCCACGGCCCCAGAACGTTTTATATAAAAAAAAGAATTAAAAAAATATAATAAATAAATTAATAATAAAATTAATTAATTAATTAATTAATTAACTAATTAATTAACTAATTAATTAACTTATCTAATCTTGTTTAGTTTAACTAATTAAGATTAATTAACCTAATAAATAGTTACCCTAATTGTTAATTAGCTAAACAATCCCTAACAGGTGGGACCCACCTGTCAGGTTGACCAAGTCAACTGCTGACGTCATGCTGACATCATGATGACGTCAGCAGACACTATTCTGGATAATGTTGATTAAATTAATTAAATAAATCCTAAAAATGATTTAAATCTTTTAAAATTAATATAAGGTAAACCGTAACTCGGATGAAAATATTTTCAACATGAAAGTTGCTCAGAACGACGAGACGATTTCGGATACGCAACCCGTTTGTCCGCCACACCCTCCTAACCTATCGAACCCGCAACTTTCCCCCCCTCCGGCTCCTTTGCCCGAAAACACGAAACACCGGGAATACTTTCCCGGATGTTTCCCCCCTTAACCGGTACCACCTCATACCACGTTAGGGCACACCTAGCACCGCTCATTGTCATGTCACGCATCGTCGTGTTTATGTCTGCATTGTATTCATTGTTTCTTCCCCCTCTTATCTCCGGTAGACTACGAGACCGACGCTGATGCCACCGAGTACGACTACGTCACCGACGACCCCTCCTTGTCTGAGCAACCAGGCAAGCCCCCCCCCTTGATCACCAGATAACGCCTACTCTTCTCTATACTGCTTGCATTAGAGTAGTGTAGCATGTTACTGCTTTCCGTTAATCCTATTCTGATGCATAGCCTGTCATTGCTGCTACAGTCATTGATACCTTACCCGCAATCCTAAATGCTTAGTATAGGATGCTAGTGTTCCATCAGTGGCCCTACACTCTTGTCTGTCTGCCATGCTATACTACTGGGCTGTGATCACTTCGGGAGGTGATCACGGGCATATACTATATACTTGACACTGTTACATTACCTGTGATACTGTTCGGAGTTGGGGGCTGAAGGGGCAGGTGGCTCCATCCCGGTAGAGGTGGACCTGGGTTCCCGACGGCCCCCGACTGTTACTTTGTGGCGGAGCGGCAGGGCAGGTTGAGACCACCTAGGAGACAGGTGGGCCTGGCCCTGTTCGGCATTCGCGGATACTTAACACGCTTAACGAGATCTTGGTATTTGATCTGAGTCTGGCTACGAGCCTATACGCACTAACCATCTACGCGGGAGTAGTTATGGGTATCCCGACGTCGTGGTATCAGCCGAAGCACTTCGTGACGTCAGCGACTGAGCGGCGCGCGCCGGGTTGGACTGCGTTAACGCAACTTCCTTTGTAATGGAGGTTGCTAGGTCTGCTCACCAGCCGCGTACGGAACGTGCAGGTGTGCTCAGGGCGATGGGCCCAGACCCCTGCGCGCTTAGGTTTAGACCGGCGTGCTGGCCTCTCCGTTGAGCCTAGGTGGGGCTGCGACGTGTTGATCTTCCGAGGCCGGGCATGACCCAGGAAAGTGTGTCCGGCCAAATGGGATCAAGCGTGTTGGGTTATGTGGTGCACCCCTGCAGGGAAGTTAATCTATTCGAATAGCCGTGATCTTCGGTAACAGGACGACTTGGAGTTGTACCTTGACCTTATGACAACTAGAACCGGATACTTAATAAAACACACCCTTCCAAGTTCCACAGACAACCCGGTGATCGCTTTTCCACAGGGCGACGAGGGGAGGATCGCCGGGTAGGATTATGCTATGTGTTGCTACTGGAGATGCTACTTGGAGATGCTACTTGGAGATGCTACTTGGGGATGCTACTTGGAGGACTTCAATCTATTCTCTTCTACATGCTGCAAGACGGAGGCTGCCAGAAGCGTAGTCTTCGATAGGACTAGCTATCCCCCTCTTATTCTGGCATTCTGCAGTTCAGTCCACCGATATGGCCTCCTTACACATATATCATGCATATGTAGTGTAGTTCCTTGCTTGCGAGTACTTTGGATGAGTACTCACGGTTGCTTTCTCCCCATTTTTTTCCCCTTTCCTTTCTTTCTGGTTGTCGCAACCAGATGCTGGAGTCCAGGAGCCAGACGCCACCGTCGACGACGACCCCTACTACACCGGAGGTGCCTACTACTACGTGCAGCCCGCTGACGACGTCCAGGAGTAGTTAGGAGGATCCCAGGCAGGAGGCCTGCACCTCTTTCGATCTGTATCCCAGTTTGTGCTAGCCTTCTTAAGGCACACTTGTTTAACTTATGTCTGTACTCAGATAATGTTGCTTCCGCTGACTCTTCTATGATCGAGCACTTGTATTCGAGCCCTCGAGGCCCCTGGCTTATATTATGATGCTTGTATGACTTATTTTATTTGTAGAGTTGTGTTGTGATATCTTCCCGTGAGTCCCTGATCTTGATCGTACACATTTGCGTGCATGATTAGTGTACGATTGAATCGGGGGCGTCACAGTAAACTAAAAAGCAAATACTAATATAATACACGACACTCCAAGCAAAACACATATCATGTGGCGAATAAAAATATAGCTCCAAGTAAATTTACCAATGAACGAAGACGAAAGAGGGGATGCCTTCCTGGGGCATCCCCAAGCTTAGGCTTTTGGGTATCCTTGAATATATTGGGGTGTCATGGGCATCCCCAAGCTTAGGCTTTTGCCGCTCCTTATTCCATAGTCCATCAAAGCTTCACCCAAAACTTGAAAACTTCACAACACAAAACTCAACAGGAAATCTTATAAGCTCCGTTAGTGAAAGAACACAAAACCACCACATAAGGTACTGTAATGAACTCATTATTTATTTTTTTGGTGTTAAACCTACTGTGTTCCAAGTTCTCTATGGTTCATACCACTTAATATTAGCCATAGATGCATCAAAATAAGAAACTAACACACGAAAAACAGAATCTGTCAAAAACAGAACAGTCTGTAGCAATATGTAACTAACACAAACTTCTGAAACTCTAAAAATCCTACCAAAATAGGACGTCCTGGACAATTTGTTTATTGATCATAAGCAAAAATCATCAATGCAAAATCACGTTTCTGTGATTTATTAAAAAAATTCTCCTGAGCGCAAAGTTTCTGTTTTTCAGCAGAATCAAATCAACTATCATCATAGGTTATCCTATAGGTTCTACTTGGCACAAACACTAATTAAAGCATGAAAACACATCTAAACAGAAAGTAGATGCAAAATTTATTACTGAACAGGAACAAAAACAAATAACACAAAGAAAATTGAGTTGCCTCCCAACTAGCGCTATCTTTTAATGCCCCTAGCTAGGCATAAAAGCGAAGATAGATCTAAGTAGTGCCATCTTTGGCACTTGATTCATAGGTAGCTCGCATGATAGATTCATAAGGTAATTTGACGTTCTTTCTTGGAAACTATTCCATGCCTTTCTTTAATGCAAATTGTAATCTAATATTCCCTTCCTTCATATCAATAATCGCACCAATCGTTCTAAGGAAAGGTCTACCAAGTATAATAGGGCAAGAAAGATTGCAATCAATATCAAGAACGATAAAATCTATGGGCACCAAATTTCTATTTGCAACAATGAGAACATCATTGATCCTTCCCATTGGGTTTTTAATGGTGGAATCCGCAAGGTGCAAATTCAAAGAGCAATCATCAAGATCATGGAAACCTAGAATATGACATAAAGTTTTCGGAATCGTGGAAACACTAGCACCCAAATCACACAAAGCAAAACACTCATGATCTTTAATTTTAATCTTTATAGTAGGTTCCCACTCAACATTAAGTTTTCTAGGTATAGAAATTTCCAAATTAAGTTTTTCATCAAAAGATTGCATCAAGGCATCAATGATATGTTTGGTAAAAGCTTTATTTTGACTATAAGCATGAGGAGAATTAACAACAGATTGCAACAAGGAAATACAACTTTCTAAAGAACAATTATCATAATCAAATTCCTTGAAATCCGAGATAGTGGGTTCAATGCTATTTAAAGTTATGACCTCTCCAATCCCACTTTTACCAAATTTAGCATCAAGATCTAAAAACTCTGAATTCTTGGGACGCCTTCTAAATAAAGTTGACTCATCTCTAGTCCCATTATTATAAGATTTATGTTGCAAAACAAAGATAGGAGACACATCAATAACTTTAAGATCTTCATCATTATTTTCATGGAAACTAGAAGAACACACCTTTATAAAGCAATCTTTCTTAGCACGCAATCTAGAGGTTCTTTCCTTGCACTCATCAATGGAAATTCTCATGACTTTCAGAGACTCATTGATATCATGCTTAGGAGGAGTAGATCTATGTTTAAGAGAATCAACATCAAGCAAAAGTCTATCAACGTTCCTAGCCAAATCATCAACTTTGAGCAATTTTTCTTCAAGCAAAGCATTAAAATTCTTTTGAGAAATCATAATTCTTTCACACTATTCTCAAAATCAGAGGGCATCTTATTGAAATTACCATAAGAATTATTGTAGGAATTTCCATAATTATTAGAGGAATTACTAGGGAACTGTCTAGAATTAAAGTTTCCTCTATAAGCATTGTTTCCAAAATTATTCCTACCAACAAAATTCACGTCCATAGATTCATTATTGTTCTCAATCAAAGTAGACAAATGCATATCATTGGGATCAAGGGGAGTATTTTTAGTAGCAAACAACTTCATAAGTTCGTCCACCTTCCCACTCAACACATTGATTTCTTCTATAGAATGCACTTTTTTACTAGAAGATCTTTCGGTGTGCCATTGAGAATAATTAGCCATAATATTATCAAGAAGTTTTGCAGCATCTCCTAACGTGATTTCCATAAACGTGCCTCCCGTGGCTGAATCTAAAAGATTTCTAGAAGCAAAGTTCAAACCGGCATAAAATTTTTGTATGATCATCCATAAATTCAAACCATGAGTAGGGCAATTGTGAATCATCAATTTCATTCTTTCCCAAGATTGGGAAACATACTCATGATCAAGTTTTTTAAAATTCATAATATCGTTCCTAAGAGTGATAATCTTAGCGGGAGGAAAATACTTAGAGATAAAAGCATCTTTGCACTTGTTCCAAGAATCAATACTATTTTTAGGCAAAGACGAAAACCAAACTTTGGCACGATCTCTAAGTGAAAACGGAAATAACTTCAATTTAATAATATCATTATCCTTATCTTTCTTATTTTGCATATCACACAAATCAACAGAGTTGTTTAGATGAGTAGCTGCATCTTCACTAGGAAGGCCGGCGAATTGATCTTTCATAACAAGATTCAGCAAAGCAGTATTGATTTCACAAGACTCAACACCATTAAGAGGAGCAATCAGAGTACTAAGGAAATCATTATTATTGCTATTGGAGAAATCACACAATTTGGTATTACCTTGCGCCATGGCAACAAGTAATCCAACACACAAGCAAACAGAAAAAGGCGAGCTAAAGAGAGAGAGAGAGAAGATTGGGAAAGAGAGGGAAAATAAAACGGCAAGGGTGAAGTGGGGGAGAGGAAAACGAGAGGCAAATGGCAAATAATGTAAATGGGAGGGAGATGAGTTTGTGATGGGTACTTGGTATGTCTTGACTTGAGCAAAGACCTCCCCGGCAACGACGCCAGAAATCCTTCTTGCTACGTCTTGAGCTTGCGTTGGTTTTCCTTGAAGAGGAAAGGGTGATGCAGCAATAGTAGCGTAAGTATTTCCCTAAGTTTTTGAGAACTAAGGTATCACTCCAGTAGGAGGCTCCTCAAAAGTCCCACGCACCTACACAAACAAACAAAGAACTCACAACCAATGCAATAAAGGGGTTGTCAATTCATTCACGGCCACTTGCGAAAGTGAGATCTGATAGAGATAGTATCATAAGATAAATATATTTTTGGTATTTTATAATATAGATGCAAAAAGGTAAAGATGCAAATAAAAGTAGATTGAAAGCTTATATGATAAAAGATAGACCCGAGGGCCATAGGTTTCACTAGTGGCTTCTCTCAAGATAGCATAAGTATTACGGTGGGTGAACAAATTACTGTCGAGCAATTGATAGAAAAGCGAATAATTATGAGATTATCTAGGCATGATCATGTATATAGGCATCACATCCGCAACAAGTAGACCGACTCCTGCGTGCATCTACTACTATTACTCCAAACATCGACCGCTATCCAGCATGCATCTAGAGTATTAAGTTCATAAGAATAGAGTAATGCATTAAGAAAGATGACATGATGTAGAGGGATAAACTCAAGAAATATGATATAAACCCCATATTTTTATCCTCGATGGCAACAATACAATACGTGCCTTGCAACCCTTTCTGTCACTGGGTAAGGACACCACAAGATTTAACCCAAAGCTAAGAACTTCTCCCATGGCAAGAAAGATCAATCTCGTAGGCCAAACCAAACTGATAATTCGAAGAGACATGCAAAGATAACTCAATCATACATAAAAGAATTCAGAGAAGATTCAAATATTTCTCATAGATAAACTTGATCATAAACCCGCAATTCATCGGATCTCAACAAACACACCGCAAAAAGAGTTTACATTGAATAGATCTCCACAAGAGAGGGGGAGAACATTGTATTGAGATCCAAAAGGAGAGAAGAAGCCAACTAGCTAATAACTATGGACTCGAAGGTCTGTGGTAAACTACTCACAACTCATCTGAAGGGCTACGGTGTTGATGTAGAAGTCCTCCGTGGACGATTCCCCCTCCGGCGGGGCGTCTGCGAAGGCTCCAAGATGGGATCTCGTGGATACAGTAGGTTACGACGGTGGAAATTGTGTTTTGGTGGCTCCGTGGATGTTTTTGGGGTACGTAGGTATATATAGGAGGAAGAAGTACGTCAGTGGCTGCTCGAGGGGCCCAGGAGATAGGGATGCGCCCAGGAGGGGTGGGCGCGCCCTCCTATCTCCTGGCCTCTTCGATTGCTTCTTGACTTGCACTCCAAGTCCTCTGGATCACGTTCGTTCCAAAAATCATGCTCCCAAAGGTTTCATTCCGTTTGGACTCCGTTTGATATTCCTTTTCTTCAAAATATTGAAATAGGCAAAGAAACAACAATACGGGTTGGGCCTCCGGTTAGTAGGTTAGTCCCAAAAATGATATAAATGTGTAAAATAAAGCCCATAAACATCTTAAAGGGGTAATATAATAGCATGGAACAATAAAAAATTATATCTACGTTGGAGACATATCATCCGGCCGTCCGGATACCCCCTAATCCAGGACTCCCTCAGTAGCCCCCGAACCAGGCTTCAATGATGATGAGTCCAGTGCGCAGATTGTTTTCGGCATTGCAAGGCGGGTTCTTCTCCAAATTATCCATAGTACCTGTTGTAACGAGCAGTGTCTGGCTTCCCATCAATGTTGCACTTCTCGGCTTCTGTGCTGCAATAATGGACATCTCCACGTGTCGAGCAAATGCGAAAAGTCAGGGCATTTTCACATTTGCCACCCTGACCATGTAAGTAAATCGTCTATTTAAAGAGACAAGAATCCTCAGATCTAAATCACACCATCTCTCCCCAGCGAGCATCCACCAGAGCGCGCCCAGAAGAAACCATTCCATCATGGCCGGCCGTCGCGGCTCCTCCTTTCGCTCCTGTAGCACTAAGCCACGCGATTGGGAGAAGTGTTATGTTACCCATAGCTGATTAGTAGAGTTACAGACCCAGGGATTTCTCCCGCCTGCATATATGGTCCCTGTCCGCGGTGGACTAGCCACCTATAATTGCGGGGAGCAAGCGGAGACTTTCCCCAACCCATCCAAGGGGGAGCGGCTATGCCTTATCCCCTTCTTGGTGAGGGGACTCGGATTTCCAATCCATCTGTTCCTCCGCGGGCTCCTGGAGTTCTATAGCCTCCATCTGCATAACTTCACCCCTGCCTCGATTTTACATATCGCCAGGTACGTCGCATTTTGCGAGCTGTTTCTGGGCTGCAAAGCTCATTTCGAGCTATGGAGGAGGCTATTCTGCCTTGTGCCCCGTACTCAGGAGGGGTCAATATATCAAGTGGGCGGAGCCAAAATATGGCGCATCACTGGGACCGGATACTTGTACGGTACTCCAAAGAAGAAATATGAGGACTGGCCTTCGGAGTGGTTTTATATGGAGGACATTCCTCTTCCGGACCTTATTCGGATGGGCCTTCCTGAGTTTACAAATGCCCCGCTAAAGAAACACCATAGTTGGCGCCCCCGGAGCCCCAGGAGGAGGATAACAGAGAGGTCCTTTTTCGGATGGACAGGATCAAGACGCTGGCCCGATCAGGATTGACAATCATTGAAGTTATGTCAATATGAATAATGTTGTGACAGCCTGATTTTTGGCCCTTTCTTTTTCTTTTGTTTTTCCAAGGTTTTTGCCTGGGTTTTCTTTTTCCGTGGCTTTGTGGTCTGGAAACTGAAGAAGATGACCTCTTCTTTGCTTCCAGAGTGGCTTGTCATTCCCAAATCTTTCCCTAGACCCTTCCATCCTAGCCCAAATCCCAATATTCTTTTATTGGGAATATTCCTTTTCTATTAAAGGAATAACTCCAATTGCCCTGAGTTGTGAAGCAACCTATATTTCCATCACTCCAAAAATTCCCAAATAATTCTCATAAATTGTTTGGGTCATATCTTGATCAAATATGGCAAAACTTTTCATTTCCATGTTCAAAAATAATTCCCCAATATTCCATTTCGTATTCTTCCCTGAATGGCACTTTGTGAAGGATGTGTCATTTATATTTCTCATATTGACTCCCAACCTTTTTGGGAATGTTTATATGTCCAAATCATTGCCTCATGCACAAGTTCAAATTTATTTGCCTAGTCAATCTTCCTCAGTGAATTTTCAAAGTTTCTGTCAAACAGAAAGCTTTGTGAAGGAAGTACTAGTTGGGAGAACCCAATTGAGTTGAACTTTTGCAAACTCCTTAATGTGCTCATATTAACCCCTTCCACCCATTTGCAGCCCCATCCAATCATGTATGTGAGCACAGGAGCAAATCTTTGATTCTGTCATTATTTTCAGGTTGTGAAGCAAGTGCATTTTATATTGCTTCAAAAATCTTAATAAATTACCAGATCATTATTATACCCATAAAACATCTCTCCACCCATTTTGGAATCATTTCATTGAGCCATTTGACCACCAATATTATTCCTAGTTTCTGTCCAGAGGAGATGTTTGTGAAGCAAGTGCTATTTTGGTTTGTCCATTTAGCATGATCTTTTTACAGCATCATCATATGACCAAATTACTAAGCTTTTCCCAATTTAAGATCAAGTGGACACTCCATGAGAGTGCACCATCCTGATCTTCATTTCTGGACCAAGTATGCAGTTGTGAGGCAACTGTAGTAAATCTTGATTCTTTTACTGTGACGCCCCCGATTTAATCGTACACTAATCATGCACGCAAATGTGTACGATCAAGATCAGGGACTCACGGGAAGATATCACAACACAACTCTAAAACATAAATAAGTCATACAAGCATCATAATACAAGCCAGGGGCCTCGAGGGCTCGAATACAAGTGCTCAATCATAGACGAGTCAGCGGAAGCAACAATATCTGAGTACAGACATAAGTTAAACAAGTTTGCCTTAAGAAGGCTAGCACAAACTGGGATACAGATCGAAAGAGGCGCAGGCCTCCTGCCTGGGATCCTCCTAAACTACTCCAGGTCGTCGTCAGCGGGCAGCACGTAGTAGTAGGCACCTCCGGTGTAGTAGGGGTCGTCGTCGATGGTGGCGTCTGGCTCCTGGACTCCAGCATCTGGTTGCGACAACCAGGTAGAAGGGAAAGGGGAAAAGAGGGAGAAAAGCAACCGTGAGTACTCATCCAAAGTACTCGCAAGCAAGGAGCTACACTACATGGGTATATGTGTAAAGGGCCATATCAGTGGACTGAACTGCAGAATGCCAGAATAAAAGGGGGATAGCTAATCCTGTCGAAGACTATGCTTCTGGCAGCCTCCGTCTTGCAGCATGTAGAAGAGAGTAGATTGACGTCCTCCAAGTAGCATCTCCAAGTAGCATCTCCAAGTAGCATCGCATAGCATAAACCTACCCGGCGATCCTCCCCTCGTCGCCCTGTGGAAAAGCGATCACCGGGTTGTCTGTGGAACTTCGAAGGGTGTGTTTTATTAAGTATCCGGTTCTAGTTGTCATAAGGTCAAGGTACAACTCCAAGTCGTCCTGTTACCGAAGATCACGGCTATTCGAATAGATTAACTTCCCTGCAGGGGTGCACCAACTTACCCAGCACGCTTGATCCCATTTGGCCGGACACACTGTCCTGGGTCATGCCCGGCCGCGGAAGATCAACACGTCGCAGCCCCACCTAGGCTCAACAGAGAGGCCAGCACGCCGGTCTAAACCTAAGCGCACAGGGGTCTGGGCCCATCGCCCATAGCACCCCTGCATGTTGCGTACGCGGCCGAAAGCAGACCTAGCCTAGTGGCGTTCCAGTCCAATTCGGCGCGCGCCACTCTGTCGCTGACGTCTGAAGTGCTTCGGCTGATACCACGACGTCGGGATACCCATAACTACTCCCGCGTAGATGGTTAGTGCGTATAGGCTCGTAGCCAACTCAGATCAAATACCAAGATCTCGTTAAGCGTGTTAAGTGTCCGCGAACGCCGAACAGGTCCAGGCCCACCTCTCTCCTAGGCGGTCTCAACCTGCCCTGTCGCTCCGCCACAAAGATCCACACAGAGGGCCGTCGAGACAAAGGTCCTTTCAGCCCCCAATCCGTGAATCACTCGCGGGTACTCTTCGAGCTGACCCGACTTTAGTCACCATCTGTATAGTATGTATGTATGTATAGTATATACCCGTGATCACCTCCCGAGTGATCACGGCCCAATAGTATAGCAAGGCAGACTGACAAGAATGTAGGGCCAATGATGATAAACTAGCATCCTATACTAAGCATTTAGGATTGCAGGTAAGGTATCAATAGATGTAGCAACAATGTCAGGCTATGCATCAGAATAGGATCAACGGAAAGCAGTAACAGGCTACACTACTCTAATGCAAGCAGTATAGAGAGTAGAATAGGCGATATCTGGTGATCAAAGGGGGGGCTTGCCTGGTTGCTCTGGCAAGAGAGAGGGGTCATCAACTTCGTAGTCTCACTGGTCAGCAGCAGCGTCGGTCTCATAGTCTACCGGAGAGAAGAGGGGGAAGAAATAATGAATACAGAGCAAACAAAGCATCACAAAATATAACAAGGCAATACGCGGTGTTCGGTGTGCCCTAACGCGGTAGTAGCTGATACCGGTGAAGGGGGAAAAACATCCGGGAAAGTATTCCCGGTGTTTCGTGTTTTCGGGCAGAGGAGCCGGAGGGGGAAAGTTGCGAGTTCGATAGGTTAGGGGTGTGTGGCGGACGAACGGACTGCGTATCCGGATTCGTCTCGTCGTTCTGAGCAACTTTCATGTTGAAAATATTTTCATCTGAGCTACAGTTTATTTTATATTAAATTTAAAAGATTTAAATCATTTTTAGCATTTATCTAATTGTTTTAATGCAAAATGGGATTTATGACATCAGCATGATGTCATGCTGACGTCAGCAGTCAACAGGGTTGACTGGTCAACCTGACATGTGGGTCCTGCATGCCATAGGCACAATAACCTAATTGACCTATTAAATATTTTAATTTAGTTAAACAGGTAACTAATGTTTAATTAGTCTAATTAAACAGGATTAATTAAGTTAATTAATTTAGTTAGTTAATTAATTAATTATCTAACATTTTTATTTACTATTTATTATTTTCTTTAATTCCTCTTTTTTTTTAACGTTCTGGTACTGGGGTGGGGCCCGACTGTCATTGGGCCAGGGGCCTTAACGGGTTCGGGCGCTCGGGTGCAGGTGTCACCCGAGCGGGCGCTGTGCAGCGAGCGCAGTTGCAGGCGAGGCGTCCATCGGGCGGACCCGAGGCGACGAGGCGGGCGAACCCGGCCGGCGGCTACGGGCACGGTGGCGCGAGACGGGCACGCACGGCTGGGCGTAGGTGGGTGCGAGGGTAGGGCGCGAGGCGCACGGCCAGGGGACAGCCAGCGCGCGAGGCTGGAGTTCTGGGGCGCCGCCGATGTACGCGAACGCAGCCAGGGGCGGCTCGGTGAACGCGAGGTCGTCGCGAGCTTCGGGCGCGAGCGGGGCAGCGCCAATCAACGACGAGATCGACGGGGAAGAGGGGAACGAACATGGCTCACTGGGAGGAGGTCGATGGAGAGCTCAGGACGGTCGGAGTGGCGTTAGAGAGGTGGGCCGACGCGGTGGCGGTGGTGGTGGACGAGGCGGACGGGGACGACCGGTGAAGGAGAGGCGAGGAAGCGGCGAGCGACGGCGTCGGGGACGGCTCCGGGGCGACGTGGCGGAGGAGTTCATGGCGACGAGCAGCGACGGCAGGGTGGTCCGGCGACGGGGACGATGGAGAAGCTGCGGGGCGAAGGTGGCAGCCCACAGGCGCGAGCGTGCTCGCCGGGGTCGCGGGGAGCCGCGGTGGACGCGACCGAGACGGCGAGGCACCGGCACGGCAGTGGTGGCGGAGGCGGGCACCGGTCGACGAGGGGACTCCGACGTGGGGAGCAAGGCGAGGGGAGGCCGGATCCGCGACGGGGCCTCCGGGATCCGTCCATCTCCGGCGAGGAGGCGGCTTGGCGCGGTCGACGCGGGCTCCGGGCGACGACGGACGGCATCGGGCGGGTGCAGGGCGAGCGGCGGTGTCGAGGGACGAGCGGGGCGATGCGGGATCGGGGTCGGGGTCGTTGCCCCCGATCCAGATTGAGGAAGCAGAGGGAGGCGTGCGGGGAAACAAGAGGGGGGAGTGGGGAACGAGGGGAGTGGGGGTGTCGGTCGCCTAGGGTTAGGTCGGGCGGCGGCTGGGCCGACTGGACCGGCCTAGTGGGTCCAGCGGCCAGCTAGGCCGTGGCCCAGTGGGGGGGGGGTCCTTCTATTTCCCCTTTTTTTTGTTAGTTTTGTTTTCTGTTTTTTTATACTTTGCTTTCTTTTAGTTTCCTATTATTTTAGTTTTAGTAAATTACCAAAGTGGCACCTAAATAGGATTTTACAAATTATGCCACTGCCACAATAGTTTAATACTTATAACAATTTAGTTTTGAAAATGTTTATTAATTTTAAAGCATTAAAATAATTGTTTTTGCTACTCGTTTATTCATTTAACAGTATTTAAACATTTTATAAAAGTGTGGTTTCTCCACCATAATTATCTATGCAATATTTGGTTCACTCCGAACATTTTAGTTTTAATATTTGAAAACTTTTATTGTTTGCCTATTTTTGAATTTGAATTTGAATCGGTTTCGAACTAACTCGAGATTAGCAACTATAAACGAGGTGACGTGGCACCATTAGCAGAGGATCACTGTAGCTTAATTACCCGGGCGTCACAATTCTCCTCCACTACAAGAAATCTCGTCCCGAGATTTAAGCGGTGGAGTAAGGGGCGAAGGTGTTGGTAGCGAAAAACCTAACGAGTCTTCTCGGTCTTGGCTTCCCTTTCGAAGAGGTTGATCCCTTTCGTTGATGTCTTCATTTCACTGCTTCAAGTCACCATGATCAATTTGTCATCCTTTCTTCGGGATCTCCATCGTACTTACGAATAGGTAAGGGGCAGCTCTACAACGATAGGATGTTACAAGGGAAAATCTTCTGGGGTTTCCCAAGTATGAACATATGAGTATCTCTCGAGTTGAACAAATGAAACACATCGAGAGCAAAGTAAGACGGTGCAATAAGAAGTTTCAAGCGGATAGGCAATCGTTCATTGCCTGAAACAGAGTGTGAATGGGGTTCAGAGCAACAGGAATAAGTATTGTGTCCGATACCAGAATTGATCACTAGGAAGGTGGCTCGCAAATTACATACGAAGTCAAGCTATAGGAATAACTTTGGCAACAGGGTGTATAGGAGAGTCAGGTTTCGATCCTGTGAAACTATGGGTTATGGGCCCACCATGTGGTTCTTTTTTTTAATAGGAGCAGTGACATCTTGCACGGTCATGATAGCAAGGCATGTCAGGGAGTACCATGTCAGCTATGTCGGCAACAACATTGGTACCAAGGGCGAGGGACAAAGAGAACCATTTTCCTGCTCGTTGAAACGAGGCGGACCAATAGGCAAGGTTCCCGTCCATCGGTGGTTACCGGAATGTCGTCAACAATAGTAACAAGGTCTTGCTGACCGAGTTGTACATCGAGGTGTTTGCACAAGTAGTGGATTATTACTGCTTATATCATATAGATCATAGAAAAGGTTTAAACAAACCAATGGAAGTATGATCATCAGATTAAACAGAACAATGGAAAGGAAAATATGTTTAAACACATATTTCGAGGGTATATCCTTCCCAAGGACAAGCAGAGCAAGATATCCATGACAGGATATAAAGTAGAAAACCATTTAGGTAAGGGGGGAGGAATCTCATGATATTACTCATACAACGGTGTTAGGATAATTGATAATTAAAATATAGCATCGTGCTTCAAACGTGCCTGTTGAAAATCGGAGTACCATTGACATGCTTCGAGATAGCAGTGACATGGTCTTCAGGTGAAGATCAGACTTTGGAAACACGAAGGATCCATCAAGAATAACTTGTAGAATAAGTCTTACAATTTCCTCATGGATGAATGGATAACCTTGCTGAAAAGGAATCTATAATGATAGGTCCTCCAGCCGGGGGGGGGGGGTGCTAGGCATGACATCATGTTACCGGGTCATCAAAGGATCAACGTCATAACTCTTGGAAAGTTGTCCCAACCATCATATCTGACCGAGATTCAGATCCGATTGGTGTCAGGATACCTGAGATTCAGGATGTCCGAGAAGAAAAGGCGCAACACAAATCGTTGAAATGGCATTGCAAGCTTCTCGGGAAATGAACTATGGGAGCGGTTTTCTGAAGCAATAGTTCACCATTAAACCAAGGAGAGGACAAGGAGGTGTCTGGTGAACTCAACGGCAATTCACCGAGATTCCCAAAAGATGGATTTCCACCATTAAGTGAACAATGGGATAACATTTGTTAGATCAAATGATATAAGGAAGTATGCTCGAGGAAAACATACACAATTAAACACTGGTTGAAGGGTGCGCCCGAAGTACGGGTTGGGTTGCACGACCAATGTTAGAATGGTGATTCAATTAGCGAAGGACTTAGAATGAACTATCGCCCATTCACTTCAAAGCAATAGGGTTGCTAGAAGTTTTGAATTCACACGTCATAGCTCCATTGTCGGTATTCCGGTTGAAAACAATACGGGGACCAAGGAATGAACGAAGATGGCAAGAAGTATTAAGATATCAAGAATTATGAAAGAGGTGGTGAAATTCTCACCACATTCTTGACAAAAAGTGATGGTAATACTTCCGAGGTAAGGAAGATCAACTGCTGGGTAGCAGTGACCTCAAGGTTTACACAAAACGCGAACAAGTTGTGTTGAACGGAAGGCAATAAAGTGGTCGATGAGAACAGGAATCATCGAGGGGCAAGGATGGTATTACCCATCATGAATTCAATTGAATTCCTGGAAGAGCTCATAAGGTTGATGATGATCACGACACAATTGTCGAGAGATTTCATGCAGATGTAGTCAATCAGCGACGACATCAAGTCAAAGGAATGATGAAGCAAGAGGTTATTGGAACCACAGTTACGACACAAACTCGAACTCAAGCTTGTTGTTTAAGGTGAAAGGGTATGACGAGGAAAAATCGACGTAAGGTTAGTTCATCGTCGAAAATTGGTGCTTCGAGAATAAGGACCAGGTAGCACCGTTAGAATCGTCACGACAATGATATAGCCAAACAGGCTAGGAATGGCGTGATCGGGTACAAACTCGTACTTATAGAAGCTTACTGAAGAGTTGTTGAACCGTAGAGCGGACTCGGTTCAGTTATCGGTGTCTTTGAGTGTTCAATAACTCAGAGCCCGCGAAAAATTGGAATCAGTGGGAAGGTAGCACTTGATGGAGAACTCATAAAAAGTTATGCAGTTCCATGATAATCTCGAGATACCAGGGGGGTAATACTCGACACAAGATCAAAGTAAAGGTTGGACTGGTGTATTGATCCATAGAAGACAATTGTTTTAACTTGTCCGAGAAATGAGATCAAAGAAGAACAATCATAGTCGGAACCACGGTTGCAAAAGGCCAGATCCTAGATATAAGATGAACTTATACCAAGGGAATAATTGATTTTAAAAGAAGCTTCGATGAGAAGATGTACATCGTGTCCATGGGCATGAACGCAAAGTTCAAGGTCGACTCCCACTTCTCCAATGCACAACCTTTCATTCACTTCTCGCGCTCAATGAAGTTGTAGTTTTGAAATTTTATCTGGCAAAATACCAGAAAAGTACGACTCGTGAAAACTTTCGAGTTCACACCTATTAAGGAAGGCATAGGTTCAACCCATTGGGGCATCTTAGAATCATATACCAAATCTTCAGAAGTAATTAACTCAAGCTCACAGGCAGAGCATGGTTGAGAAAGCAAAGGATACAATTTACCAAAGGCATTATGTATCAGAGGAAAGGCTCACAAGGTTATTGAATATGAAGGGCGTTGTCAGATAAAATCCAACAAAGGATCTGGTGGTCCACAAGGGATCTGACGTGAGCATCGGTACTCAACTAGAGGAAGAAGATTGCAAGGAGATCAGATTATAGAAACAACTGACTAACTCAATTGTCAAATGCAAAGGAATTATGATTTCCAAATCAAGGGATCAGAAGCAATGCTCTGAGTAGGGATGGATAAGTTGAATAGTCTTAGGGTACAATCAATGACAATTGGATTGGTCGAGAACCAATTCCAGTTAAAAGAATGGCAGCTTAGCCGGAGAAGTAATTTATAAGGATCAATGATGATTGCGTGCATTCGCAAACATATTGAGTCAACAGACTCAAAATGATAATGACAAGGAATGTCATTAAGACTACGAGACTTATGGGATTAACCATAATGCGAGCAAACAAGAATTTCAAGAGCCAAAGGCTCCAGAGGATTTTTGGAAGATCGAATAGTATTTTGAAGACTTTTGTGAAACTCATGAACAACTGGGGATCAGCGGATACTTGACAAGTGCGGCGATTTATTTGAAGGGGTATTCATGTGGCAAAGAACTGCTAGGCAGTAGGCACGAAGTATTCTCGGAACAATAGAGAAAACTTCGGGTATCTTGTAATAACAAGAACAATGGGGAATGATCGTAAGAATGGCAAGTGTAAGTAGTTATCCATAAGGATTTATCGGTGGTCGGGAATAGCAAAAGTGATGCGCACAAAGTCTCGAGAGAATATCAAAGAGTATCTCCAAAATCTTCTGGTGCAGTCGGTGACCATCTGGACTGAAGGGGCTCTCCGGGAGAAAGTATTTTCGAGAACCTAAAGTTAGTTTTTAGTAAAAATCGTTTAACCCGAATAGAAGAGGGTTCAGAATCCCAGAGTAAAGGTCGAGGAATAAAAGATCCTAATACCTCCCGATGGCGACATGGGCCCATGGGCCACACAGCCATGTTAGTAAAAGTTTTTCAACGACTAGACTCGACTTCGGCCAAGGAGTTCGAAAGGCGGATTCCTACAGGCAGCTGACTCTGATACCAACTTGTGACGCCCCCGATTTAATCGTACACTAATCATGCACGCAGATGTGTACGATCAAGATCAGGGACTCACGGGAAGATATCACAACACAACTCTAAAACATAAATAAGTCATACAAGCATCATAATACAAGCCAGGGGCCTCGAGGGCTCGAATACAAGTGCTCGATCATAGACGAGTCAGCGGAAGCAACAATATCTGAGTACAGACATAAGTTAAACAAGTTTGCCTTAAGAAGGCTAGCACAAACTGGGATACAGATCGAAAGAGGCGCAGGCCTCCTGCCTGGGATCCTCCTAAACTACTCCAGGTCGTCGTCAGCGGGCAGCACGTAGTAGTAGGCACCTCCGGTGTAGTAGGGGTCGTCGTCGACGGTGGCGTCTGGCTCCTGGACTCCAGCATCTGGTTGCGACAACCAGGTAGAAGGGAAAGGGGAAAAGAGGGAGAAAAGCAACCGTGAGTACTCATCCAAAGTACTCGCAAGCAAGGAGCTACACTACATATGCATGGGTATATGTGTAAAGGGCCATATCAGTGGACTGAACTGCAGAATGCCAAAATAAAAGGGGGATAGCTAATCCTGTCGAAGACTACGCTTCTGGCAGCCTCCGTCTTGCAGCATGTAGAAGAGAGTAGATTGACGTCCTCCAAGTAGCATCTCCAAGTAGCATCTCCAAGTAGCATCGCATAGCATAAACCTACCCGGCGATCCTCCCCTCGTCGCCCTGTGGAAAAGCGATCACCGGGTTGTCTGTGGAACTTGGAAGGGTGTGTTTTATTAAGTATCCGGTTCTAGTTGTCATAAGGTCAAGGTACAACTCCAAGTCGTCCTGTTACCGAAGATCACGGCTATTCGAATAGATTAACTTCCCTGTAGGGGTGCACCAACTTACCCAGCACGCTTGATCCCATTTGGCCGGACACACTGTCCTGGGTCATGCCCGGCCGCGGAAGATCAACACGTCGCAGCCCCACCTAGGCTCAACAGAGAGGCCAGCACGCCGGTCTAAACCTAAGCGCACAGGGGTCTGGGCCCATCGCCCATAGCACACTTGCACGTTGCGTACGCGGCCGAAAGCAGACCTAGCCTAGTGGCGTTCCAGTCCAATTCGACGCGCGCCGCTCCGTCGCTGACGTCTGAAGTGCTTCGGCTGATACCACGACGTCGGGATACCCATAACTACTCCCGCGTAGATGGTTAGTGCGTATAGGCTCGTAGCCAACTCAGATCAAATACCAAGATCTCGTTAAGCGTGTTAAGTGTCCGCGAACGCCGAACAGGGCCAGGCCCACCTCTCTCCTAGGCGGTCTCAACCTGCCCTGTCGCTCCGCCACAAAGATCCACACAGAGGGCCGTCGGGACAAAGGTCCTTTCAGCCCCCAATCCGTGAATCACTCGCGGGTACTCTTCGAGCTGACCCGACTTTAGTCACCATCTGTATAGTATGTATGTATGTATAGTATATACCCATGATCACCTCCCGAGTGATCATGGCCCAATAGTATAGCAAGGCAGACTGACAAGAATGTAGGGCCAATGATGATAAACTAGCATCCTATACTAAGCATTTAGGATTGCAGGTAAGGTATCAACAGGTGTAGCAACAATGTCAGGCTATGCATCAGAATAGGATCAACGGAAAGCAGTAACAGGCTACACTACTCTAATGCAAGCAGTATAGAGAGTAGAATAGGCGATATCTGGTGATCAAAGGGGGGGCTTGCCTGGTTGCTCTGGCAAGAGAGAGGGGTCGTCAACTCCGTAGTCGAACTGGTCAGCAGCAGCGTCGGTCTCGTAGTCTACCGGAGAGAAGAGGGGGAAGAAATAATGAATACAGAGCAAACAAAGCATCACAAAATATAACAAGGCCATACGCGGTGTTCGGTGTGCCCTAACGCGGTAGTAGGTGATACCGGTGAAGGGGGAAAAACATCCGGGAAAGTATTCCCGATGTTTCGTGTTTTCGGGCAGAGGAGCCGGAGGGGGAAAGTTGCGAGTTCGATAGGTTAGGGGTGTGTGGCGGACGAACGGATTGCGTATCCGGATTCGTCTCGTCGTTCTGAGCAACTTTCATGTTGAAAATATTTTCATCTGAGCTACAGTTTATTTTATATTAAATTTAAAAGATTTAAATAATTTTTAGCATTTATCTAATTATTTTAATGCAAAATGGGATTTATGACATCAGCATGATGTCATGCTGACGTCAGCAGTCAACAGGGTTGACTGGTCAACCTGACATGTGGGTCCTGCATGCCATAGGCACAATAACCTAATTGACCTATTAAATATTTTAATTTAGTTAAACAGGTAACTAATGTTTAATTAGTCTAATTAAATAGGATTAATTAAGTTAATTAATTTAGTTAGTTAATTAATTAATTAGCTAACATTTTTATTTACTATTTATTATTTTCTTTAATTCCTCTCTTTTTTTTAACGTTCTGGTACTTGGGTGGGGCCCGGCTGTCATTGGGCCAGGGGCCTTAACGGGTTCGGGCGCTCGGGTGCAGGTGTCACCCGAGCGGGCGCTGTGCAGCGAGCGCAGTTGCAGGCGAGGCGTCCATCGGGCGGACCCGAGGCGACGAGGCGGGCGAACCCGGCCGGCGGCTACGGGCACGATGGCGCGAGACGGGCACGCACGGCTGGGCGTAGGTGGGTGCGAGGGTAGGGCGCGAGGCGCACGGCCAGGGGATAGCCAGCGCGCGAGGCTGGAGTTCTGGGGCGCCGCCGACGTACGCGAACGCAGCCAGGGGCAGCTCGGTGAACGCGAGGTCGTCGCGAGCTTCGGGCGCGAGCGGGGCAGCGCCAATCAACGACGAGATCGACGGGGAAGAGGGGAACAGACATGGCTCACTGGGAGGAGGTCGATGGAGAGCTCGGGATGGTCGGAGTGGCGTTAGAGAGGTGGGCCGACGCGGTGGCGGTGGTGGTGGCCGAGGCGGACGGGGACGACCGGTGAAGGAGAGGCGAGGAAGCGGCGAGCGACGGCGTCGGGGACGGCTTCGGGGCGACGTGGCGGAGGAGTTCATGGCGATGAGCAGCGACGGCTGGGTGGTCCGGCGACGGGGACGACGGAGAAGCTGCGGGCGAAGGTGGCAGCCCACAGGCGCGAGCGTGCTCGCCGGGGTCGCGGGGAGCCGCGGTGGACGCGACCGAGACGGCGAGGCACCGACACGACAGTGGTGGCGGAGGCGGGCACCGGTCGACGAGGGGACTCCGACGTGGGGAGCAAGGCGAGGGGAGGCCGGATCCGCGACGGGGCCTCCGGGATCCGTCCATCTCCGGCGAGGAGGCGGCTTGGCGCGGTCGACGCGGGCTCCGGGCGACGACGGACGGCATCGGGCGGGTGCAGGGCGAGCGGCGGTGTCGAGGGACGAGCGGGGCGATGCGGGGTCGTGGTCGGGGTCGTTGCCCCCGATCCAGATCGAGGAAGCAGAGGGAGGCGTGCGGGGAAACAAGAGGGGGGAGTGGGGAACGAGGGGAGTGGGGGCGTCGGTCGCCTAGGGTTAGGTCGGGCGGCGGCTGGGCCGACTGGACCGGCCTAGTGGGTCCAGCGGCCAGCTGGGCCGTGGCCCAGTGGGGGGGAGGGTTCTTCTATTTCCCTTTTTTTTTGTTAGTTTTGTTTTCTGTTTTTTTTATACTTTGCTTTCTTTTAGTTTCCTATTATTTTAGTTTTAGTAAATTACCAAAGTGGCACCTAAATAGGATTTTACAAATTATGCCACTGCCACAATAGTTTAATACTTATAACAATTTAGTTTTGAAAATGTTTATTAATTTTAAAGCATTAAAATAATTGTTTTTGCTACTCTTTTATTCATTTAACAGTATTTAAACATTTTATAAAAGTGTGGTTTCTCCACCATAATTATCTATGCAATATTTGGTTCACTCCGAACATTTTAGTTTTAATATTTGAAAACTTTTATTGTTTGCATATTTTTGAATTTGAATTTGAATCGGTTTCGAACTAACTCGAGATTAGCAACTATAAACGAGGTGACGTGGCACCATTAGCAGAGGATCACTGTAGCTTAATTACCCGGGCGTCACATTTACCCTCCCAACCTCCAGGATGAATGTCCTTCGATATTTAAACCTCCCAGAGAAGCTAGTTACTGATTTACCTAGCTGGTTTAACCATAGGCAGTTACTAACACCTTCTTACTGATTTACTTTGGAGCTTAGTGGAAATCTCTTCTTTGCCCCTGGACCCAATTATTTCTTCATTTAGACTAAGGTCACTAAGTTCAATCTAGTAGACATGGTCGGCCTGGCCAAAACCCGAAGTTTGTGCCAGTGCGCGTGGTGATCACGCTGATGTTATGCACATTGTGTGCTCTGGCTTCTTCTTTTCCATGTGCTCGTCGTCTCCCTCCTCGTCTCGACCTCAAACCTTGTCCATGAGCTCCCCCGTTTTGCCCTGCGTCTCCCTGCATCGATGGTTCGTCGTCGTTTGCCTTAAATGCGTCGCAAACGCCATGCCCGTGCCATGCCCAGCCTCTGTCCACCATTAAAGCTTGGTCGGGAGCTCGCCCGTGAGCTCCAGAGCCTTCCCCTCTTCCTATATAAGGACCCCTAGACTCTCCTGCAGCTCCGAAGCCCCTCCTCGTCCCTCCTAGTCCACCGGAGCAATGACATCTCGCCGTTGTTCGCCGTAACCATCCATGGCCGCCTCAGCCTCGGCTTGGGTCCGGCCACCAAAGGCCTCCCCTCGCCTCTCCTCCATGTCCACCAACCTCCCCTCGTCCCACTCAGCCGCCCCACCCCTTGCCCCCTCGCCGGAGCGTCCGCATCACCGAAGAACCCCGTCACCCGAAGCTCGCTGCCTCTCCCATGGCGCCTCCCCTCCCCTCCTCCCCCCGCCTCCCCAGTGATGGCCGACTCTCTGAATGGGTGAGGCTGGCCTCTGCGCACCCGCAGGTGCCCTCATCTCGGACATAGATGGCCGGAGCTGGCCGCCCCCCTCGCCGCTTCCCTCCCATGCTCTGCCTCGGTTTCACGTGAGAACAGGGCTAGCCTATAAATCTCACGACCGAGCCTGGCCCCTCCCCCTGCGCGTGGGACCCGCCTATAAATCTCTCAGCATTGA
The DNA here is from genome assembly GCF_002162155.2 of Triticum dicoccoides. Taxonomy (NCBI): domain Eukaryota; kingdom Viridiplantae; phylum Streptophyta; class Magnoliopsida; order Poales; family Poaceae; genus Triticum; species Triticum dicoccoides. The sequence continues at coordinate 625,983,788 of NC_041391.1, forward strand.
CCAGCCCCAGCCCCGCCACTGCCACGTCACGTAAGTGGAAACGGGTTTTCGTGAAGTACGTTTTCCCATTCTGAAAGCGTATTTCCTTATATGCGTTTCTGCCTTATCCACTCAGGGACCCGTTGGTGATAAATTTTTCATAGATTAGTCCCTGCTCTTCCACCCTTCACAACTTTTCAACCGTAACTCCGTTTAAGGTGAAACCAACACTCACTTCTTTGTTTCGTCGAGATCGTTCTGTTGGTCACGTTTTCACTATGGTTTGACACCATGAAAATGATCTTTATGCCCTTGCCCTTATTCAGCCCCCTCCGAGAGAGAACGATTTCCGGTGAATCTTTCCGTGCCTTCACCGCACTTCTCCCCGGTGCCTTCTTCATCCCCAAGCAAGCCACAATACCCACTTGCATGATACTCATGCAGTAGCCATGGTTTTCAACTTGAATATTTAATAAATGTTTGCTTGTTGAAAAGATGGTTATCGTTGTTCCGGTGATGTTCAGATTTGCATGTTCACTTTTGTGCTATGTTGTCTTGTACTCTATGATCATGTTATACCTGCTAGTATTACCTTTCATATGGTTATGCTTGATCGTAGTACATGTTGATGTTGGAGATGGTCATGCTAGTCAGTATGCGATGCTCTGTGGATATGATTTATTGTTGATATGGTGGAAAATTACATGATATCCTCATGATGATGTTGATATCATGTTCATGCATTTTATCATGGCTCAGCATATTTGCATTCAAGTTAACCAGATTAAATTGAACTTGAACAACTGTTGGCTGAGTCATGGTGCCACTGAATCGATGCTGACAAGTGCAACCACACTTACCGGTATGGGATGGTCCTAACTGGGTCTATTGTTGTGCCTCTCGCCGGTGCCTCCAACGAGGGAAGGGTTATGGGTGCGCGCTAGCCTGATCAAGTAGGTGGAGCATAACCTTGTGTGCTTGTAGTTGTTATAGCCGGCGGATCCCCGAGTGGGATCGTTTATGTTTTGGGCCACGACGGTGGTCGTTGTGTCTGGAGGTAGGCACGGGGTCACCCATGACTTAGCTCAGTGAGGAGTGAGTCGGAGTGGCCGGGAGAGTGTCATGGCAGTAGGACGGTTTTGTCGAAACGCCGTTGGTCCACCCGAATGGGAGTGCGAGGCCATGGGTTTCGTAGTATGGGTACAGTGTACTAACCTCTGCAGAGTGTATATTAATTTATCGATAACCGCGCTTGCGGATAAGGGCCCAGGTCGAGAGAAGGTCACACCATGAGTCAATAGTAATAAGAATAATGTGCTTAATAATAGTGAGATAAATGGGTTGTGATCGCAGTAAGGATCACGAGCCATTTAGTGGTCGGGTTGTGATCGCCGTAAGGATCACGGGCCAGGTATTGGTCGGGTTGTGATTGCCGTAAGGATCACGAGCCAAGTGTTGGTCGGGTGGTGATCGCTGTAAAGATCACGATGGTATTGAGGATACCGAGTTGTTGTATATTCGTGATGTTGGATGAGAGTCGTGGGTAAAGGTCAAGCTCCTTGTGGTCATTTAACGATTACTACGGTATTGTTTATACCAAGCTTGATTTGATCCTGAGATGATCGTGTGATGTCCGAGGTTGGTAGGTGATGCATATGTTGGTTACAAGGTAACCCGAGCAGAATAAATGGTGCATGAAGTGTCATCATGTTGCATGCTAGTATTGTCGGATTATTATGTTCATGTTGTGATAGTTATATCGTGTTTATGTTGGTCATGCCATGTTATATTGTTCTGATGATATCATGATAATTTCTGTTTAACTGTAATTGCCATGATGTTGTTTGTCTTGAATGCTTCTGGTTATTGTGAGCTTGCAAGTACATTCAATGTACTGACCTGGCATGTCATGCCAGCTTGCAGGTCATGCCGGATTTGAGTGCTTGATTGTCGTGGTTTTCATTCGTGCGAGCTAGGATAAGCGTTCCAGCCAGAGTCCCTGCAGAGTGGAGTTCACCACCATCGTCGTTGTTCCGCTGCTAGGGTTATTCCGTTGCTTCGAGTTGTTCTACTGCTTGCATAGAGCAACTGAGGATGGCGTAGTGTCGCCTTACCGATGTTATTCATTGTAATATCGGAGACCTTGTGTCCATATTCGTGTAATAATAAAGAGCCGGTTTGTTCTATGCTAAGCAGTGTCGTATTCCAGAAGACTTCTCCTCGATCTCTGGGCTAGAATAGGGGGCGTTCCGGTTTTCTCTGCGCCGGGGTGCCACAAATGCGGGGGGTACAACCACTTCAGTCTCGGGGGAAGCCCATGTGGCATTTCAATTGAGAAGACGACGCCACCCGCTGGGGTCGTAAAGGTCCGGACTTCGCCGCCGCTCTGGCGAAAATATTGTCCGATTTGTTCAAGGGAGAGGAAGAGGAGTTCATCCGAATAAAGCCACAGGATGGATTATCCATGTACAACCCCCCAAGTTGGGTGAGCTGCTACTTCTTATTCCATTCTCTTCCCAAACTCCTTATCACAAATACTTAGCCTGCCCATTCTAGCAGGAACTGCGAAGATCTATGAGGGAGATCCACAGTCCGTCTCCACAGCCAAAGGACCCCGGCCGAGCCCTCGACCCCGGACTTGAAGAAGATCCGGACATATGTGTGGAGCTCATTGACAGGACATTTTACCAGTTAAGTTGTGATGGTGCTTTGGTGGCCATCATAGCGGATTATCCTGGCCTACTCCCTATATCGCATGTAAGTAAAACCAGAGTCCCAATTTACAAGAAAGATATCCTCCTTGCGCCTTACTCACCGCACGTGTATTGTGTTTCACAGGGAAGGCCATCGGAATGCCGCGCCGAACCCGCGGCGACTCGTCAACAGAGAGCACCAAAGCTGGGTCGGCTTAAAAGGAAGGCAGTCCAGACTGAGACGCCGTCACAGAGGTATGATGAAAAACCTGCTATGCAATTATCATCCTTTAAAATATAACAATGTCCATGGTTCCCCGGTAGAAAAAGCGCTCGCCAGACTATGTCCGAAGATCCTGCGGGTCACGTCTCCACCAGCCGGATTCTGGGGCCAGACTCAAGGGTGGAACTAAACACGGGGACATCGCCGGATGGTCCTCCTATAGAGGATGCGGATAAATTATCCACTACAAACTCCGAAGTGGAGAGCGCCATGAATCATAGGTGTCGACGGGCCACACTACGCGACCCTAATTTCTCTGAAGAGGCGTTCAATGCCTTTAACTCAGGGGACGCGTACATCCGAGCCGCTCAAGACGGCCTTGCCAGAGCTACGGTCCAGTATGTAAAGGATATACAGGTAAGAAAATTTGATATGTATGTATATCAGCAGCCCCTGAGACTTAAAACGGTTGGCACAACTGATTTAAGGATCAATTATATGCATAGGTTCTTACTGAGAAGAATACCCAGCTGTCAAAAGAGCTAGAGGAGTGCAAAGCCCAGCTAAGGGCCGTAGTCGCCAAAATGGAGGAGTCCAAGAAGGCCTCGTTGGGTAATACTTGTCTTAATCAAAAAGAATGTATTGACATATACAATTTAGTATTCGGCATGCATGCAAATCTAATAATAGATTCTGCAGACAATCCCGGAGGGAATCCAGAGATCGTATTGGAGGATGATCCTCATGCTCAATGATAGCTAAAGGCTGGCTAGCACGTGCTTACAAAAGTTATACGGGAGAATAATGATCTCCAGGACGCGAAGACCCAGCTGGACATTGAATTATAGGATGTCCAGGGCCAGCTTGTCGACTCCGTGAAGGAGAATAAGAGGCTTCGACGCGGCATTTTTAGTAAGTGCTTTGAACGAACCTTTAAACAGTTCGGCGAAGAAACATGCTAACAGAATTATATCTGTAGGTATGTTGACAGGTCATACCGAAGAGGAGATTCCCGGATCTACCGGCGATCTTCTCCAAGAACTTCCACAGCTGCACGAGCAAATTTGGCAGGTGATGCAAGTTATTGCCTAGGCCTTGTGGCCATCCGCATCCCTGCCCGGAGGCATGGGAGAGCTTGTAGAGATGCTCAAAGGAGCGTGGTGGTGTTTCCGATTATGGAAGATATCGGCCTACCAACAAGGAGCAAGAGAAGCCTGGGCCATGGTGAAGACGCAATACACCAAGGCTGACCCAAACCATATGGCCGAGGGCGGACATGTAGGACTAGATGGGAAATAGATCCCCGTCTGTCGGTATATGACCAGGTAGCATTAGCCGCAAAGTATTCCCAATAGGATTGTAGGCTCGACAGCCTGTTGGATGGCATAGAAGAAGAATTCAGTCAGTCTAAGTGACTTTATACTTCAAAGGACTTATTTTGTCCCTAGCCGGATTGTAAATCATTTGTCTTGGCCGACCTTTTTGCTTCAACCTCCGGACCCGACAGTACAGAGTGTATCCAAATACCCGCTCAGTTATGTAAAAACCGGGGTACACGTGAAAACCAGGCGTAGGGGTCATAAGTGCTTGAACAGACAAGTACCACCCTAGTTATGTTATATTACATGGGTAGTAAGAAACATCTTCCAGGGAGAATAGTTCCGTTAAGGGTTCTTTTGCATTAATGTGCATGTCCGAACTGCGAAAAATGACGCAGGATATAAACACCTGGGGGCATGTTTTTATAATAAGTAAAAGACATCTTTTGTTCACCGACCGAATATTCCCTTAAGAACGCTAGCTTTCGGCTTCACCCAGTCTGAGGTACACATCTGGCTGACCCGGTAGTAACAATCGCAAAGGTGCTCCCCTTATGCCCTAGCGAATTAATGGGAACGTAGGGCATAAACACAAGAGCCAGGCACCCAGCTTGGCCAAAACTTAAGTCATATCGATGCATATAATGGTGAAAAAAGGCACATATGGAGAAATGACGCATGTGTGGTGGGCATAAAGCCCAGAAGATAATTATATTAAGCTTCTGTATAGGAAGCCCCCAGGTATACTGAGCACACATAGCATGGAAGGAGTGTGCGGTCTAAGCACTCTTAAATCTTTTAAGGCTATATATAAAAAGGAAAGAAAGAAAGAAGGAGGGCATATCTTAAAAAAAAGCGAAGATAGGGGAACGAACACAGAGTTAGGCACTAGGTGTAGAATCTTTGGAGTCTGGCCGCATTCCATGGGTTCGGCTCGAGTCGGTTATCTGATGCATCATGCAGGCGGTACGCCCCTCCGGTGGGAACTTTGTCAATGATGAACGGACCCTCCCACTCGGGCTTAAGTTTGTCCTTTTTGTTCTCCGGTAGGCGCAGAACGAGTTCGCCAATGTTATAGGTTTTGGCCCGTACTTCTCTTCTTTGATACCTTCGAGCCTGCTGCTGATAAAATGCAGAACGGGCCTTCGCGACGTCCTGCTCCTCCTCTAGGGCATCTAAACTGTCCTGCCGATCTAGCTCAACTTCTTTCTCTTTGTACATGCGCACTCGAGGCGAGTCATGAATAATGTCGCAGGGCAACACCGCCTCTGCACCGTACAACATAAAAAATGGTGTGTATTTGGTGGTGCGATTTGGCGTGGTCCACAGCCCCCATAGTACGGAGTCGAGCTCCTCGACATAGTGCGAATCTGATTCCTGCAAGGATCGCACTAGTCTGGGTTTGATGCCGCTCATAATAAGACCATTTGCTCGTTCGACTTGACCGTTTGTTTGGGGGTGATAGACAGAGGCATAATCAAGCTTAATGCCCATCTTTCCGCACCAAGTTTTTACCTCGTCGGCTGTAAAGTTGGAGCCATTATCAGTGATGATGCAGTGGGGGACACTATAACGGTGTACAACTCCAGATATAAAGTCTATCACTTGTTCGAATTCGGCTGTTTTAGCTGGCTTGGCCTCTATCCATTTGGTGAATTTATCTACCATGACCAATAGGTATTTTTTCTTATGGCTTCCTCCTTTAAGGGGTCCAACCATATCAAGCCCCCAGACCGCAAAGGGCCAAGTTATGGGGATTGTTTGGAGAGCGGTAGGTGGCATATGGCTTTGATTTGCAAAAAGCTAGCAACCGACACTGTGTTGGATGAGGTCCTGTGCGTCCGCTCGGGCTGTCGGCTAGTAGAAACATGTACGAAAGGCCTTGCTTACAAGGGCCCGAGCTGCGGCGTGGTGGCTGTCGGTGTCAAAACCGGCGGATCTCGGGTAGGGGGTCCCGATCCATGCGTCTTAGGCTGATGGTAACAGGAAGCAAGGGACACAATGTGTACCCAGGTTCGGGCCCTCCTGATGGAGGTAAAACCCTAATTCCTGCTTGATTAATATTGAAGGTATGTGGAATTCAAGAGTAGATCTACCACGAGATCGTAGAGGCTAAACCCTAAGAGCTAGCCTATGATCGTATGATTGTAATTGTGATCGGCCTTCTAAGGACCATGCTCTCCGGTTTATATAGACACCGAAGAGCTAGGGTTTACATGGAGTCGGTTTACAAGGAAGGAAACATAATATCCGGATCGCCAAGCTTGTCTTCCACGCAAAGGAGAGTCCCACCCGGACACGAGCCGAAGTATTGAGTCTTGTATCTTGACGCTTGTATAGTCCGCACGAAGTATATATTCCGGCTGTCCGGATACCCCCTTATCCAGGACTCCCTCAGTAGCCCCTGAACCAGGCTTCAATGACGATGAGTCCGGCGCGCAGTATTGTCTTCGGCATTTTAAGGCGGGTTCCTCCTTCGATTACTCCAGAGTTCCCATCACGACGAACAGTGTCCGGGATCTTCATCAATGTAATACTCCTCGGCTTCTGTGTATCAATAATGACCATTTCCATGTGTCGAGCGAATGTGAGGAGTCGAGGCATTTTTGCATTTTCCACCCTCGGCCCTTCGGGCTAGCCGTCTATTTGAGGAGATGGGGATTCCTATATCCAAACCTCACTCTCCCTCCTCGAGCAAGCATCCAACAGAGCGCCCAGAAAAAACCATTCCAGCATGGCTGGTCGTCGTAGCTCTTCTGCTCGCTCCCCTTGCCACAAGCCGGGAGACTGGGGAGAGTGTTCAGTTTCTCATAGCCGTTTGATAAAGTTACAAACTCAAGGGCTCCTCCTGCCGGCATTCATGGTCCTTGTTCGAGCCGGAGTTGCCACCAATAACGACGGAGAACAAGCGGAGAGATCCCCCAATCCGTCTCCAGAGGAGCGAATATGCTTAATTCCGCATCTATTAAGGGGCGTCGGGTTTCCTATTCATCCATTGCTTCATAGGCTTCTGGAGTTCTACGGCCTCCAGCTGCACAATCTTACCCTAGCCTCCATACTGCATATAGCAGGGTACGTCGCCCTTTGCGAGCTATTTCTAGGCTGTGAGGCTCATTTCGGATTGTGGAAGAAGTTGTTCTGCCTTGTCCCCCGCAACCAGGGAGAATCCCTATGTCAAGTGGGCAGGGCCGAAGTATGGCGTATTGCTGAGAATGGGTACCTGTTCGGTACTCCCAAGAAGGCTCCAGACAACTGGGCTTTCGAGTGGTTTTACATTGATGACGCTCCTCTTCGGGATCCAATCTGGACAGGACTCCCCAAGTTTAGTAACTCTCCACCGAGGGCGCGGCTAAGCTGGCGCCCCCAAGGCCCCCAAGAAGAGGATTCCCGGGAAGTACATTTCCTGATGAACAGGACAAAGTTACTGGCCAAATCCGGACTGACGATAGTCGAGGTGATGGCAATATGTATAATGCGGGGAGTGCAACCGCTTCAATATCGGAGCAATCCCATGTGGCACTACAACGGGACAGACGATGCCACCCGCTGCGGCCGTAAGGGTCCGGACTCCCCCACCGCTCTGGCAAGGATACTTTCCGACCTGTACAAAGGAGAAGAGGAGGAATTCCTCCATATCAAACCGTGAGACAGATTCTCCATGTACAATCCCCCAAACTAGGTAAGTCGTTATTTATTTTATCGCTTCACTCATTGTGGCGTTCTTTGCTAAAGTTCACCTGCGTCGATATTTCCAAGCAGGAACTGAGGAGGGACGTGGAAGGAATTACCAGCCCTTCTCCGCTGCCAGAGGACCCCGAAAGGGCCCTGGATCCAGGACTCGAAGAAGACTCAGATGCAGCCGTGGAGCTTGTCGATGGGATATTTTATCGGGTGAGCCGTGACGGTGCTCCAGTGGCTATTACCGTCGATTGTCCCGGACTGTTACCTTCGTCGCGTGTAAGCCAAGCCGAAAACTCGATCCTCCGAAGAGAATTCTTTCCTGATGTCACACCTTATCCCTGATATTTCGTGCTTTTACAGAAGCGACGTTCGGAGCGTAGGGCCGAGCCCTAGGGACCCATCAGCCACAGCCATCCGGATTGGGCAGGCTCAAGAGGAAGGCGATTAGAGCCGACACGCCTCTACAGAGGTAAGCAAACAACCTGTCATGCAATCTTGTTGTCGTTTGAAGTATAACAACGCCCTTCGTACATCTTGGAAGGAAGAGGAGTATCCGGACTGTATCCGGAGATCCTGCCAACCACGCCTCCACTAGTAGGGCTCCAAGACCAACTTCGAGAGAGGAGGCGGACGTAGGGCCGACGCCGCATAGTCCTCCGATAGAGGACGCAGATATGCTCTCCGCCACCAATTCGGAGGTAGAGAGCGCCATGGATCATCGGCGTCGACGGGCCGTGCTTCGCAACAACATCTTCTCCGAAGAGGCGGTTAATGCCTTCAATTCGGGAGACACATACATCCGAGCTGCTCAAAGTGGACTCGCCCGGGCGATAGTCCAGTATACCAAAGATATATGGGTAAGAAAGCTTGATGAGCATATATATAGTAGTAGCCCCTGAGACTTGAAATGGTTGAAACAACGGTTTTAAGTATCAATTTATGTCCATGTTCTTGTTGATAAGAATGAGCAATTAGCTCGGGAGCTAGAGGAGTGCAAGACTCAACTGAGGGCCACAATTGCCAAGCTAGAGGAATCCCGGAAGGCCTCATGTGGTAATATTTATCTGAATTATATGAAAATGCACTAGTTGGCAACCGGCTAGTATGACAAATTTAATAGAGAGTTCTGTAGACAACCCCGGAGTAAATCCGGAGGGCGCGGGGAGGACGAGTCGCATCTCCAGAGGCAACTAAAGGCCGGTTAGCACATCCTGACGCAGGTGAAGCATGATAAGAATGTGCTCCAAGATGCCAATGTTCGGCTGGACATTGAATTGAAAGACATCCACGCACAGCTGGCGGACTCCGTGAAGGAGAACAAAAGGCTTTGCTGCGACATTTATCGTAAGTGCCTAAACGAACTGTAGTATAGTTCGACGAGGAAGCATATTGAAAAAGTTATGGTTGCAGGAATGCTGACGGGTTGCCCTGAGGAGGAGATGCCCACATCTGCTGGTGATTTACTGCAGGACCTCTCACAACTGCACGAGCGAGCTCGACAGGTGATGCAGGGCATTGCGTGGTCTTTGTGGCCATCAAGCTCCCTGCCAAAGGGCATGGGGGGGGGGCTTGTGGACATGCTTCAGGGAGCACGACATCTCTTTCATTTGTGGAAGATATCCCCCTGCCAGCAAGGTGCAAGATAAGCATGGGCGATGGTGAAGACATGCTACACCAAGCTGGACCCGAACCATATGGCCGAAGTTGGACCGGCCGGGCCAGATGGGCAAGAAATTCCCGTGAGTCTGGTATATGACCAGGTGGCGTTAGCCGCAAAGTATTCTCAACAGGATTGTAAGTTAGATAGCCTGTTGGATGGTATAGAGGAGGAATATAATCAGTCCAAATGACTGTGTAATTTCATGGACATAAGTAGCCCCTAGCCGGATTTAAAATCATTTGACGTGGCGGACCTTTTCGCTTCAGCCCCCAGATCCTAAAGTCCGGGGTGTGTCCGAATACCCGCTCGGTTATATAAAACCGGAGTATGCGTGGAGACCAGGCATAGGGGTCAGAAGTGCTTGAACAGACAAGTACCCAACTAGTTATGTTATATTGCATGGTTAGCAAGAAACATCTTCCAGGGAGAATAGTTCCGTTAAGGGTTCCTTTCCCTGGGTAAGCATGTGTCAAGGCACATGTCCGGACTGCGAACTAAAGCACAGGATACGAAACTTCTGGGGATTAATGTTATAATAAACGAAGACATCTTTTGTTCACCGACCGAATATTCTCTTAAGGAAACTAGCTTTCGGCTTCACCCAGTCCGAGGTACACATCCGGCTCAACCGGCAGTAACAATCATAGAGGTGCTCCCCTTATGCCCTAGCTGAATTAACGAGAACGTAGGGCATAAATACAGGAGCCAGGCAACCCATCTTGGCCATGTCTTAAGTCATATCGATGCATATAATGGTGAAGAAAAGGCACACATGGGAAAAGAAACGCATGTGTGATGGGCAAGAAGCCCTTAAAGTAATTTATATTAAGCTTCCGTATAGGAAGCCCCTAGGTAAAGTTTACACACATAGTGCGGCCGAGATAATCCGGGAATCCGCACTGTATGAAATACTTGTGTGAAAAACAAGGAGATCGAGAAAGGAAAAGGGAGGGAGCATAATTGAAAAAAGAGGGTTAAGGGGACGAACACTGAGGTCGGCGCTAGGCGTAGAATCTCCGGAGTCTGGCCACATTGCAAGGGTTCAGCTCAAGTCTGTTATCAGATGCATTACGTAAGCGGTACGCTCCTCAAGTGAGAACTTTGTCGATGATGAAGGGGCCTTCCCTCTTGGGTTTGATCTTGTCCTTCTTCTTCTCTGGTAAGCGTAGAATGAGTTCGCCCATATTATAAGTTTTGGCCCGCACTTCTCTGCTTTGGTATCGTCGAGCCTGCTACTGATAGAATGCGGAACGGGCCTTAGCGACATCGCGCTCCTCCTCCAGGGCATCCAAATTATCCTGCCGATCTAACTCGGCTTCCTTCTCTTCTTGCATGCGTACGCGTGGAGAATCATGTATTATGTCGCATAGTAGTACTGCTTCCGCGCCGTACACCATAAAAAAGGGTGTTTATCCGGTGGTGCGATTCGGCGTGGTCTGCAGCCCCCAGAGTACGGAGTCGAGCTGCTCGACCCACTGAGTATCCGACTCTGTCAAGGATCGCACTAGTCTGGGTTTGATGCCGCTCATAATAAGACCGTTTGCTCGTTCGACCTGGCCATTTGGTTGAGGATGGTAGACAGAAGCATAATCGAGCGAAATGCCCATTTTGCCGCACCAAGATTTCACCTCATCGGCCGTTAAATTTGAGCCATTATCGGTGATGATGCTGTGGGGGACACCGTATCGGTGTACGACCCCGGATATAAAGTCTATAACTGGTCCGGATTCGGTTGTTTTCACTGGTTTGGCTTCTATCCATTTGGTGAACTTGTCAACCATGACCAATAAGTATTTTTTCTTTTGGCTTCCCCCTTTAAGGGGTCCAACCATATCCAACCCCCAGACCGCGAAGGGCCAAGTTATGGGGATTGTTTGGAGAGAGGTAGGGGGCATATGGATCTGATTGGCAAAGAGCTGGCAACCGACGCAGTGTTGGAAGGCCTTGCTGACTAGTGCTCGAGCCGCAGCGTGGTGCCCGCACAGTCCGGCATGGATTTCAGCCAAGAGCTGCCGCCCTTCCTCTTCGGAGATGCACCTTTGGAGCACTCTGGTAGTACTTTTCTTATAGAGTTCTCCTTCATGGACTTTGTAAGCTTTAGAGCGCTAGAAAATGCAGCGTGCTTCATTTTGGTCTTCAAGGAGCTCTTGCCTATTTAGGTAGGCCAAGAAAGGCTCAGTCCATGAGGCGATGACAGCCATTATTTCATGGGCTAACGATGTTATTTCGGTGGTAGAACCTCTGACTATGTCTGATAGTTCGAAATCTGGGGATGTATTCGGATCCGTGCTGGTATTGCGGGAATCCCCTTCCCATACCATGGATGGCTTGAACAGCCTTTCCAGGAATATGTTAGGTGGTACGGGGTCGCGTTTAGCGCCGATGCGTGCAAGGACATCTGCCTCTTGATTGTTTTCTCGAGCCACATGGTGGAATTCAAGCCCCTCGAACCGAGCTGACATTTTAAGGACAGCATTGCGATAGGCCGCCATTTTCAGATCCTTGGCATCAAAGTCTCCATTTATTTGTGATATTGCGAGGTTTGAATCCCCGCGCACCTCTAGGCGTTGAATGCCCATAGAGACTGCCATCCGGAGACCGTGCAACAGAGCCTCGTATTCGGCTGCATTATTGTAGTTTGTGTATAATATTTGGAGGACGTACTGGACCGTGTCCCCGGTGGGAGAAGTCAGGACTACACCTGATCCCAATCCGGCTAGCATTTTAGAGCCATCAAAGTGCATGATCCAGTTAGAGTACGCGCCGTACTCTTTAGGGAGTTCAGCTTCCGTCCATTCGGCCACGAAGTCGGCTAATACTTGCGACTTGATAGCCCGTCGGGGCTTGTACGTTATGTCAAATGGAAGGAGTTCGATGGCCCATTTAGCACTCCGGCCCGTGGCATCGCGGTTATTTATTATATCGTTGAGTGGTACTTCGGAGGCCACCGTAATCGAACACTCTTGAAAGTAGTGTTGTAGCTTTCGGGATGCCATGAAGACTGCGTATACAATTTTTTGATAGTGTGGGTATCGGGATTTGCATGGGGTGAGGATCGTGGATACGTAATAAACCGGCTTGTGTAGTGGGAATTTCTATCCGTCAACCTCTCGTTCGACGACGAGTGCTGCACTTACAACTTGATGTGTTGCAGCTATGTACAACAGCATGGGTTCGTCTAGTCTGGCCAGTAAGGTCTTTATTTCATCTAGTCTGGCCGCGGCTAGGACTAGATTGCTGGCCAGTAAGGTCTTTATTTCATCTAGTCTGGCCGCGGCTGCATCCGTCCACATGAAGTGTTCGGTGCGCCAAAGGAGGCGATAAAGAGGAAATGCATTCTCTCCTAACCTGGAGATAAAGCGGCTCAAAGCAGCCACGCATCCAGCTAATGTCTGGATGTGTTTGAGGTCTGTTGGTATAGCCAACTGTGACAAAGCTCGGATATTTGCCGGATTAGCTTCAATTCCTCTATTGGAAACGATGAAGCCCAGCAGTTTTCCAGAGGGTACGCCGAAAACGCATTTCTCCGAATTCAGCTTGATGTCGTATGTTCGTAAGTTGTCGAACGTAAGCCTCAAGTCATCAATTAGGGTTTCGACATGTCTTGTTTTAATGACTATGTCGTCCACGTATGCCTCCACTGTTTTGCCGATTTGCTTTTCCAGGCATGTTTGAATCATGCGTTGATAGGTCGCTCCGGCATTCTTAAGCCCGAAAGCCATAGTGTTGAAACAGAAAGGGCCGTATGGCATTATGAAAGCTATTGCAGCTTGGTCGGATTCTTCCATCTTTATTTGATGGTATCCAGAGTATGCGTCGAGGAAACACAGCGAGTCATGTCCGGCTGTGGCATCGATGATTTGATCGACGCGAGGGAGGGGAAAGGGATCCCTGGGGCAAGCCTTGTTAAGGTCTTTGAAGTCGACGCATAGGCGCCAGGATTTGTGCTTCTTTGGTACCATTACCAGGTTCGCCAGCCAATCCGGATGTTTGATATCTGTGATGAATCCAGCCTCAAGTAACTTGGCTAGCTCCTCCCCCATGGCTTGCCGTTTGGTCTCCAAAAATCGCCTTAGGGTCTGTTTAACAGGTTTGTATTCCTTTAGTATGTTAAGGCTGTGTTCAGCCAATCCACGTTGGATGCCCGGCATGTCCAATGGGTGCTAGGGGAAGATATCCCAATTCTCACGCAGGAAGTCGCACAGTGTGGCGTCCATAGCGGGGTTCAATTGTGTCCCAATGGAAGCTGTCTTCATAGGGTCCGTTGGGTGGACTTGGAATTTAACTATCTCATCTGCGGGTTTGAATGAGGTGGACTTGGGTCGCTTGTCGAGCATCACGTCGTCCCTGTCCATGGTGGCACGTAGCGTGGTTAATTCTTCTGCCGCTAGGGCTTCGGATAATGCTTCCAAGGCCAGCACTGCAGTTTTTTTTTGGCGCAGAGTGCGACGTCCGGATCACTAGCTAGAGTGATGATTCCATTTGGTCTGGGCATTTTAAGCTTCATGTACCCATAATGGGGTATGGCTTGAAAGCTCGCAAACGCGTCCCGCCCTAGAAGGGTGTGGTATCTGCTGTTGAAAGGAGCCACTTGGAATGTGATTTCTTCGGACCTGTAGTTCTCTGGGGTGCCGAATACCACGCCGAGTGTGATTTTTCCGCACACCGAGCCTCCCGACTAGGGATAATTCCCCTGAAGGTCATGCCACTTTGTTCAATGCGGCCTTTGTCAATCTCCATCTTTTTAAGGGTTTCTTCGTAGATTAGGTTCAATCCGCCTCCGTCGTCCATGAGTACTTTAGTGAGCCGAAAGCCATCCACTATTGGGTTGAGGACCAGAGCTGCTGGCGCCCGGACAGACTGGACTTGGGGTTCGTAACTGGCATTGATGGTTATAGCAGTGTCGTTCCATGGATTTACTTTTGCCACATGGAAAATTTCAACGGAGCTTCGATGTGCTCGCTTGCGCCTATTGTTTGAGGCGAAGGTCTCGAAGACTGTCAGCACCGTATTGTGTTCTTTGGTGGGATGCGGTTTTGCTTTATGGCTCTCGAGGAGATCCTTGCCACTCTTAGCTACTTGCCGAAGTATCCAACATGCTCTAAGGATATGGGTCGGCGTAGCGTCCGGCATGCTGTGAAGCTTACACAGCCCATTGAGCCATTCTTCCAATACGGTTCCACGCCCCGGGGCGGGCTTTGGTTTCTTTGGAATTGAGTTGGTCGACTTACGAGAGTTCGACCGTTTAGTTTGAACAAAGGTTCCGATGAGGGCCGTACTATCCCAAAATTCTGTCTGGGTTTTCCAGGCACTTTCCATCGCTCAGTATTTTGTACTATGGTTGCCAAGTCTATAAGGTGCTCTATGTCATGGCGACTCATAGCATTAAGGAGTCCTTTGTACGTGCAGTTTCTGTAGAAAGGAGAGACTATGTCCTCCTCATGGCAGTCCTTGACCTTATTAAGAGTAAGGAGAAATTTGGCCCAATAACAATGTACCGTCTCCTGGGGCTCCTGCCAGACACGGGAAAGTCGGATTAAGTCCGAGCGGGCGTCATTGGCTGAAGGCGGATTTTGATCCGATCTGACGCCCGGGGGCACGGGAAGTACCGAGCCTGATAGTTCGGGATCTGGAGTATTACCTAATCCCTTTGGCCCAGCACTTGATTCTAAGTCCGGGACCTGGGTCATGTAGTCCTTTGGGTGGGTGTTCGGCAAACTGAATTCGGTGATCCGAACATAATTCGTCCTCAAAGTTGAGGGGCGACCCACATGTGATTCCTCCACTACCGCTATCTCATGGGTGGCCGTCCGGGATCTAATGTCCCTCTGGTCGGGTTCAAGCCCAATCCGGTCATAGTTCGTAGCGACTCCCAAGGCGGCGATGCGATCCAAGAGCTTGTTAAGAGAGGAGAGCTCCATCGGATCCATCTGTTCGGAAAGCTCCGAACCAATGCGAAGGTTATGCGAGGTGACCCGAGAGGCCATCGTCGGCGCGGCAACCGATGGGGTGGTCATAATGAAACCACCAAGTCAGAGAGTCTGGCCTATAGCCAGCGCTCCCCCAGAAGTGATATCGTTCTTGACAACGAGACGAGCCATCGAGCCCTTGCAGCAGCGACACAGAGGAACTCTCAATGAAAGCACGAATTTCGGTGTCAAAACCAGCGGATCTCGGGTAGGGGGTCCCAATTTGTGCGTCTTAGGCTGATGGTAACAGGAAGCAAGGGACACAATGTTTACCCAGGTTCGGGACCTCTCGATGGAGGTACAACCCTACTTCCTGCTTGATTAATATTGAAGATATGTGGAATACAAGAGTAGATCTACCACGAGATCGTAGAGGCTAAACTCTAAGAGCTAGCCTATGATGGTATGATTGTAATTGTGATCGGCCTTCTAAGGACCATGCTCTCCGGTTTATATAGACACCAGAGATCTAGGGTTTACATGGAGTCAGTTTACAAGGAAGGAAACATAATATCCGTATCGCCAAGCTTGTCTTCCACGCAAAGGAGAGTCCCACCCGGACACGAGCCGAAGTCTTGAGTCTTGTATCTTGACGCTTCTATAGTCCGGACGATGTATATAGTCCGGCTATACGGATACCCCCTTATCCAGGACTCCCTCAGTGGCCGCCGAGTCCAGCATGAATTTCTGCCCAAAGCTGTCGTCCTTCCTCTTCGGAGATGCACCTTTGGAGCACTCAAGTCGCGCTTTTCTTGTCAAGCTCCCCCTCGTGGACCTTGTAGGATTTAGAGCGCCGCAAAATGCAACGTGCCTCATTTTGGTCCTCAGGGAGTTCTTGCCTATTTAGGTAGGCTAAGAAGGGTTCAGTCCACGGGGCAACGACAGCCATGATCACGTGGGCCGACGGTGTTATTTCGGTGGCGGAGCCTTCGATTGTGTCAGAGTGTTCGGGATCTGGGGTTGTGTTTGGATCCGGACTGATATTGTCGGTCTCCCCTTCCCATGCCACGGATGGCTTGAACAGCCTTTCCAGGAATATGTTAGGTGGGATGGGGTTGCGTTTAGTGCCGATGCAGGCAAGGATATCCGCCGGTTGATTGTTTTCTCGGACCACATGGTGGAATTCGAGCCCCTCGAACCGAGCTGACATTTTGAGGACGACATTGTGGTAGGCCGCCATTTTTGGGTCCTTGGCGTCAAAGTCTCCATTTATTTGAGATATTGCGAGGTTCGAATCCCCACGCACTTCTAGGCATTGAATGCCCATGGAGACTGCCATCCGAAGACCATGCAACAGACCTCATATTCGGCTGCATTGTTGTAATCTGTGTATAGTATTTGGAGTACGTATTGGACTGTATCTCTAGTGGGGGATGTCAGGACAACGCCTGCCCCTAGACCAGCCAGTATCTTAGAGCCGTCGAAGTGCATGATCCAATTGGATTATGCATCATACTCTTTAGGGAGTTCGGCTTCTCTCCATTCGGCGACGAAGTCAGGCAGTACTTGCGACTTAATGGCTCGTCGTGGGTTGTATGTTATGTCAAACGGGAGGAGCTCGATAGCCCATTTAGCAATCCGGCCCGTCGCATCGTGATTATTTATTATGTCGTTGAGTGGTACTTCGGAAGCCACCGTGATTGAACATTCTTGAAAGTAGTGTCGTAATTTTCGGGATGCCCTGAAGACCACGTATGCTATCTTTTGATAATGTGGGTACCGTGACTTGCATGGGATGAGGACAGTAGATACATAATATACCAGCTTTTGAAGCGGGAAGCTGTGTCCGTCCGTCTCTCTTTCGATGACGAGCATTGCGCTTACAACTTGGTGTGTTGCAGCTATATATAGCAGCATCGGTTCGCCGATGTTTGGCGCGGCCAGGATTGGATAGGTGGCCAGGAGGGCTTTTATTTCCTCCAGTCCAGCCGTAGTCGCATCGGTCTACTCGAAGCGGTTGGTGTGCCGAAGAAGGCGATAAAGAGGTAGTGTCTTTTCTCCTAATCGGGAGATAAAGCGACTTAGGGCAGCCACACATCCAGTTAGTTTCTGGATTTGCTTGAGGTTTGTTGGGGTAGCCAACTGTGAGAGAGCTCGGATTTTGGCCGGATTTGCTTCAATTCCTCTATTGGAGACGATGAAGCCCAAGAGCTTTCTGGCAGGTACACTGAAGACACATTTTTTGGATTGAGCTTGATGTCATATGTTCGGAGATTATCGAATGTAAGCCTGAAGTCGTCTATTAAGGATTCAACGTGTCTGGTTTTGATGACCACGTCGTCTACGTATGCCTCCACTGTTTTGCCGATTTGTGTTTCCAGGCATGTGTGAATCATGCGTTGATAGGTTGCACCGGCATTTTTGAGCTCGAAAGGCATGGTGTTAAAATAGAAAGGGCCGTATGGGGTTATGAATGCCGTTGCGGCTTGATCGGATTACGCCATCTTGATTTGATGGTATATGAAGTATGCGTCGAGGGAACACAATCAATCGTGTCCTGCGGTAGTGTCGATGATTTGGTCGATGCAGTGGAGGGGGAAAGGATCCTTAGGGCAAGCCTTATTGAGGTCCTTGAAATCGACACACAAGCGCCAGGATTTGTCCTTCTTTGGTACCATCACCAGGTTTGCTAGCCAGTCCGGATGTTTTATTGCTCTGGTGAATCCGGCCTCGAGTAACTTGGCTAGCTCTTCTCCCATGGCTTGTCGCTTGGCCAGCCTGTGTGGGATACCTGGCATATCTGAAGGATGCCAGGCGAAGATGTCCCAATTCTCACGCATGAACTCTCATAGTGCTGCGTCTATTGTGGGGTTGAGCGGTGCCCCAATTGATGCTATTTTTGTAGGGTCCGTTGGGTGGACCTGGAATTTGACTATTTCGTCTACTGGTTTGAAAGAGGTGGATTTGGGTCGTTTGTCGAGTATCACGTCGTCCCTGTCCACAGTGGAGCGCAGTGTCGTTAGCTCTTCGGCTGCAAGGGCTTCGGATAATGCCTCAAGGGCCAGTGTGGCGGTTTTATTTTCGGCGCGGAGTGCTATGTCCGGATCACTAGCTAGAGTGATGATTCCATGGGCCCGGGCATCTTGAGCTTCATGTACCCGTAATGGGGTATAGCTTGGAAGCTCATGAATGCGTCCCGCCCTAAAAGGGCGTGGTATCCACTACTGTACAGGGCTACTTGGAATGTATTTTCTTCGGACCTATAATTTTCAGGCGTGTCGAATACCACATCCAACGTAATTTTTCCCACGCACCGTGCTTCTCGACTGGGGATGATTCCCCTGAAGGTCATGCTGCTTTGCTCAATGCGGCTCTTGTCTATTTCCATTTTGTTAAGGGTTTCCTCGTAGATGAGGTTTAACCCGCTGCCACCATCCATGAGCACTTTAGTAAGCCGGTAGCCATTCAGAATTGGACTAAGGACCAAAGTGGCAGGTGCTCGGACTGTTCGGAATTGAGGTTCATCACTGGCATTAAAGGTAATAGCCGTGCCGTTCGATGGATTTATTGCTGCGACATGGCAGACTTCGGCGAGGCTGCGGAGTGCTTGCTTACGCCTATTGTTTGAGGTGAAAGTCTCGAAGACTGTTAGTACTGCATTGTTATTCTCTGTGGGATGGTGCTCTGCGGCATTGTTAATGAGGAGATCCTCGCCGCTCTTGGCCACCTGCCGGAGTATCCAACATGCTCTAAGGTTGTGTGTTGGCGTAATATCCACTGTGCTGTGAATTTTGCATGGCCCATTGAGCCATCCCTCTAGTACGGTTCCACGTCCTAAAGAGGACTTTGGTTTCTTTGTAATCGGATTGGGTGGCTTCTGAGAGCGCACCCTTTTAGTTCGGACGAGGGATTCAGTGAGAGCCGGAGGATCCCAGAACTTTTTTTGAGTTTTCCAGGTGCTTTCCATCGCGCAGTACTTCTATACTATGGCCGCCAAGTAAGCGAAGTGTGCGATCTCACAACGACTTATGGCATTGAGGATTCCCTTGTCCATGCAGTTTTTGCAAACAATGAGATTGTGTCTTCCTCACGACAGTCCTTGACCTTATTCATTACAAGGAGGAATCTGGCCCAGAAGTGATGTACTATCTCTTGGGGCTCTTGTCTAATGTGGGAAATATCACTTATATCTGGGTGGTTGGGTAGATTTAAATCCAAACCCTGACCCGATCTGAGACCCGGGGGCAGAGGAGTTCACGGGCTTGACAGCTCGGACTCCAGGATGTTGCCCAATTTTTCTGGCCCGCTGCCCGATTCTAAGTTCGGATCCTGGGCCATGTCCTCCCTTAGACGGGTATCCATCTTGGAGAGCTCGGGAATCCGGACATAGTTCATCCTCAAAATAGGTCGCTACACTGCTCCTCTACCACCACTATTTGTTGGGTGACCGGCGGAGAGTTAATCTCCCTTTGGTCGGGTTTAAGCCCGATCTGATCATAGTCTATAAAGACTCCCAGGGCGGCGATGCGATCTAAGAGCTCGTTTAGGGAGGAGATCTCCATTGGATCCATCTGCTCGGTGATTTCCGACCTGACATGGAGGCTGTTCTCGATGACCTGAGAAGTCATCGTCGGCGTGGAGGCCGAACGGGTGGCCATGATGAAGCCGCCCATCCGGAGAGTCTGGCCTACAGCCAGGGTTCCTCCAGAGGTGATGTTATCCTTGACAACAAGGCGAGCCATCAAGCCTTACCGTGACGACATAGTGGAACTGTCAATGAAAGCACCAATGTCGGTGTCAAAACCGGTGGATCTCGGGAGGGGGTCCTGAACTGTGCGTCTAAGGCTAATGGTAACAGGAGGTGGGGGACACGATGTTTACCCAGGTTCGAGCTCTCTCGATGGAGGTAATACCCTACTTCCTGCTTGATTGATCTTGATGATATGACTATTACAACATTTGATCTACAACGAGATCGTAGAGGCTAAACCCTGGAAGCTAGCCTATGACTATGATTGTTCCTGTCCTACGGACTAAACCCTTCGGTTTATATAGACACCGGAGGGGGCTAGGGTTACACAAAGTCGGTTACAGAGAAGGAGATCTACATATCCGAATCGCCAATCTTGCCTTCCATGCAAAGGAGAGTCCCATCCGGACACGGGACGAAGTCTTCAATCTTGTATCTTCATAGTCCAATAGTCCGGCCAAAGTATATAGTCCGGCCGTCCGGATACCCCCTAATCCAGGACTCCCTCAATCGTCATCCATACCGTCGATGTCTTCAGAGTCAAAATCAAGCATGTCGGTTAGGTCGTCGACAGTGGCTAGTCAGTGGGTGGTGGGTGGGTAATGAATTCCTTCGTCATCCGCTTCCACTCAAGCCGGACATAGTTCGGCTAAGGGTCTCCTCCCAAGGAGAGAGATTTTAATGAGTTTAGCACATCGCCCAAGGCCGAGTGCTGAAAGATATCTGCGGAGCTAAACTCCATGATCGGTGCCCAGTCAGATCCGATGGGCACGGATGCATGCGGTTTGGAGCCTATGGCCGGAAACGAGTCCGAGGGTCCGATGACACAGACCTCATTGGAAGTGAAATTTGTGTTTGGTGCTATCGTTGTTGAGTGTGCGGCTTCCATGGCGGGGTGCATCCTCCCGTCCTCGGATGGCGCAATCTGCGCTGGATTTAAAGCCAGGGCAACTGTAGGTGTGATCTCCTGAACACCGTCCGATGGAAGATCTAGGTCATGCTTGTCGAGACTATAGGGTGTACCTATCATGGTCTCGAATCTGTCAAAGATCAAATCTCCGCAGATGTCGGTAGTGTAGTTCAGGCTTCCAAACCTGACCTGATGGCCAGGGGCGTAACTATCAATCTGCTCCAGATGGCCAAGCGAGTTGGCCCGCAGTGCAAAGCCGCCGAATACGAAGATCTGTCCGGGGAGGAAAACCTCACCCTAGACCGCATCGTTGTAGATGATTGAAGGAGCCATCAAGCCTTATGGTGACGACATAGTGGAACTCTTAATGAAAGCTCCAATGTCGGTGTCAAAACCGGCGGATCTCGGGTAGGGGTCCTGAATTGTGCATCTAGTGCTAATGGTAACAGGTGGCGGGGCACACGATGCTTACCCAGGTTTGGGCCCTCTCTATGGAGGTAATACCCTACTTCCTTCTTGATTGATCTTGATGATTAGAGTATTACAAGAGTTGATCTACCACGAGATCGTAGAGGCTAACCCTAAAAGCTAGCCTATGATTATGATTGTTGGTCTTGTCCTATGAACTAAACCCTCCGGTTTATATAGACACCGGAGGGGGCTAGGGTTATACAGAGTCGGTTACAGAGAAGGGAATCTACATATCCAAATTGCCAAGCTTGCCTTCCATGCAAAGGAGATTCCCACCCG
This sequence comes from Triticum dicoccoides, assembly GCF_002162155.2. Lineage (NCBI taxonomy): Eukaryota > Viridiplantae > Streptophyta > Magnoliopsida > Poales > Poaceae > Triticum > Triticum dicoccoides. The sequence continues at coordinate 626,005,662 of NC_041391.1, forward strand.
GACACGGGATGAAGTCTTCAATCTTTTATCTTCATAGTCCAACAGTCCGGCATAAGCATATAGTCCGGCTGTCCGAGGACCCCCTAATCCAGGACTCCCTCAAGTGTGCAAATGCAATTGGAGACACATATGTTTTTGGCGTGGTTCCGATAGGTGGTGCTATTGTACATCCACGTTGATGAAGACTTCAACCCACGAAGGGTAACGGTTGTGCGAGTCCACGGAGGGCTCCACCCACGAAGGGTCCACGAAGAAGCAACCTTGTCTATCCCACCATGGCCATCGCCCACGAAGGACTTGCCTCACTAGGGTAGATCTTCACAAAGTAGGCGATCTCCTTGCCCTTACAAACTTCTTGGTTCACTCCACAATCTTTTTGGAGGCTCCCAAGAGACACCTAACCAATCTAGGAGACACCACTCTCCAAAAGGTAATAGATGGCGTGTTGATGACGAACTCCATGCTCTTGTGCTTCAAATGATAGTCTCCCCAACACTCAACTCACTCTCATAGGATTGGATTTGGTGGAAAGCTGATTTGAGTGGAAAGCAACTTGGGGAAGGCTAGAGATCAAGATTCATATGGTTCGATTGGAATATCTTGGTCTTAACACATGAGTAGGTGGCTCTCTCTTAGAAAATGAGTAGTGGAAGTGTAGGCACATTTTGACGGCTTCCTTCACGAATGAGGAGAGGGTGGAGGGGTATATATAGCATCCACACAAAATCGAACCGTTACACACATTATACCAAACTCAGTGGGACCGAATCAGAAAAATTGGTCCGACCGATTCAGTGCTTATGTGATCGTTAGGAAATTTTGGTGGGACCGATATGATCAACTCGGTGGGACCGATGTGCAAGGGTTAGGGTAAAACCTCATCTCGGTTTGACCGATTACACAACTCGGTGGGACCGATTTGGTAATAAGCAAAACAGAGAGTTGGCCAAGCAAACTCGGTGGGACCGAAAGTATTGCAATAGACAATAGAGAGTTTGCAAGCCCATCTCGGTGAGACCGAGATCCCATCGGTGTGAACGAACTGATTAGGGTTTTTGGCAGTGGCTATGTCAAATGAACTCGGTGGCGCCGGATAGATCAAATCGGTGGGGCCAAGTTTGACTTTTGGTTTGGGACATATGTGGATATGAGAAAGTGGTTGAGTGCTTTGGAGCATATCACTAAGCACTTTGAGGAAGCAAGCCATTAAGCAACACCTCATCCCCTTTTAATAGTATTGGCTTTCCTATAGACTCAATGTGATCTTTGATCACTCAAATAGAAAATGTAGAGTCTTGGACTTTGAAGCTTGAGCCAATCCTTTGTCCTTATCATCTTGAAAGGGGTTCCACATCCTCTTATCCATGCCACTCCACTGTTGTAATTATCTAAAATATACTAGATAAAAGTATTAGTCCAACAAGAGATATGTTGACATTAATTACCAAAATCATCCAGGGGCACTTGTGCTTTCAATCTCCCCCATTTTTGGTAATTGATGACAACATACATCAAAGCTTTAGATAAAGATATAGTGAAAGGCAGGTAAAGCTTTGGAAAGACATGTAACATGCATAGGCTCCCCCAACATGTATGCAATCATGTAAATGTGAAACATAAGATCATGTGAGTGCATAATCATGACAGAGCAAGCAATGAGTTACATGTATCTTGGCTATATGCATCCGAGCAAATGGTGTGAATCATGGGAAATGTACCTTCATGCTCATGAGTCCTTCTTGCAAACAATGTGTACATCAGCAAGAGATCCTCATGCACATGAGTGTGATGCATATACTTACCTTGTGGTCTTGAATTAGCTTTCGAAGAGATGAACCTGAGTAAACAAGGTTAGACAACACAAAAACATCTACTAAGTAGAGCAAGAGCAGTAAACCACAAGAATACCAAGATCTGGGATGACATGTGTAGAGTGAGTACTAAGTACTCTATTTGAGTGTATACATGTCCCCAAAGGTTAAAGATATGCAATGAACTTGAAGATTTCCTTCCCTTAGATTGTCTTTCTCCCCCTGAATCTTATAATGGATATTGGGAGAAGATAGGGAATAGAAAACCAGAGCAAAGAAAACACAAATACAATATGAACATGTCTTTCCCCTCTAAAGACATGCAACCTCTCTCCTCTTTGAATACCAAGCAACTAGGGTTTCACTTTTGAAAAAGAATGTATCTCTCTCCCCCTGTTGCTCTCTCTCCCTGTTGGGGTGATTAAGCTTTGATGTGAACTCTCTCTCCCCCTTTGACATCATTTTCCAAGAAGGGTCTTCTGGGGTATGAGTCAAAATAGGTTGATCCTTGAGTCACAGAGAAAAGCAGCACATAGAATATGATGCTGATAGAGGATAAGAATCATCGAGTGGAGCTAGAACAAAATGTGCAGAATGCAAGTGACAGAGTGATTTCTCAACTTTGAAAATGGCTACACCGAGTTGATTCCTTCAGTGGCACCAAAAAGTTTTGGTTTGACCGAAAGAGGCAAATTGGTTTCCCGAGTTCATCACAGAGAGGAACCACTAGTCACCTCAGCTCACTTAGCGAGTAAGATCTCACAAGGATTTGCAATGAATTGGGTGCAGGGAAATGCATAGCAGAAATAAAAGAACTAGTCTAGATGAAGTTTTTTTTGAAAGGCGAACAAAATATGCATGAGACAAGATGCAAGAACAAGGATAAACACAAGAGAACTTCATCTAGAATTGGTCGGTGACAAAGTCACCTATGTTAGCGTATATTAACATAAGAGTCAAGTGAAGACACTTGATCATAGTTCATACTCATCTTTTAAGCTCTAAGTGGGGCTGCCATTTTTCGTTTAAGCATCTTGACATATTCACATCTTGTTGAGTTGCTTTGACCCATGTCTTGGGGTAATGCTTCTCTAAGATGGAATAACATACCTTGGGTGGTGGTGTTGAACTTGCTCAGGTAGTTGAACTTGTGTGAGATGCTCGTTGTTAATATAGTTCATTTAGAGCACCACTTGTAAGTGGAGTTCATCTACCTACATGGATTAGATTTGCAAGGAAAAACACTTGTGTATCCAAAATGACAATCATGAAATTTTGCTTAGGAATTTGTCAAAGGATATGTTTGAAGAGTTTCATGCTTCCTCGTTGCTGGATTAGACTTGGTGATGTAGAGATTGCTCAAGATGTGAATGAGTTGCAATCTCATAGATTTAGATCCATCCAAGTACCTACATGGGTTAGATAACATGCAAGGGTGCAAATCTATTCAAGATATATGATTATCATCATAAGAGAAATATCAAGGATTAGTCATAGGCTCATGTCTTGCATGTATCCAAATTGAGTTCCTACTCCAAGTTTGAAGCATCAATGATGTTCAATTCACCTCTTAACCTGCAAAACACTTTCTCATCAAGTGGTTTAGTGAATATATCTGCCAATTGCTTGTCGGTTCGAACATGCTTAATGTTAATGTCACCCTTAGCAACATGATCTCGAATGAAGTGATGACGAACTTCAATGTGCTTAGTTCGAGAGTGTTGCACGGGATTGTGAGCAATCTTAATAGCACTTTCATTGTCACACATCAAAGGAACATGTTTCACGTATATCCCATAATCTTTAAGAGTTTGGGTCATCCAAAGCAATTGAGCACAACATGATCCAGCGGTAATATATTCCGCTTCGGCGTTGGATAAGGATACCAAGTTTTGTTTCTTGGAGGACCAAGACACAAGAGATCTACCAAGAAATTGACAAGTACCCTAAGTGGACTTTCTATCAACCTTGTCACCGGCATAGTCCGAGTCGGAGTAGCCAACAAGATTAAAAGAGGCCCTCTTTGGATACCAAATGCCAAAGTTTGGTGTATGAATTAAGTATCCCACTATACTTTTCACGGCCTTAAGATGACATTATTTAGGAGCCGCTTGTCAGGACCCCGACTCGATGTCACATTGATCTAGCCGGTAACACCTCATATCACTTTGCGGCCTCACGCACGATATCCCCACGGGTGTCGCCTTACCTTTGCCCGGGACCATTTGCGCCTTTTGGCTCACGTATATGATAGTGTCGCTAGCATCCATATGATAAGGAGCCCGGGCTAACATGACTAGTCGTAAACCCAAAGTGGCACAGACTTACCGGGACAGGCATCCATGACCCAGCTTCGAACGTGTCGGTCATCAGCAAGTGGGTCCGGGCTGTAGCACTGGGCTAGCAGGACTCCGGTAAACCGGGCTGTAGCGGGCTAACAGGACTCCGGTACTCAAAGCGTGACATTTCCCCGAAGGGACAGACACAGGAACGAAGAAGGACACATGCCGGCCAGCCTAAGTGTTCCGGAGCAGTAGCAAGCTACCATGGCTCGGTGGAAACACTAGGAGACATTTCCCGGTAAGAGAGGCTACCAAGGATAAACAACTAGGTTGTCAGATCCCACACATACCAAGCATTTCAATAGCATACACACAATATGCTTGATATGTGCAAATACAACATGGCATCACAACATGACTCTACGACTCAAGTAGTTTATTCAATAGGCTCCGAGGAGCGAGACATTACAGAACATGGGTCTCATGACCCAACAATCAGAGCATACAAATCAAAGCACAAGCGGAAGCTATCATGTCTGGGTACAGACATCTATAACTGAAAAAGGCTGAGAAGCCTGACTATCTACCAGATCCTGCCGAGGGCACAAGATCGTAGCTGAGGTAACAAGCTAAACGTCGAAGTCCACGTGGAACTACTAGTGAGACTGAAGTCTCTCTGCAAAAACATAAAATAGGCAAACGTGAGTACAAATGTACCCAGCAAGACTTACATCAGATCTAACTACATATGCATCATTTTCAACAAGGGGATGGTGGGGTTTAACTGCAGCAAGCCAGCTTTGACTCGGTGGCTATCCTGAACTACGACTGCAAGTAACTCTTTTGAGGTGGCGCACACGAGTCCACATATTCACCATATCAATACACCACTATGGATCCGCTCCCGTCTCCCTACGAGAACGCCATCCATAGCACTCACGCTTATCTTGCGTATTTTAGAGTATCCACTTTCACTTGTCTATGAACTGATATAAGCAACCCAGAAGTCCTTTTCCGCGGACACGGCTATTCGAATAGATCATATTAACCCTGCAGGGGTGTACTTCTTCACACACACTCTCACCACTTACCGCCGTTTACACGACATGTACTCGGCAACCTTCAAGCGGAAGCCCAACGTGGGTGTCGGCCACGGCCTGCCTAAACACTCAAGTCTCTAGTCCAGGTTTATCGCCTATTCGGGTTCCATCCATGAGGAGATCCGGCCGGAGTTTCGCTCACAGCCCCAAACGATGTGAACAGGGTTCCCGAGACACCAAACGGGCGCCCGGTACACCGTGCCACGTGCCTACCGCATCACAGCCCACCCCTACGGTCAGCGCTGCGCACGGCCTCCAGCATACTACAAACACCAGAAACTACTTGTAACTCCTGGACAGAGGACAAGGGTGATCAAGAAGCCGAGAGGGTCCATTCGTTTCGGGCCCAATGCGTGGTAGTAGCTGAATCATGGATCACAAACACAGAACTCAGTTCCTGAGGATGGCTGCAATGAGACAACCCACCATGTACTCCTACATGGCCTCTCATCGCTACCTTTACCAAATCGTGTTCACACACTTAGCTCACACACAGTAGGACATGTTCACACGCCTCTGATTCATCCCCGATGAATCAGACCTGACTCAACTCTAAGCAGTAGCAGGCATGACAAACAAGCATGAATGAGTAGGCATAACAGGGCTCAAACAACTCCTACTCATGCTAGTGGGTTTCATCTATTTACTGTGGCAATGACAGGTCATGCAAAGGATAAAGGGTTCAGCTACCACAGCAAGTAACAGATGAATCGGTGTTGTCCTAATGCAGTAAAAGAGAGCAGGAGCGAGAGGGTGGGATTGTATCGGAATGAACAAGGGGGTTTTGCTTCCCTGGCACTTCTGAAGATAACATTGAGTCTTCATCAGTGTCAACGATCGCATCATCGGTATCACGTCTATCGAGAGGGGACAAATACCGGCAACACAGAAGGAACACAATCAATGTAATGCACAATATGATGCATGATCATGACATGGCAAAATGAATGTGTTTTGAGCTAATGCAACTAGCAACAGATTAAATGAAGTTGGTTTGAATACAAGATTCAAATTCAAACTCCATATGTGATTATTCAAATGCCATTTAATTGATTTGTGCTAAACAGCATCTATAAGTTGTTCTAACATACATGAAAATGGTACAGATGGATTCCTTGAATTTTTCTGATAATTTTTCATATATAAATTATTTAATTTGGAGTTACGGTTAATTTTCTATGATTTATAGAAGTTTTAGCTATTTTCTGAAATTATTAAATCATTTAAGATTATTTAAATTCCAGAAAATACTTATTGCGTCAGCCTGACATCATCATGACGTCAGCAGGTCAACAGGGCGCCTCCAGGTCAAACCTGACCAGTGGGGTCCACTGGTCAGTGACCCAGGGCTGTTTAGCTCGCTGACAGGTGGGGTCAGGTCAACATCCACGTCATCATGGTCAACTCTGACGTGTGGGTCCACAGTGATTAGATAATATTAAACAGAAATTAAACTAGTGTTAGTTAGGGGCGTGGGCCCAGTAGTCAGTGAGAGGGGGGGGTTAGTTAGTGGGGTCATTAGCGCTAATGACGACGCCACGTCGGATACGCCGGCGATGAGTCGCCGGTGACCACAGAACACGGCGGGGCACGCCGGACTTGCGCTAGAGGCGTCAGTTTGGCGCGCTGAGGGCACCAGGGGATGGCCCTCGCTCCCGCGCATCCAGAGGACCGAGTGGGAGGTCGTGGGGTCGACGGAGCTCGTCGGAACGGAGCTCGCGGCGGCGCCGGAGTTCGGTGAGTGCGGGGCTGGCGCTGTGGTGCACGGGAGGGCGAGTTAGGATAGGCGTTAGACTCCTAGTGGCTTCCTGAGTGCGGTGACACGCTCCGAGACGAGCTCAAGCGGCTGTAGTGACGGCGGTGACGAGGTCAGCAGCGGCCGGAGTTCGGCCGCGGCGGAGCTATGGCCTAGAGCTCGCAAACGCGAGGGGAGAGAGAGGGGTTCTGCACGGAGGCTCACTGCGGAGCTGTAGGGAGGGTTAGTGGGCTCGGGGGCGGCCGGAGTGCAGCGAATCGACGGCGACGACCTCCGGTGGCCGAGGAGGGGAACGGCGACGTGGGCGGCGATGCAGGGCGTCCGGGGCCTCGTGGCTTGGTGGAGAGGAAGAGGGGGTCGAGGCGGAGCCTCTGGGCTAGTCGGGGGAGCGAGGGAGGCCCGGTGGCCATGGCTACGGCGAGCGGCGCTCTCAGGTGTGTTCGGTGACGAGAGGGAGGGAAAAAGAGGAGGAGGAGGGGGTCCAGAGAGAGAGAGGCGGTCGAGGGGGGTCGAGGGCGTCTCCGTGGCGTCGCGAGGAAGTCGGGGAAGCTGCCACGGCGAAGCAGGAGGTGGCCGGCGTCGGCGCGCGTGCGTCCAGCACGCAGCTGCTTCGTGCGCTGGCACGGGAAGAAGACAGGAGAAGGGGGGCCAGGTGGGCTGGGCCGCTGGGGGAGCTGGGCCGGGTAAGTGGCGCCAGGTAGGTGGCCCAGGTGGCCTTCTCCCCTTATATTTCTATTCTGTTTCTCTTTTCTATTTTGCAGGTTTGTTTTGAATTTGGTTTTGAAACCAATTCAATTTATTTTGCTTCTGACAATATTTTTAGGAGCTAAGAGAATTAAAACAATGCTCCACAAAATATTTCAGAATTATTGGACCTATATTTATTTAATAGTAGATATAAATCCAATTCAAATAATTATTGATTTAATTCAAATGCCCAAATTAAATGTTTCTGAGACACCAAAAATATTGGTTTGGATTTTACCTCTTGCCAATATTTCCAGAGGATAACAGGAACATTTTCTTGGACACATTTGAGAAGATTTAATTGTTGGTTATTTTTAGAGGTTTCTGAGGCTTTGAAAATTCCTCAATTCAAATTTCATTTGAATTTAAACATGATGCAGCAAGAGGTCTAGCCTAGTGCATTACCAGAAGCTAGGGATGTGACAACTCACCCCCACTAAACAAGAATCTCGTCTCGAGATTCAAGCGTAGGGTAGGATGAAGGGGAAACGCAAACTAGTATAATCTTCACGATCCAGGTTGCGCTTCGAATGAACGTTGATTCGATCACCATCATTGTCTCGAAGTCTTGCTCTGAGAAATCCTGCCAACATGACATGGAGAGAAGAAGGAGACTCTAGAAGGGTTGATCTTCTCTAAGATCGAACAACTCAGGATTAACTCACGGAATGAGACATAGCAACCTCTCTCGAGCTGAGACACTAAACATACATCCATGGGAATGGAGTGAAGCAGATGACGAAGGTTCACTAGGTAGACAATAATTCCACACTTAAGAAGGTGGTAAACGATTGCCAACGTAGCGAGGAGTTGAGTTGCCATGATACCATAACGATGCACCTTAGGGAAGGTGACTCGTAGAAATATCTCCTTAAGTGGCAAAAAGAATTACCTTTGATTCAAAGATCAATGAAACTCTTTAGGCCAGCCTAAGGCAATTCTCGAGCGATCGTTTGTAGGGGGTCGGTAGAATGGCATACTCGGACTTGGATGATGTGGACTACCTTGTTGAAGACAACGTAATGGATGAATTTGCTTATCACCGGAAATGGAAGAGATCCCTGGTAGAATGGCACATTGGCGGTGCAAGCTGGGAACAAAATGTAAATGCTGGGAATGATTCTGGTAACTGGGGGAAGAACCCAACAATAAAGAGTGAATTCACTGTTGGAGTGTTTATAGCATAACCGAGGAAATCTGGGGCAATCCCAGTTAGTGCCGATGATAACACCTAGCGCTTGTGCGTGCTCTCAAGAACTTGAGCATTTCCATAATCATCAAGGTTTTACCAACATCCGTGTCAAAGATCCTGGCAACACAACTTGCTACCATGATGAATGATGATGGATGATGCAGATGCAAAGGAAGATAACACTTCTCAGATTTCTTCTTAGCGAGGCCAAGGAAATAAAATCTGGATGATCGGCCGAGAGACATTTAGCACTCCGCTTCTAATGTTCTCCTTGATGTGCTAGTGTATCCCATTCATAGATATGGTTTGATAACTAGAACATCAAGTAAAAAGTCGGACTTCGGGAGCAATAGAATCCATAAGGAACAGTTACGGAGGTAAATCCTACGAAATCCTTATGGGGAGGTGGCCAACTTCCTCAATCAAGATATTATAATAACAGGTCTTCCGGCTGGGTGTGTTGGCCACGACATCCACTTTACCGGTTTTCGAGGGACCGATATTATAGTTCTTGGGAAATGTTCCAAACCATCATATCTGCCTGAGATTCAGATCTGGTTGGTGTCAGGATATTCCAGACTCATCGAGTATAGGAAGAAAAATGAAAGTTTGCAACACAAATCGACGAGATGACGTTGCGGGATTCTCGGGAGATGAACTACGATAGCAAGCTCCAAAACATGAGTTGGTTCTGCTACAAACATGTGAACACGTTGTCCCAGACAAGCATGACCACGTGGTAGTCTTATAATAAAACACTACCGAGTTCAGGTGGGGAACCATAATCGAGGACATTGAAGTCCTTGCATAAGGCATGCTCTTAAGAAGGAACTTCTTCTCCTTGAACAAATCAATCAGTGGCTTGGTGTGCTCGGAACACATATGGAATGAAGGTTGCAAGTCTCCAAACCATAGAATACTTCGCACATATGCATGACTGACTTGGGATGATTCCAGAGGAAGCAAAACTAACTTTCTCAAATTCACGGCGGCAACTTTCACCAAATGCACGTGTATAAGAGGAAGTCACTCCTTTCATCAAACAAATACTTCATGAGCTAGCATGAAGAAAATGCTTCAAAAGTTTCCAACACTAACTTGTTGTCCAACAAGACCATGGAGGAGATAAGGATGTTGTCAATGGGCTCATCAACAAATCATCTAGGTTTCCTTTTAAAAGGAATTCCATAGTTAAGTGAACACGGTGATAGCATTGGTCAGACCAAAGATGTAATGGTGTATGCTCGAGGGATCAACCACGGATAAGACAACATTACGAGCATCATTTGTACTGATTTGATTTGATGATAGCCCACACTCAAATCAAAGGATTGATAAGACAATAGGTCCAGCAACTGATCACAGGGACCAATCGATGAAGATATCATCTTTCTTCAACACACACTACACAAGATTATCCCTTTGGAACGAACTAAGTCAGGCAAGCTTTTATCCTCCAACTCTCCAAGTTGTTGTCTAGCTTAACCAACTAGCTCCGGGATATCCAACACAGATTTTTGGAGAAAGGGTGGTTCACAAGAAACCAACTTGATCACGAGCTCAACATAACAGTCAGGGAACAACCTGGTAATACTTCCGAGAAGATATTCGGAAAATCACGAACCACCGGTATGTTACTAAGCTCGAGAACAATCTTGCCTTTCAGGGCAAGACGATATGATCAAATGAGTGAGGACTTGACAAGATCCTAACTCATCAATCGAAGGGTGCACCAAAATAAGGACTAGGTAGCACGATCAATCTTAGAATGGTGATTCAATAACCAACATACTAAGAATAAGATTATTGTCCATTAACTACCAAGCAACGAGGTTGCTAGGCGTATTGATTTCACACATCACAATTCATTTGTCGGTATTCCGGTTACAATAACACAGGAACCGAGGAATGAACAATGATGGCAAGAAGTATCACGGTACCAAGAGTTCATAGGATGGTGTAAAATTCCTATAACAATCCCGATATAAAAGATGGTAATACTCCAAGGTAGAACAGAGCAAAGCTGGATTGGCAGTTTGATCTGCGGAGTACAATTGTTTTGACCCAATCCTAGATATGGAAGAGGTACTGGAGTTTGTTTCTCCAAGTCTTTCAAGACATAATGGCTTGGCGGACCACAAGAGTAATAAGCATTGATAACACGAACGCACACATACTCTTGACTATCAATTGATAGACGAGGGTCAGAATGCAACTAAAGAGAACAACTCAAAGGAACATATAATTTTCTGAGTTGTGGATGCATGGATTAGCATGTCGAACGAATTCCACATATTTCTTTCGGATAACCCATGCAGAAAGGTAGAACTGGCATAGTCATAATGTAGAATCGAGAACCCATCGAGAGCACTCTGATTGTGATCTTTCGATCGGCGAGGAACATCTGCCATAAGCGGTTCATAGTATTTGGAAGAAAGGAATACCACGAACATCGAGGACTAATGCAAAGGTTACTAATATCCTAAAGGAACTAGCAAACACTATCAACATGAGGTAAGTAGAGTGAATCTCGGGTTCAAAGCCCAAGGAGTAGAATACCTACTACTAAGTAGCATCACGGAATGCTTTCGAGAATGATGGCCAGAATCAACACACTGGAAACACAAATCATGGCTAAATTACTAGATGATCCCCTAAGACACCTAGGGTCATAATAGTAACTCCAACATAATGTCGAGGCAATAGAATACCTCAACTCGACAATTAGTGTGATTGAGCTGACATAAAGGAGCATCGAAACCAGAGGAAAAGGATTTTGCAAATGCATCAAACTATTTAGAAACCTGGAATGACTCGGACAGCATAACGGCTGTAAATGCTCAGAAAAGATTTGAGACATTCACAAAAATGGTGGCATAACCACTCAGAAGCACAATATCAAGGTTCCGAGATCAACAATTAGCATACGGAAGTAGTAGGAACTGAACTGAGACTTAATCCAACAATTTATAAGTCTACGGATTAGTAACACGTGATCCTGATAGATAGATGAGAAGACCTAGTTCCTTAACCCCGTAGGAAAGATAAGATGACTCAGATCAGAAGGGCATGAGGTATAAGGAGTAAAAGGAGCCTTACGTTCCATCCCACAATCAATTCCCCTACATATAACTAAGAATTTCTAGACTCAACTTCGACCAGTTTGGCTTGGTAATCCTACAGGCAGTCAAGCTCTGATACCAACGCTGTCAGGACCCCGACTCGATGTCACATTGATCTAGCCGGTAACACCTCATATCACTTTGCGGCCTCACGCACGGTATCCCCACGGGTGTCGCCTTACCTTTGCCCGGGACCGTTTGCGCCTTTTGGCTCACGTATATGATAGTGTCGCTAGCATCCATATGATAAGGAGCCCGGGCTGACATGACTAGTCGTAAACCCAAAGTGGCACAGACTTACCGGGACAGGCATCCATGACCCAGCTTCGAACGTGTCGGTCATCAGCAAGTGGGTCCGGGCTGTAGCACTGGGCTAGCAGGACTCCGGTAAACCGGGCTGTAGCGGGCTAACAGGACTCCGGTACTCAAAGCGTGACATTTCCCCGAAGGGACAGACACAGGAACGAAGAAGGACACATGCCGGCCAGCCTAAGTGTTCCGGAGCAGTAGCAAGCTACCATGGCTCGGTGGAAACACTAGGAGACATTTCCTGGTAAGAGAGGCTACCAAGGATAAACAACTAGGTTGTCAGATCCCACACATACCAAGCATTTCAATAGCATACACACAATATGCTCGATATGTGAAAATACAACATGGCATCACAACATGACTCTACGACTCAAGTAGTTTATTCAATAGGCTCCGAGGAGCGAGACATTACAGAACATGGGTCTCATGACCCAACAATCAGAGCATACAAATCAAAGCACAAGCGGAAGCTATCATGTCTGGGTACAGACATCTATAACTGAAAAAGGCTGAGAAGCCTGACTATCTACCAGATCCTGCCGAGGGCACAAGATCGTAGCTGAGGTAACAAGCTAAACGTCGAAGTCCACGTGGAACTACTAGTGAGACTGAAGTCTCTCTGCAAAAACATAAAATAGGCAAACGTGAGTACAAATGTACCCAGCAAGACTTACATCAGATCTAACTACATATGCATCATTTTCAACAAGGGGATGGTGGGGTTTAACTGCAGCAAGCCAGCTTTGACTCGGTGGCTATCCTGAACTACGACTGCAAGTAACTCTTTTGAGGTGGCGCACACGAGTCCACATATTCACCATATCAATACACCACTATGGATCCGCTCCCGTCTCCCTACGAGAACGCCATCCATAGCACTCACGCTTATCTTGCGTATTTTAGAGTATCCACTTTCACTTGTCTATGAACTGATATAAGCAACCCAGAAGTCCTTTTCCGCGGACACGGCTATTCGAATAGATCATATTAACCCTGCAGGGGTGTACTTCTTCACACACGCTCTCACCACTTACCGCCGTTTACACGACATGTACTCGGCAACCTTCAAGTGGAAGCCCAACGTGGGTGTCGGCCACGGCCTGCCTAAACACTCAAGTCTCTAGTCCAGGTTTATCGCCTATTCGGGTTCCATCCATGAGGAGATCCGGCCGGAGTTTCGCTCACAGCCCCAAACGATGTGAACAGGGTTCCCGAGACACCAAACGGGCGCCCGATACACCGTGCCACGTGCCTACCGCATCACAGCCCACCCCTACGGTCAGCGCTGCGCACGGCCTCCAGCATACTACAAACACCAGAAACTACTTGCAACTCCTGGACAGAGGACAAGGGTGATCAAGAAGCCGAGAGGGTCCATTGGTTTCGGGCCCAATGCGTGGTAGTAGCTGAATCATGGATCACAAACACAGAACTCAGTTCCTGAGGACGGCTGCAATGAGACAACCCACCATGTACTCCTACATGGCCTCTCATCGCTACCTTTAACAAATCGTGTTCACACACTTAGCTCACACACAGTAGGACATGTTCACACGCCTCTGATTCATCCCCGATGAATCAGACCTGACTCAACTCTAAGCAGTAGCAGGCATGACAAACAAGCATGAATGAGTAGGCATAACAGGGCTCAAACAACTCCTACTCATGCTAGTGGGTTTCATCTATTTACTGTGGCAATGACAGGTCATGCAAAGGATAAAGGGTTCAGCTACCGCAGCAAGTAACAGATGAATCGGTGTTGTCCTAATGCAGTAAAAGAGAGCAGAAGCGAGAGGGTGGGATTGTATCGGAATGAACAAGGGGGTTTTGCTTGCCTGGCACTTCTGAAGATAACATTGAGTCTTCATCAGTGTCAACGATCGCATCATCGGTATCACGTCTATCGAGAGGGGACAAATACCGGCAACACAGAAGGAACACAATCAATGCAATGCACAATATGATGCATGATCATGACATGGCAAAATGAATGTGTTTTGAGCTAATGCAACTAGCAACAGATTAAATGAAGTTGGTTTGAATACAAGATTCAAATTCAAACTCCATATGTGATTATTCAAATGCCATTTAATTGATTTGTGCTAAACAACATCTATAAGTTGTTCTAACATGCATGAAAATGGTACAGATGGATTCCTTGAATTTTTCTGATTATTTTTCATATATAAATTATTTAATTTGGAGTTATGGTTAATTTTCTATGATTTATAGAAGTTTTAGCTATTTTCTGAAATTATTAAATCATTTAAGATTATTTAAATTCCAGAAAATACTTATTGCGTCAGCCTGACATCATCATGACGTCAGCAGGTCAACAGGGCGCCTCTAGGTCAAACCTGACCAGTGGGGTCCACTGGTCAGTGACCCAGGGCTGTTTAGCTCGCTGACAGGTGGGGTCAGGTCAACATCCACGTCATCATGGTCAACTCTGACGTGTGGGTCCACAGTGATTAGATAATATTAAACAGAAATTAAACTAGTGTTAGTTAGGGGCGTGGGCCTAGTAGTCAGTGAGAGGGGGGGTTAGTTAGTGGGGTCATTAGCGCTAATGACGACGCCACGTCGGATACGCCGGCGATGAGTCGCCGGTGACCACAGAACACGGCGGGGCACGCCGGACTTGCGCTAGAGGCGTCAGTTTGGCGCACTGAGGGCACCAGGGGATGGCCCTTGCTCCCGCGCATCCAGAGGACCGAGTGGGAGGTCGTGGGGTCGACGGAGCTCGTCGGAACGGAGCTCGCGGCGGCGCCGGAGTTTGGTGAGTGCGGGGCTGGCGCTGTGGTGCATGGGAGGGCGAGTTAGGATAGGCGTTAGACTCCTATTGGCTTCCTGAGTGCGGTGACACACTCCGAGACGAGCTCAAGCGGCTGTAGTGACGGCGGTGACGAGGTCAGCGGCGGCCGGAGTTCGGCCGCGGCGGAGCTATGGCCTAGAGCTCGCAAACGCGAGGGGAGAGAGAGGGGTTCTGCACGGAGGCTCACCGCGGAGCTGTAGGGAGGGTTAGTGGGCTCGGGGGCGGCCGGAGTGCAGCGAATCGACGGCGACGACCTCCGGTGGCCGAGGAGGGGAACGGTGACGTGGGCGGCGATGCAGGGCATCCGGGGCCTCGTGGCTTGGTGGAGAGGAAGAGGGGGTCGAGGCGGAGCCTCTGGGCTAGTCGGGGGAGCGAGGGAGGCCCGGTGGCCATGGCTACGGCGAGCGGCGCTCTCAGGTGCGTTCGGTGACGAGAGGGAGGGAGAACAGAGGACGAGGAGGGGGTCCAGAGAGAGAGGCGGTCGAGGGGGGTCGAGGGCGTCTCCGTGGCGTCGCGAGGAAGTCGGGGAAGCTGCCACGGCGAAGCAGGAGGTGGCCGGCGTCGGCGCGCGTGCGTCCAGCACGCAGCTGCTTCGTGCGCTGGCACGGGAAGAAGACGGGAGAAGGGGGGCCAGGTGGGCTGGGCCGCTGGGGGAGCTGGGCCGGGTAAGTGGCGCCAGGTAGGTGGCCCAGGTGGCCTTCTCCCCTTATATTTCTGTTCTGTTTCTCTTTTCTATTTTGCAGGTTTGTTTTGAATTTGGTTTTGAAACCAATTCAATTTATTTTGCTTCTGACAATATTTTTAGGAGCTAAGAGAATTAAAACAATGCTCCACAAAATATTTCAGAATTATTGGACCTATATTTATTTAATAGTAGATATAAATCCAATTCAAATAATTATTGATTTAATTCAAATGCCCAAATTAAATGTTTCTGAGACACCAAAAATATTGGTTTGGATTTTACCTCTTGCCAATATTTCCAGAGGATAACAGGAACATTTTCTTGGACACATTTGAGAAGATTTAATTGTTGGTTATTTTTAGAGGTTTCTGAGGCTTTGAAAATTCCTCAATTCAAATTTCATTTGAATTTAAACATGATGCAGCAAGAGGTCTAGCCTAGTGCATTACCAGAAGCTAGGGATGTGACACCGCTTGATATCGTGCACACATGCACACACTCAGCATGATATTGGGACGAGAGGCACATAGATACAATGGTGAACCAATCATGGAGCGATACACTTTTTAATCAACGGGTTCACCATCTTTGGTCAAGTCAAGATGTCCACTAGTAGGCATGGGTGTACTCATACCTTTCCATTCTTGAGTATTGAACTTCTTGAAAAAGTCTTTTGTGTACTTCGTTTGAGAGACGAAGGTGCCTTCCTTAGTTTGCTTGATTTGAAAACCAAGAAAGAAATTGAGTTCACTCATCATAGACATCTCAAACTTTTCTGACATAACCTTCCCAAACATCTCACTAAAATGAGGGTTAGTTGATCCAAATATAATATCATCAACATAGATTTGGCACACAAATAATTCTCCATTAACCCTTTTTTGTGAAAAGAGTAGAATCAATTTTTACAATCTCAAAGCCTTTTTCAATAAGGAACTTGTTCAAGTATTTATACCACGCTCTAGGAGCTTGTTTAAGACCATAAAGAGATTTTTGAAGGTTGTAAACATGATTGGGTTTCTTAGGATTAAGAAAGCCGGGAGGTTGTTTAACAAAAAATTCCTCCTCAATCTCACCATTTAGAAAAGCACTTTTAATGTCCATTTGGTATAAAGTGATATCATGGTGATTAGCAAAGGCAAGTAAGATGCGAATGGACTCAAATCTAGCAACGGGGGCATATGTCTCACCATAGTCCATACCTTCGACTTGAGTGTAGCCTTGGGCGATGAGACGTTCTTTGTTGTGAACTACTTGTACATCTTCATCTTGTTTGTTGCGAAAAACACATTTGGTACCAATGACGTTGTGGTTGTTGTCGGGCTTCTCGACAAATGTCCACACTTGGTTTATCTCAAAGTTGTGTAGTTCTTCGTGCATGGCGCTTATCCAATCTGGATCTTCCAATGCTTCTTCAACCTTCATAAGTTAAATGCTAGAGATGAATGAATAATGTTCGCAAAAGTTAGCCAAATGAGATTTAGAGCGAGTGATTCTCCCGGTTTGGATATCATTGTAGATTTGCTCAACGGGATGATCTCTAGCAACTCTTGCTCGAACTCGTGAGAGATTTTGCTTTAATCGGGGTGGAACATCTTCTTCATCATCTTGTTCTTCTTCATGGCCTTCATCGTTGTTGACGATGTCGTTCTCTCGTCGTGGTGGAGAAGGAGGTTGATGTGGTTCATCTTGGTGTGTCCCACTTGTGGATGCTTCCATATCAACTCTTGGTTCACCTTGTAGTGATGTAGAAGCTTCCACTTGGACGGACAAGGTACTCTCCTTCACCACCATTTGACGAACCTTGCCAATAGACAAGTCTTAGATTCCTTCCGAAGGATCTTTATCTCCTACATCAATTGGCAATTGCTCTACTTGCGAGCCGTTAGATTCATCAAACTTCACATCCATCGTCTCTTCAACCTTTCAGGTGAAATTGTTGTAGACACGGTAGGTGTGAGAGTTTGGGCCATAACCAAGTAGGAAACCTTCATGAGATTTAGGAGTAAATTTAGAACAATGATGCTTATCAAGAATGTAGCACTTTGAGCCGAATACTCAAAAGTATCCAACTTGGGGTTTGTTACCGGTGAGGAGCTCGTATGCCATCTTGCTGAGCAGTTTGTGAAGATAAGTGATTTGTCGCATGACAAGTTGTCTCAACCACTTCCGCCCAAAAGTGCTTTGGCGTCTTGTACTCATCAAGCATCGTTGTCACCATTTCGATGAGCGTCCGGTTCTTCCTCTCAACAACTTCATTTTGTTGAGGTGTGTACGTAGCTGAGAACTCATGTGAAATCCCATCTTTGTCAAGAAAGGTGTCCACATTTGCCTTCTTGAACTCCGTTCCGTTGTCGCTGCGAACCTTCTTGACCTTCACTTCAAATTGATTTTGGGCCTTCCTAGCGAAGTTTTTGAAGATCTTTTAGACCTGTGATTTATCATCGAGAAAGAACATCCATGTATATATTGAAAAATCATCAACTATAGCTAGACCAAAAGAATTCCCATCGAGACTTTTGTAAGCATTGGGACCAAAAAGATCCATGTGATGTAGCTCTAGCGGTCTCCTTGTGGTCATGATGTTTTTCACGGGATGGCTTCCTCCAACCTGTTTACCTGCTTGACAAGCGCTGCAAAGTCTATCCTTATCAAATATGACATCTTTAACACCAAGGATATGATCACCTTTAATAAGCTTGTCAAGGTTTCGCATGCCCACATGACCTAATTGTCTATGCCACAACCAACCTTTAGAGGATTTAGCAATTAAGCAAGTTCTAGGTTGAGCCTTTTTAGTGAAGTCAACAATGTATAGATCACCTTTTCGTATGCCGGTAAAGATCATTTTATGATTATTTGTACGAAACACTTGGCAATCTACTTTGGTAAATAGGACATTGAAACTGAAATCAGTAAGTCTAGATACCGAAAGTAAATTGTAGCCAAGAGATTCAACGAGCATGATATTTTGTATGGAGCTATCATATGAGATGGCCACCTTACCGAGGGCAACCACCTTACCATTTGAGTTATCACCAAAACTGACATACTTTTGAGGGCCGTCGTTTTCAGAAAGCTCACGAAACATATCTTTTCTCCGGTCATGTGATTGCTACATCCACTATCAAGGACCCATTCCTTTCCTCCTGCCATGTATCCTCTAAGATTTGCCATAAGACCAAAGTGTCTCAATGCATCATCAAGATCATAGTCACTATCATCATCCTCATCATAGTATCCATGTTCAACATCGTCATGTGGTGGATCAATTCCTAGAGAGGGTGATTTGTTAGACAAATGATTTTGACAATAGTCATCTTTATGAATTCTAATAGCTTCGGAAATAATATCGCTAATGATTCCAACATTTCCTTTGGCACGCATAAGATTTGTAAGCTCAAATAGACAATCACCAAACTTAGGATCATTGGAATTCATCTTACTCAAGGCAATAGACTTATGGAGAATTTAATCTAGATTTTGCAAGGAATAATTTGGAAATTATTCCTCAAGAAAATTCCATATGGTATGGGCACACTTAAGAGTAGGCAAGCAACCAATCAAGTTTCTAGGCAAACGTATAGTGATAAGATTAACAGTTCTAAGATTTTGAATCATATCAATTTACTCATCAAGAGTAGGATGCATAGGATTAACATGAGGTGCACAAGGACTAGTAATGCACTTGTTCAAATGGTATTCGTCGAAAATCACAAGCATCTCATTTTTCCATTCATTAAAGTACTCTCCCTCAAGTATAGCCACTCTATGTCTAAGTGAAAGCACAAGTGCTCCCTAGGTGGTTTTGGTAATTAATGTCAACACATCTCTTGTTGGACTAACACTTTTATATAGTATATTTCAGAACAAGTTCAACAATGGAGTGGCATGGACTAAAGGATGTGGAAACCCCTTCAAGATGTTGGAAATATGCCCTAGAGGCAATAATAAAAGGATTATTATTATATTTCCTTGTTCATGATAATTGTCTTTTATTCATGCTATAATTGTATTATCCGGAAATCGTAATACACGTGTGAATACATAGACCTCAATATGTCCCTAGTGAGCCTCTAGTTGACTAGCTCGTTTATCAACAGATAGTCATGGTATCCTGACTATGGACATTGGATGTCATTGATAACGAGATCACATCATTAGGAGAATGATGTGATGGACAAGACCCAATCCTAAGCATAGTAAAAGATCGTGTAGTTCGTTTGCTAGAGCTTTTCCAATGTCAAGTATCTTTTCCTTAGACCATGAGATCGTGTAACTCCCGGATACCATAGGAGTGCTTTGGGTGTACCCAGCGTCACAACGTAACTGGGTGACTATAAAGGTATACTACAGGTATCTCCGAAAGTGTCTGTTGGGTTGACACGGATCGACACTGGGATTTGTCACTCCGTATGACGGAGAGGTATCTCTGGGCCCACTCAGTAATGCATCATCATAATGAGCTCAAAGTGACCAAGTGTCTGGTCACGGGATCATGCATTACGGTACGAGTAAAGTGACTTGCTGGTAACGAGATTGAACGAGGTATTGGGATACCGACGATCGAATCTCGGGCAAGTAACATACCGATTGACAAAGGGAATTGTATACGGGGTTGCTTGAATCCTCGACATCATGGTTCATCCAATGAGATCATCGAGGAGAATGTGGGAGCCAACATGGGTATCCAGATCCCGCTGTTGGTTATTGACCGGACAGCCGTCTCGGTCATGTCTACGTGTCTCCCGAACCCGTAGGGGCTACACACATAAGGTTCAGTGACGCTAGGGTTGTAGAGATACTTGTATGCAGCAAACTGAAAGTTGTTCAGAGTCCCAGATGAGATCCCGAACATAACGAGGAGTTCCGGAATGGTCCGGAGGTAAAGAATTATATATGGAAAGTCAAGTTTCGGCAATCGGGAAAGTTTCGGGGGTCACAGGTATTCTACCGGGACCACCAGAAGGGTCCCGGCGGTCCACCGGGTGGGGACGCCCCTCCCGGTGGGCCCCGTGGGCTGAAGTGGGAGGGGAACCATCCCCTGGTGGGCTGGTGCGCCCCCCCTTGGGCCCCCCCTGCGCCTAGGGTTGGGAACCCTAGGGGAGGGGGCGCCTCTAGTTGCCTTGGGGGGCAAGGCACCCCTTGGCCGCCGCCCCCCTAGGAGATCCCATCTCCTAGGGCCGGCACCCCCCTGGGGACCCTATATATAGACGGGGGGAGGGAGGGCAGCCGCACCCTTGCACTTGGCGCCTCTCTTCCCCCTTGCTACACCTCTCCCTCCCGCAGACGCTTGGCGAAGCCCTGCCGGGATCCCTGCTGCATCCACCACCACGCCGTCGTGCTGCTGGATCTTCATCAACCTCTCCTTCCCCCTTGCTGGATCAAGAAGGAGGAGACGTCATGCTGACCGTACGTGTGTTGAACGCGGAGGTGCTGTCCGTTCGGCGCTAGGATCTCCGGTGATTTGGACCACGACGAGTTCGTCTCCCTCAACCTCGTTCTCTTGAACGCTTCCGCTCGATCTACAAGGGTATGTAGATGCACTCATCTCTCTCGTTGCTAGATGAACTCATAGATTGATCTTGGAGAAACCGTAGGAAATTTTTCATTTTCTGCAACGTTCCCCAACCGTGGCATCATGAGCTAGGTCTATGCGTAGTTCTCTTTGCACGAGTAGAACACAAATCTGTTGTGGGCGTAGATGTTGTCAACTTTCTTGCCACTACTAGTATTATTTTGCTTCAGCGGCATTGTGGGATGAAGCGGCCCGGAACGACCTCACACGTACGCTTACGTGAGACAGGTTCCACCGACTGACATGCACTAGTTGCATAGGGTGGCTAGCGGGTGTCTGTCTCTCCCACTTTAGTTGGAGCGGATTCGATGAAAAGGGTCCTTATGAAGGGTAAATAGAAGTTGCCAAATCATGTTGTGGCTTTTTCATGGGTAAGAAAACATTCTTGCTAGAACCCTATTGCAGCCACGTAAAAGATGCAACAATAATTAGAGGACGTCTAACTTGTTTTTGCAGCAATTGCTTTGTGATGTCATATGGCCAAAAGTTGTGATGAATGATGAATGATATATTGTGATGTATGAGATCATGTTCTTGTAATAGGAATCACGACTTGCATGTCGATGAGTATGACAACCGGCAGGAGCCATAGGAGTTGTCTTAATTATTGTATGACCTGCGTGTCAATGATTTAACGCCATGTAATTACTTTACTTTATTGCTAAACCGTTAGCTATAGTAGTAGAAGTAATAGTTGGCGAGAAACTTCATGGAGACACAATGATGGAGATCATGGTGTCATGCCGATGACGAAGATGATCATGGAGCCCCGAAGATGGAGATCAAAGGAGCTATATGATATTAGCCATATCATGTCACTGTTATTTGATTGCATGTGATGTTAATCATGTTTTTGCATCTTGTTTACTTAGAATGACGGTAGTAAATAAGATGATCCCTCCTAATAACTTCAAGAAAGTGTTCCCCCTAACTGTGCGTCGTTGCGACAGTTCGTTGTTTTGAAGCACCACGTGATGATCGGGTGTGATAGATTCTAACGTTCACAAAGAACGGGTGTAAGACAGTTTACACATGCAAAACACTTAGGTTAACTTGACGAGCCTAGCATGTACAGACATGGCCTCGGAACACAAGAGACCGAAAGGTCGAACATGAGTCGTATGAAAGATACGATCAACATGGAGATGTCCACCGATGATGACTAGTCCGTCTCACATGATGATCGGACACGGCCTAGTCGACTCGGATCATGTAACACTTAGATGACTAGAGGGATGTCTAATCTGAGTGGGAGTTCATTAAATAATTTTATTAGATGAACTTTATTGTCATGAACTTAGTCTAAAATCTTTGCAAAAATGTCTTGTAGATCAAATGGCCAACGTGTTGGAAATATGCCCTAGAGGCAATAATAAAAGTATTATTATTATATTTCCTTGTTCATGATAATTGTCTTTTATTCATGCTATAACTGTATTATCCGGAAATCGTAATACACGTGTGAATACATAGACCACAATATGTCCCTAGTGAGCCTCTAGTTGACTAGCTCGTTGTGATCAACAGATAGTCATGGTTTCCTGGCTATGGACATTGGATGTCGTTGATAACGGGATCACATCATTAGGAGAATGATGTGATGGACAAGACCCAATCCTAAGACTAGCACAAAAGATCGTGTAGTTCATTTGCTAGAGCTTTGCCAATGTCAAGTATCTCTTCCTTCGACCATGAGAGCGTGTAAATCCTGGATACCGTAGGAGTGCTTTGGGTGTATCAAACGTCACAACGTAACTGGGTGACTATAAAGGGGCACTACAGGTATCTCCGAAAGTATCTATTGTTTTATGCGGATCGAGACTGGGATTTGTCACTCCGTGTAAACGGAGAGGTATCTCTGGGCCCACTCGGTAGGACATCATCATATGCCCAATGTGACCAAGGAGTTGATCACGGGATGATGTGTTACGGAACGAGTAAAGTGACTTGCCGGTAACGAGATTGAACAAGGTATTGGATACCAACGATCGAATCTCGGGCAAGTAACATACCGATAGACAAAGGGAATTGAATACGGGATTGATTAAGTCCTTGACATCGTGGTTCATCCGATGAGATCATCGTGGAACATGTGGGAGCCATCATGGGTATCCAGATCCCGCTGTTGGTTATTGACCGGAGAACGTCTCGGTCATGTCTACATGTCTCCCGAACCCGTAGGGTCTACACACTTAAGGTTCGATGACGCTAGGGTTATAAAGGAAGTTTGTATGTGGTTACCGAATGTTGTTCGGAGTCCCGGATGAGATCCCGGACGTCACGAGGAGTTCCGGAATGGTCCGCAGGTAAAGATTTCTATATGGGAAGTCCTATTTTGGCCACCGGAAAATGTTCGGGATTTTTCGGTATTGTACCGGGAAGGTTCTAGAAGGTTCTGGAGTGGGGCCCACCTGCATGGGGGGACCCACATGGACGTGGGTAGTGGGGGCAAGGCCCCACACCCCTGGTCAAGGCGCACCAAGATCCCCCCTTAGAAGGAATAAGATCATATCCCGAAGGGATAAGATCAAGATCCCTAAAAAGGGGGGATAACAATCTGTGGGGAAGGAAATAATGAGATTTCTTTCCTCCCACCTTGGCCAACGCCCCAATGGACTTGGAGGGCAAGAAACCAGCCCCTCCACCCCTATATATAGTGGGGAGGCGCATGGGAGCTATACACGAAGTTCTGGCACAGCCCTACCTCTCTTCCTACTCCTCCTCTCCCATGGTGCTTGGCGAAGCCCTGCTGGATTGCCACGCTCCTCCACCACCCCCACGCCGTTGTGCTGCTGTTGGATGGAGTCTTCCTCAACCTCTCCCTCTCTCCTTGCTGGATCAAGGCGTGGGAGACGTCACCGGGCTGTACGTGTGTTGAACGCGGAGGTGCCATCCGTTCGGCACTAGGATCATCGGTGATTTGAATCACGACGAGTACGACTCCATCAACCCCGTTCACTTGAACGCTTCCGCTTAGCGATCTACAAGGGTATGTAGATGCACTCTCTTTCTACTCGTTGCTGGTCTCTCCATAGATAGATCTTGGTGACACGTAGGAAAATTTTGAATTTCTGCTACGTTCCCCAACACAACGCTCATGTCAACATGAACTTCAACGCGTTCCTAGAGAAAACCAAGCTGAAAGATGATGGCAGCAACTATACGGACTTGGTCCGGAACCTGAGGATCATACTCATAGGTGCCAAGAAAGCATATGTCCTAGAAGGACCGCTAGGTGAAGCACCCATCCCAGAGAACCAAGACGTTATGAACGCTTGGCAGTCACGTGCTGATGATTACTCCCTCGTTCAGTGCGGCATGCTTTACAGCTTAGAACCGGGGCTAAAAAGCATTTTGAGCAACACGGAGCATATCAGATGTTCGAGGAGCTGAAAATGGTTTTCCAAGCTCATGCCCGGGTCGAGAGATATGAAGTCTCCGACAAGTTCTATAGTTGTAAGATGGAGGAAAATAGTTCTGTCAGCGAGCACATACTCAAAATGTCTGGGTTGCACAACCGCCTATCCCAGCTGGACATTAACCTCCCGGACAAGGCGGTCATTGACAGAATCCTTCAGTCGCTCCCACCGAGCTACAAGAGCTTTGTGATGAACTACAATATGCAGGGGATGGTGAAAACTATTCCTGAAGTATTTTCAATGCTGAAGTCAGCAGAGGTAGAAATCAAAAAGGAACATCAAGTGTTGATGGTCAATAAAACCACCAAGTTCAAGAAAGGCAAGGGTAAGAAGAACTTCAAGAAGGACGACAAGGATGTTGCCGCGCCCGGTAAGCCAGTTGCCAGGAAGAAGTCAAAAAATGGACCCAAGCCTGAGACAGAGTGCTTTTATTGCAAAGGGAAGGGTCACTGGAAGCAGAACTGGCCCAAATACTTAGCGGACAAGAAGGCCGGCAACACTAAAGGTATATGTGATATACATGTAATTAACGTGTACCTTACCAATGCTGGTAGTAGCTCCTGGGTATTTGATACCGGTGTCGTTGCTCATATTTGTAACTCAAAGCAGGAGCTCGGAATAAGCGGAGACTGGCGAAGGACGAGGTTACGATGCGCGTCGGGAATGGTTCCAAGGTCGATGTGATCACCATAGGCACGCTACCTCTACATTTACCCACGGGATTAGTTTTAAACCTCAATAATTGTTATTTAGTGCCAAGTTTGAGCATGAACATTGTATCTGGATCTCGTTTAATACGAGATGGCTACTCATTTAAATCCGAGAATAATGGTTGTTCTATTTATATGAGAGATATGTTTTATGGTCATGCCCCGATGGTCAATGGTTTATTCTTAATGAATCTTGAACGTGATGTTACACATATTCATAGTGTGAATACCAAAAGATGTAAAGTTGATAACGATAGTCCCACATACTTGTGGCACTACCGCCTTGGTCACATTGGTTTCAAGCGCATGAAGAAGCTCCATGCTGATGGACTTTTAGAGTCTCTCAATTATGAATCATTTGACACATGCGAACGATGCCTCATGTTTAAAATGACCAAGACTCCTTTCTCTGGAACAATGGAGCGAGCAACCAACTTATTGGAAATCATACATACTGATGTGTGTGGTCCAATGAGCATTGAGGCTCGTGGAGGATATCGTTATGTTCTCACTCTCACTGATGACTTAAGTAGACATGGGTATGTCTACTTGATGAAACACAAGTCTGAGACCTTTGAAAAGTTCAAGGAATTTCAGAATAAGGTAGAGAATCAACGTGACCGAAAGATAAAGTTCTTACGATCAGATCGTGGAGTAGAATATTTAAGTCACGAATTTGGTACACAATAAAGAAAATGTGGAATTGTTTCACAACTCACGCCGCCTGGCACACCTCAGCGTAACGGTGTGTCTGAACGTCGTAATCGCACTCTATTGGATATGGTGCGATCTATGATGTCTCTTACCCATTTACCGCTATCATTTTGGGGATACGCTCTAGAGACAGCTACATTCACTTTAAATAGGGCTCCGTCTAAATCCGTTGAGATGACACCGTATGAATTATGGTTTGGGAAGAAACCTAAGCTGTCGTTTCTAAAAGTTTGGGGATGCGATGCTTATGTCAAGAAACTTCAACCTGAAAGGCTCGAACCCAAATCGGAAAAATGCGTCTTCATAGGATACCCTAAGGAAACCATTGGTTATACCTTCTACCTTAGATCCGAAGGCAAGATCTTTGTTGCCAAGAACGGATCCTTTCTGGAAAAAGAGTTTCTCTCGAAAGGAGTAAGTGGGAGGAAAGTAGAACTCGATGAAGTACTACCTCTTGAACCGAAAAGTAGTGCAGCTCAGGAAAATGTTCCTGTGGTGCCTACACCGACTGGAGAGGAAATTAATGATGATGATCAAGGTACTTCGGATCAAGTTGCTACTGAGCTTCGTAGGTCCACAAGGACACGTTCCACACAAAAGTGGTATGGCAACCCTGTCCTGGAAATCATGTTGTTAGACAACGGCGAACCTTCGAACTATGAAGAAGCGATGGCGGGCCCAGATTCCAACAAATGGCTGGAAGGCATGCAATCCGAGATAGAATCCATGTATGAAAACAAAGTATGGACTTTGACAGACTTGCCCGATGATCGGCAAGCAATAGAAAACAAATGGATCTTTAAGAAGAAGATGAACGCAGATGGTAATGTTACCATCTATAAAGCTCGACTTGTCGCTAAGGGTTATCGGCAAATTCAAGGGGTTGACTACGATGAGACATTCTCTCCCGTAGCAAAGCTGAAGTCTGTCCGAATCATATTAGCAATTGCCGCATACTATGATTGTGAGATATGGTAGATGGACGTCAAAACGGCATTCCTTAACGGCTATCTTAAGGAACAACTGTATATGATGCAGCCGGAAGGTTTTGTCGATCCTAAGAATGCTAACAAAGTGTGCAAGCTCCAGGGATCCATTTATGGGCTAGTGCAAGCATCTCGGAGCTGGAACATTCGCTTTGATGAGATGATCAAAGCGTTTGGGTTTATGCAGACTTATGGAGAAGCCTGCGTTTACAAGAAAGTGAGTGGGATCTCTGTAGCATTTCTCATATTATATGTAGATGACATACTTTTGATGGGAAATGATATAGAACTTTTGTACATCATTAAGGCCTACTTGAATAAGTGTTTTTCAATGAAGGACCTTGGAGAAGCTGCTTACATATTAGGCATCAAGATCTATAGGGATAGATCAAGACGCCTCATAGGTCTTTCACAAAGCACATACCTTGATAAGATAATGAAGAAGTTCAATATGGATCAGTCCAAGAAAGGGTTCTTGCCTGTATTGCAAGGTGTGAGATTGAGCTCGGCTCAATGCCCGACCACGGCAGAAGATTAAGAAGAGATGAGTGTCATCCCCTGTGCCTCAGCCATAGGATCTATTATGTATGTCATGCTGTGCACCAGACCTGATGTAAACCTTGCCGTAAGTTTGGTAGGAAAGTACCAAAGTAATCCCGGCAAGGAACACTGGACAGCGGTCAAGAATATCCTGAAGTTCCTGAAAAGGACAAAGGACATGTTTCTCGTTTATGGAGGTGACGAAGAGCTCGTCGTAAAGGGTTATGTTGATGCTAGCTTTGACACAGATCTAGATGACTCTAAGTCACAAACCGGATACATGTATATGTTGAATCGTGTAGCAGTAAGCTGGTGCAGTTGCAAGCAGAGCGTCGTGGAGGGATCTACATGTGAAGCCGAGTACATGGCAGCCTCGGAGGCAGCGCATGAAGCAATATGCATGAAGGAGTTCATCACCGACCTAGGAGTCATACCCAATGCATCGGGGCCAATCACTCTCTTCTGTGACAACACTGGAGCTATTGCCCTTGCCAAGGAGCCCAGGTTTCACAAGAAGACCAGGCACATCAAGCATCATTTCAACTCCATCCGTGAAAATGTTCAAGATGGAGACATAGATATTTGCAAAGTACATACGGATCTGAATGTCGCAAATCCGTTGACTAAACCTCTTCCACGAGCAAAACATGATCAACACCAGAACTCTATGGGTGTTCGATTCATCACAATGTAACTAGATTATTGACTCTAGTGCAAGTGGGAGACTGTTGGAAATATGCCCTAGAGGCAATAATAAAAGGATTATTATTATATTTCCTTGTTCATGATAATTGTCTTTTATTCATGCTATAATAGTATTATCCGGAAATCGTAATACACGTGTGAATACATAGACCACAATATGTCCCTAGTGAGCCTCTAGTTGACTAGCTCGTTCATCAACAGATAGTCACGGTTTCCTGACTATGGACATTGGATGTCATTGATAATGAGATCACATCATTAGGAGAATGATGTGATGGACAAGACCCAATCCTAAGCATAGCAGAAGATCGTGTAGTTCGTTTGCTAGAGCTTTTCCAATGTCAAGTATCTTTTCCTTAGACCATGAGATTGTGTAACTCCCGGATACCGTAGGAGTGCTTTGGGTGTACCAAACGTCACAACGTAACTGGGTATCTTCGAAAGTGTCCGTTGGGTTGACACAGATCGAGACTGGGATTTGTCACTCCGTATGATAGAGAGGTATCTCTGGGCCCACTCAGTATTGCATCATCATAATGAGCTCAAAGTGACCAAGTGTCTGGTCACGGGATCATGCATTACGGTACGAGTAAAGTGACTTGCTGGTAACGAGATTGAACGAGGTATTTGGATACCGACGATCGAATCTCGGGCAAGTAACATATCGATTGACAAAGGGAATTATATACGAGATTGCTTGAATCCTCGACATCGTGGTTCATCTGATGAGATCATCGAGGAGCATGTGTGAGCCAACATGGGTATCCAGATCCCGCTGTTGGTTATTGACTAGAGAGCCGTCTTGGTCATGTCTACGTGTCTCCCGAACCCGTAGGGACTACACACTTAAGGTTCGGTGACGCTAGGTGAGGGAGTCCGGGACTAGGGGGTGTCCGGATAGCCGAACTATCATCATCAACCGGACTCCAAGACTATGAAGATACAAGATTGAAGACTTCGTCCCGTGTCCGGATGGGACTTTCCTTGGTTCTTTCATTGAGAGTTCATCTGTGCCGTCGTAATCAGGAAGGATGCCTTTTCCCGTCTTTAAAGAAGGCATCGTCGTCAAGGGAGCTTTAGCCGCCGGCCAAACTATCCGGCTAGGTGGTTTTCTTATGACCGCCTGTTCGGCCACCGCTCCGACGATGGCCTCTCAGGTCATCAAAAGCGATCTTCACGTCAGCTCGGAATTTGCCGAGCAGCTAGATCCGATGGAGCTCTCCTCCGTAAACGAGCTCTTGGATCGCATCGCCGCCCTGGGAGTCGCTATAGACTACAATCAGATTGGGCTTAAAACCGATCTGAGAGAAATTAACTCTCCCCAGGCTACCCACCACGTTGTTGTGGTAGAGGAACAATGCGACGACTCTTCTTCTATGTTAAAAACCAGCTATGTCCGGATTCCCGATCCCTCCATGCCGGATTGCCGCGGAGGGACGGACATCAATCAAATACTGAACCTAAAGTCAGGCATCGGACCAGATTCGTTGGAAAGCATCCAACAAACCAAGCTTCCAAATCCGGAAACTTCTTGGCCTTTGAGCCTCAGATCGGGCGGGGTTCCGAACTTAATTCCATCCGCCCACCCAAACATAAGCGATCTATATCAAATACGGCAAGAGCCCGATGAAACAGTACATCATTACTGGGCCAGATTCCTCCTGGTTATGAACAGGATAAAGGACTGCCGTGAAGAAAGCGTGATTTCAATTTTCTGCAACAATTGCACGGACAAGGGAATCATAAACGCCATAAGTCGTCGCGAAGTTACACGCTTCGCCGACCTAGCGACCATTGTACAAAAATACTATGCGATGGAGAGTGCCTGGAAAACCGAAACCAGGTTTTGGGACAATCCGGCCCTGAATACAACCGCAGTCCAAAATAAAAGGGTGCGTCATACTCAAGCACCTGGATTAAAAACCAAGAAGAAAAACCCCCCTAAATGGCACGGAACCGTACTGGAGGGATGGCTCAACGGACCCTGCAAAATCCACAGTACGGAGGGCGCCACTCCAACACATAGCCTTCGAGCATGTTGGATACTACGGCAGGTGGCCAAAAGTGGCGAAGGCTTTCTAGCCCCGGGTAACCAGCCCAATAGTACCAGTACGGTATTAACAGTCTTCGAGACTTTCGCATCAAATAACATGCGGAAGCGAACAATCCGCAGCCTCGCCGAGGTCTATCAAGTAGCAACAACAAATCCATGGAGCGACATGGCTATCACCTTCAATGCCAGCGATGAACCTAAATTCCGAACAGCTCGAGCACCAGCCGCATTGGTCCTCAGTCCGATAGTGGACGGCTTTCATCTTACCAAGGTACTCATGGATGGTGGCAGCGTATTAAACCTGATCTACGAGGAAACCCTTCAAAAAATGGAAATTGACTGGAGTCGCATTGAGCGAAGCAGCACAACCTTCAGGGGAATAATCCCTAGTCGAGAAGTACGCTGCACAGGACAAATCACACTAGATGTAGTGTTCGGCTCGCTGGACAACTACAGGTCCGAAGAGGTCATGTTCCAAGTGGCCCCATTCGGCAGTGGATATCACGCCTTGTTAGGGCGAGAGGCATTCACAATCTTCCAAGCTATACCCCATTACGGGTACATGAAGCTCAAAATGCCCGGGCCCAATGGAATAATCACTCTCGTCAGTGATCCAGATATAGCACTCCGCGCTGAAAATAAGACAGCCGCACTGGCCCTAGAGGCATTATCCGAAGCCCTAGCGACAGAAGAACTCACTGCGTTGCGCTCCATGGTGGATAGGGACGATGTGATACTCGATAAGAGGTCTAAGTCCACCTCTTTTAAACCAGCAGACGAAATAGTCAAATTCCAGGTCCATCCAACGGACCCCACAAAGACGGCCTCCATTGGGGCACAATTAAATCCTGATGTAGAAGCCGCACTACGAGAATTCCTTCGGGAAAATTAGGACATTTTTGCCTGGCACCCTTCAGACATGCCAGGAATCCCACACAGGCTGGCAGAGCACAGCCTAAACATCCTAAAAGGATTCAAGCCAGTCAAACAGGCTCTTCGGCGATTTTCCGAGCCCAAAAGACAGGCAATGGGAGAGGAGCTAGCCAAGCTCTTAGAAGCCGGATTCATTAGAGATATACAACATCCAGACTGGCTAGCCAACCTGGTAATGGTACCCAAAAAGGACAAATCCTGGCGCCTTTGTATCGATTTCAAAGACCTTAACAAGGCCTGTCCAAAGGACCCTTTCCCTCTCCCTCACATCGACCAAATCATTGATGCTACCGCAGGGCACGATTCATTGTGCTTCCTCGACGCATACTCCGGATACCATCAAGTCAAGATGGCGAAAAAAGACTAGGCCACAACGGCATTCATTACTCCATACGGACCATTCTGCTTCAACACAATGCCCTTCGGACTCAAAAACGTCGGCGCAACATATCAGCGCATGATTCAGACATGTCTGGCTACCTAGATAGGCAAGACGGTAGAGGCATACGTAAACGATGTGGTCGTCAAGACCAAACACGTCGAAACTCTAGTAGACGACTTGAGGGTGACATTCGACAACCTCCGAGCATATGACATTAAGCTCAACCCGGAAAAATGTGTTTTCGGCGTACCAGCCGGAAAGCTCTTGGGCTTCATTGTATCCGGTAGAGGAATTGAAGCAAACCCATCCAAGATCCGAGCTCTGTCACAATTGGATATCCCAAAAGACCTCAAGCAAATACAAAAACTAACTGGATGTGTGGCGGCTCTAAGCCGCTTCATCTCCCGTTTGGGAGAAAAGGCACTACCCCTCTATCGCCTCCTCCGGCGCACCGAACTATTCGAATGGACGGATGTTGCCGCGGCCGGACTCGAAGAAATTAAGACCGTATTGGGAACAAATCCGGTCCTGGCCGTGCCCAACCTAGGCGAACCTATGTTATTATACATCGCGGCAACACATCAAGTTGTCAGCGCCGCACTCGTCGTCGAACGAGAAACAGAAGGGCACAAATTCCTTCTTCAAAAACTAGTGTTCTACATATCCACTGTCTTAACTCCATGCAAGTCCCGTTACCCACATTATCAAAAGATAGTGTATGCGGTGTTCATGGCATCCCGGAAGCTGCGACACTACTTTCAAGGGTGTTCCATAACGGTGGCCTCCGAAGTACCTCTCAACGATATTATAAACAATCGCGACGCGACGGGCAGGATTGCAAAATAGGCCATTGAGCTCTTACCATTTGACATAACCTACAAACCACGGCGAGCTATAAAATCGCAAGTTTTGGCTGACTTCATCGCCGAATGGACCGAAGCCGAACTCCCTAAAGAGTACGGCGCATACTCCAATTGGATCATGCATTTCGACGGCTCCAAAATGTTGGCTGGCTTGGGGGCTGGCGTCGTCTTGACGTCCCCAACCGGAGACACAGTCCAATACGTGCTTCAAATAATGTACACGGACTCCAACAATGCAGCCGAATACGAGGCCCTTCTACATGGCCTCTGGATGGCAATCTCCATTGGTATTCAACGCCTAGAGGTGCGCGGGGATTCAAACCTCGCAATATCCCAAGTAAATGGAGACTTTGACGCCAAGGATCCGAAAATGGCAGCCTACCGTAACGCCGTCCTAAAAATGTCAGCCCGGTTCGAAGGACTCGAATTCCACCATGTAGCCCGGGATAATAACCAGGCAGCAGACGTGTTGGCACGCATCGGCGCAAAACGCAACGCCGTCCCTCCAAACATCTTCCTAGAGCGGCTTTTTAAGCCATCCGTATTATGGGAAGAGGAGTCCGGAAATAACAATCCGGAACCAACTGCATCGCCTAACACAGAACATTCTGACACAATCGGTGGCTCAGCCAATGAAATAACAGATTCAGCCCACGAAATACTGGCAGTAATTGCCCCGTGGACGGAACCATTCCTAGCATACTTAATCAAGCTGGAACTTCCCGAAGACCAAAATGAGGCCCGCTGCATAGTTCGGCGATCTAAAGCCTACAAGGTTCATCGATCCTCGCCTCTCTTATAGGCAGCTTATTCGCGCAGCTAGGGGGTAAAACGTAAGAATACCCTGGCTTTTCGCATTCGTATGACACATGGAAGAAGGCCATTATTGGACGTAGAAGCCAAGGAGCGCAACATTTATGAAGCAACCGGACACTATCCGGCAAACACATGAAACATGAAGGAGAACCCGACTTGCAAACGCCGAAGACAACATAAGCGCCGGACTCGTCGTCATTGAAGCCTGGTTCGGGGGCTACTGAGGGAGTCCGGCACTAGGGGGTGTCCGGATAGCCGAACTATCATCATCGGCTGGACTCCAAGACTATGAAGATACAAGATTGAAGACTTCGTCCCGTGTTCGGATGGGACTTTCCTTGGTGTGGAAGGCAAGTTTGGCGATACGGATATGTAGATCTCCTACCATTGTAACCGACTCTGTGTAACCCTAGCCTCCTCCGGTGTCTATATAAACCGGGTGGCTTTAGTCCGTAGGACGAACAACAATCATACCATAGGCTAGCTTCTAGGGTTTAGCCTCCTTGATCTCGTGGTAGATCTACTCTTGTAACACACATCATCAATATTAATCAAGCAGGACGTAGGGTTTTACCTCCATCAAGAGGGCCCGAACCTGGGTAAAACATCGTGTCCCTTGTCTCCTATTACCATCCGCCTAGACGCACAGTTCGGGACCCCCTACCCGAGATCCCGGACGTCACGAGGAGTTCCGGAATGGTTCAGAGGTAAAGAATTATATATGGGAAGTCAAATTTCGGCCATCGGGAAAGTTTCGGGGGTCACCGGTATTGTACCGGGACCACCGGAAGGGTCCCGGGGGTCCACCGGGTGGGGCCACCCATCCCGGAGGGCCGCATGGGCTGAAGTGGGAGGGGAACCATCCCCTGGTGGGCTGGTGCGCCCCCCTTGGGCCCCCCTGCGCCTAGGGTTGGGAACCCTATGGGAGGGGGCGCCTCCACTTGCCTTGGGGGGCAAGGCACCCCTTGGCCGCCGCCCCCCCTATGAGATCCCATCTCCTAGGGCCGGCACCCCCCTGGGGACCCTATTTATAGAGGGGGGAAGGGAGGGCAGCCGCACCCTTGCACTTGGCGCCTCCCTTCCCCCTTGCTACACCTCTCCCTCCCGCAGACGCTTGGCGAAGCCGTGCCGGGATCCCTGCTGCATCCACCACCACGCCGTCGTGCTACTGGATCTTCATCAACCTCTCCTTCCCCCTTGCTGGATCAAGAAGGAGGAGACGTCACGCTGACCGTATGTGTGTTGAACGCAGAGGTGTCGTCCGTTCGGCGCTAGGGTCTCCGGTGATTTGGATCACGATGAGTACAACTCCCTCAACCTCGTTCTCTTGAACGCTTCCGCTCGATCTGCAAGGGTATGTAGATGGACTGCTCTCTCTCGTTGCTAGATGAACTCATAGATTGATCTTGGTGAAACCGTACGAATTTTTTTATTTTCTGCAATGTTCCCCAACACAAGATGCTAAGGACAAAGGACTGGCTCAAGCTTCAAGATCAAGACTCTGCATTTTATGTTTTACTGATCCGAGATCACATTGAGTCTATAGGAAAAGCCAATACTATCAAGAAGGGATGAGGTGTTGCCTAATGAGTCTCTTGCTCCACAGTGCTTAGTGATATGCTCCAAAACCCTCAACTACTTTCCCACTTCCACATATGTACTAAACCAAAAGTCTAACTCGGCCCCACCGATTCTTTCTATCCGGCGCCACCGAGTTTAGATGTCATAGCTACTGCCACAAACCCTAGGAAAATCGGTCTCACCGATAGGGATCTCGGTCTCACCGAGATGAGATTGTAATCTCTCTGTGTATGTCCATTACCAAAATCAGTCTCACCGAGTTTGAGCAACCAGTACTACCGAGATTACAATGCAAACTCTCTGGTTAGCTTATTACCAAAATCGGTCTCACCGAGTTTGAGTAATCAGTCCCACCGGGTTTGCCTGACCAACTCTCTGGTTAGCTAATTACCAAAATCGGTCTCACCAAGTTTGTGTAATCGGTCTCACCGAGATTACGTTATGCCCTAACCCTAACCATATCGGTCCCACCGAGTTGCATATCAGTCCCACCAAAAACCCTAACAGTCACATTGTTTACTGAATCGGTCCGACCGAGTTTGTTAATTCGGTCCCACCAAGATTGGTAAATTGTGTTTAACGGTTAGATATTGTGTGGAGGCTATATATACCCCTCCACCT
This sequence comes from Triticum dicoccoides, assembly GCF_002162155.2. NCBI lineage: Eukaryota > Viridiplantae > Streptophyta > Magnoliopsida > Poales > Poaceae > Triticum > Triticum dicoccoides. The sequence continues at coordinate 626,041,385 of NC_041391.1, forward strand.
CCTCTTCATTCGCGGAGAGAGCCATCAGAACAAACCTACACTTCGAACTTACCATTTTTGAGAGAGAACTACCTACTCATGTGTTGAGGCCAAGATATTCCATTCCTACCATATGAATCTTGATCTCTAGCCTTCCCCAAGTTGCTTTCCACTCAAATCTTCTTTCCACCAGATCGAAATCCTATGAGAGAGAGTTTAGTGTTGGGGAGACTATCATTTGAAGCACAAGAGCAAGGCGTTCATCATTAAAGCACCATTTGTTACTTCTTGGAGAGTGTTGTCTCCTAGATTGGCTAGGTGTCACTTGGGAGTCTCCGACGAGATTGTGGAGTTGAACCAAGGAGTTTGTAAGGGCAAGGAGATCACCTCCTTCGTGAAGATCTACCGCTAGTGAGGCAAGTCCTTCGTGGGCGATGGCCATGGTGGGATAGACAAGGTTGCTTCTTCGTGGACCCTTCTTGGGTGGAGCCCTCCGTGGGCTCATGCAACCGTTACCCTTCGTGGGTTGAAGTCTCCATCAACGTGGATGTACGATAGCACTACATATCAGAACCATGACAAAAACATCCGTGTCTCCAATTGCGTTTGAATCCTCCAAAACCCTTCCCTTTACATTCTTGCAAGTTGCATGCTTTACTTTCCGCTGCTCATATACTCTTTGCATGCTTGCTTGTTATGTATTTGAATGTTAAACTTGTGCCTAAACTCCACTTAAACCTAAAGAAGTTAAAAACTGCAACTTTGGTACTTAGTGTCTAATCACCCCCCCTCTAGACACCTCTTCTCGATCCCTTTCAATTGGTATCAGAGCATTGGTCTCCATTGCTTTGGTTTAATCACCATTGGAGGAAGATGGATGAGTATACTTTGGGGAGTCTTAGACATAGAGTGCCTATACTTGATGGAGAGTATTTTTCATGAGTGGAAAAATGAGATGCTTGTAATTTTCAATCAATATCATTTGAACAAGTACATTGCTAGTCCTTGTGCACCTTATGTTGATCCTATGCATCCTACCCTTGATGAGTCGATTGACATTATTAGAAATGTTAGAACTGTTAATCTTATCACTAGAAGCTTGCCTAGAAACTTGATTGGAAAACTGCCTACTCTTGAGTGTGCCTACACTATATGGAAATTTCTTGAGGAACGATTTCCTAATTATTCCTTGAAAAAGTTGGATGAAATTCTTCATAAGTCTATTGCCTTGACTAAGATGAATTCCAATGATCCTATGTTTGGTAACTGTCTATTTGAACTTACAAATCTTATGCTTGCCAAAGGAAATGTTGGAATTATTAGCGATATTATTTCCGAAGCTACTAGAATTCTTAGAGGAGATTATTGTCAAACTCATACTAATGAATCACTCTCACTAGGAATTGATCCACCACATGACGATGTTGAACATGGATACTATGATGAGGATGATGATGATGACTTTGATCTTGATGATGCAATGAGACACTTTGGTCTTATGGCAAATCATCAGGGATATATGGCAGGAGGAAAGGAATGGGTTCTTGACAGTGGATGTACCGATCACATGACCGGAGACAAAGACATGTTTCGTGAGCTTGCTGAAAATGATAGTCCTCGAAAGTTTGTCACTTTCGGTGACAACTCAAAGGGTAAGGTGGTTGGCCTCGGTAAGGTGGCCATCTCACATGATAGCTCAATTCAGAATGTTATGCTCGTTGAATCTCTTGGCTACAACTTACTTTCAGTATCTAGACTTGCTGATTTTGGTTTCAATGTCCTATTTACTGAAGTAGATTGCCAAGTGTTTCGTCGAGACAATCATAAAATGGTCTTTACCGGTATACGTAGACGTGAGCTTTACATTGTTGATTTCTCTAAAAAGGCTCAACCTAAAACTTGCTTCATTGCTAAATCCTCAAAATGTTAGTTATGGCATAGACGACTAGGTCACTTTTGCATGAGAAACCTTGACAAGCTTATTAAAGGGAATCATATCCTTGGTGTTAATGATGTCATATTTGATAAGGATAGACTTTGCAGTGCTTGTCAAGCAGGTAAACAGGTTGGAGGAAGGCATCCCGTGAAGAACATCATGACCACGAGGAGGCCACTCGAGCTACTTCACATGGATCTTTTTGGTCCCAATGCTTACAAGAGTCTCGGTGGAAATTCTTTTGGTCTAGTTATAGTTGATGATTTTTCAAGATTTACGTGGGTGTTCTTTCTCGATGATAAATCGCAGGTCCAAAAGATCTAAAAAAACTTCACCAGGAAGGCCCAAAATCAATTTGAAGTGAAGATCAAGAAGGTTCGCAGTGACAACGGAACGGAGTTTAAGAACGCAAATGTGGACACGTTTCTTGATGAAGAAGGGATTTCACACGAGTTCTCGGCTACGTACACACCTCAACAAAATGGAGTTGTTGAGAGGAAGAACCGGATGCTCATCGAAATGGCGAGAACGATGCTTGATGAGTACAAGACACCGAAGCACTTTTGGGCAGATGCGGTTGAGACAGCTTGTCATGCAACAAATCGCTTGTATCTTCGCAAGCTACTCGGCAAGACGGCATATGAGATTCTCATCAGTAACAAACCCCAAGTTGGAAACTTTCGAGTATTCGGTTCAAAGTGCTACATCTTGATAAGCATCGTCGCTCTAAATTTGCTCCTAAGTCTCATGAAGGTTTCCTACTAGATTATTGCTCAAACTCTCACACTTACCGTGTCTACAACAATTTCACCCGGAAGGTTGAATAAACGGAGATGTGAAGTTTGATGAATCTAACGGCTTGCAAGTAGATCAATTGCCAATTGATGTAGGAGACAAAGATCCCTCGGAAGCAATCCAAGACTTGTCTATTGGCAAGGTCCGTCCAACGGAGGTGAAGGAGAGTACCTCATCCGTCCAAGTGGAAGCTGCTACTTCACGACAAGGTGAACCAATAGTTGATACGGAAGCATCCACAAGTGGGACACACCAAGATGAAGAAAATGAGGAAGTACATCAAGAACGTCAACAACCTCCTTCTCCACCACGACAAGAGAATGACAATGCCCATAATGAAGAAGGCCAAGAAGAAGAAGAACAAGATGAAGAAGATGTTCAACCAAGACCCAAGCAAAAGCTTTCACGAGTTCGAGCAAGAATTGCTAAAGACCATCCCGTCGAGCAAATCTACAATGATAAATCGCAGGTCTCAACACATGAGTAGGTGGCTCTCTCTCAGAAAATGAGTAGTGGAAGTGTAGGCACGTTCTGATAGCTTCCTTCATGAATGAGGAGAGGGTGGAGGGGTATATTGTAACGCCCCGGATCCGATGTGTCAGGTGTCTTCCAGCTATTCGTCGTTGTTGCCATGTCATTTGCTTGCGTGTGGCACTTTGCCTTGTCATCTTGTTTTGCTTTGTTCCTTTATTTGTTGCATATGCCATGCTCATCATTGTTATGTTGCATTGCCTCTTGTCATTTTGCATGCTAGTCATATACCTTTTGGTAATCATCATGTTGTTGCCATGTTCATCTTGTGCATTGCCCTTTATGTATGTTGTGTGTTGCTCTAATTGATGTGTGTGCATCACCCCTTTGCTATCTCTCTCAAACCAAGCCATGCACCATCACCTTCTCCTTCCTCTTATTTTACTCCTCTATGCAAGTGCCATTTCTCCCTTCTCCATTAATGTTCAATCTTTGCCAATAAATCATGCACCATGCCTTATACCTCTCTGTCAAGTTTCATCCTTTTGGGAGTTGTTTTGGGTTAGGTTCAAAAAAGGAGCAAGTGTGAAGTAAATTCATACTTGATATATTCTTCTATCTATAAAAGAGCCCAAGCAATTTATTCAAAGACTACATAAATCCAGGAGTCCAAAGATATTCTTATCTCAGTCCCACACCTCCCCATTACCCCTGTGTATTTATTTTCTCTAATTTTGTGTTTAAAGAAAAGAAAGAAAAGAGCAGGGGCCTCCCAGCAGCGCACTTGGGCCTCCCCCTCCTGTTCAAGCCCAGCGCAGCCCACCTATCACCTGTTCACTGCATCCCACATCGCACAACCAGCCCATCTGCACAGCAGCTTCGTCCTCCTCCTGTACGATGCACATCCAGCACCTCCACGTCGGCAACCGGCTTGATTTGATGGCCGGGACAGCCTCCCTACCTCCTGTAAATCATGCGTCGGTGCCCTAGGGTCTCTCCTCTTTCCATTCCTCCCTCCTCCTTGTCTTGCCGCCGCAAGGTAAGCCACTCCACGCCATAGTCGTCGCCAACACCATGCCCAAGCTCTACTCTGGCGCGATCAAGCTCGTCGCCGTCGTCTTCTTCCTCGGGGAGCGACGCACGCGTCCCCGACTTCGTCCCCGTCTCCGTCCCCGACCGATTCCGATGGGTGGCTGGACTGGATCGCCTCCCACGCTGTCGTCCACGTCTTTGTCTTCTTCCTCTACCTCCTCTACGTCATGAACGCCGGCTCCTTTGCTTCCCCGTCGTCAACCTCGTACGACTCCAGCAGCACCCCCACGGTGAAGCCCCGCTCCTCCCCAACTCTCTCTCCGTTTGAATTCTGTCGCCATAGCTCTCCCACAAGCCGCACCGTGCCGCACCACCTAGCTTCAGCCGCCCACCTTGTCGTGCTTCGCTGCCATGGCCATAAGCACACAGAGTCCCTGTTCACCCATGCTTCAGCACGCTCTCTGTCACCTCGCCGCGCCCTGCCTGGCTGCTTGCCTCGTCTCGCATACCCATCTCCCCTGCCTCACCGCGCCATGTCGAGACCCCGAGCCGAGCAACGCTAGAGCTTGTGCGCCCCGCAACCTCCGCCTGCGTGAGCCGAAGCCCCCCTCCAACCCGCACACCCTTGCATCTCGAGCACGCCAGGAAGCATGTCCGGCGAGGTAGCTCTGCATCCTCTGTTTCTTTGCACGCGCACACCTGAAGCCTTGCTCGTCGTCCTGCATGTCTCTACAGCTGCCGTGCCCGAAGCGAGCATGAGCTCGTCCTCGAGATCCCGCACACCCGAGCCTTCTGCACGACCTATCCATTCTTGCGCACGCCCACAACACAGCTTGTGCCTCACGTCTGTGCTGCCCGCCCGTGTCGTCTCTTCAATCAGCATCGCCAGCCCCATGCCTCGATGTGCCCGAGTCGAGCTCCTGCTCGTGCCCGAGCGCACGCACGCACACGACACCGACAAGCAGCAGCCGTTTGCTCCCGCGCACGCATGTTGTTCCCGCACGCCCGCTGCCGCCTGCGGAGCCCTTCCGTGCCACCGTTGATCGTCGGCGACGACGCCATCTCCTTTGTCTCCGTAGAAGAAGCCAAGGCAGGCCTTGAACTGGTTAAAAATCAGCTAGGCCGCACCTTCTGTCAAACTATCAGAGTCTAGCCCAGTGGCTGAACCCTCTCTGGCTTAGCCAGCAGACCTGGGTTCGAATCTCCATCTGGCCAGTGGTGAGAATGCCCAATTTTTGCCATTTTGGTTTCTATGTCAGTAGACCCCACTCGTCATCCTCTCTGTCCACACAGCCTCCCGTCCACACCCACACTCCTGCCAACTCAGCACGCCGGGCCCTCTCGTCATTAACAGTGGCTGGCTCAGCCCGTGTTCCCCCTGTTGTTTTATTTTCTTTTGCATAATTTCAGAAAAAGCCCCTGTTTTGTTTTGTTAATAACTAAATATGTATGCATCCAAATTAATCAAACTGTATATGTAAAATGCTTAGAATTTTATCTAGTTTCATAATATGCATCATTCATGCATGTTTAAAATGTTTAACTTGCTGTTTAAATTAATTTGCTAAATGCCATGCTAAAATGATTTATTTCATAACTAAATAACCGTAGCTCCAAATTTAATAAACTTTATATGTAAATGGGGTGGAAAAATGCATAGCTTAACATGGTAGCATTATTTGGCATGTTTAACAACTCTAAAGTTATGTAATAGTCAGAACAGTACCAAAACTAGAATATGGACATGAGGATTTTCCGGAATTGTTATTTGTTTCTTCCGGCCTCATTTAAACCTGCCTAGATAGGTAATTTTCATATGCCTCATTTAAACAACATTTAACATGGTTGTGTACCTAAACGAGAGCGAACTAAATAACTCAGATGTGGTGTTTCGTCAATATGCAACTCGTTGCATATTGAGCTCCACTTAACTTGTAGTATTGCTTGTTGCACTTTGCCATGCCATGCCTCGTTAAACCGGACATGCATCATACTTGTTAGTGCATCATGCCATGTTTATGCTTGTGCATTTCCCATGTTGTTTGTTTCTTTCCGGTGTTGCTTCTTAGTTCCAGTAATGTTGCGATTGTGTGGATTCGTTCGACTACGTCCGTTTGTCTTCGTCATGGACTCATTCTTCTTCCTAGTGGGATTTCAGGCAAGATGACGGCTACCCTGGATCTCACTACTATCATTGCTATGCTAGTTGCTTCGTTCTATCGCTATGTTGCGCTACCTATTACCTGTTTATCAAGCCATCCCAAATTGCCATGTCAGCCTCTAACCTTTGACACCGTTCCTATGCAAACCGTTGCTTGGCTATGTTACCGCTTTGCTCAGCCCTCTTATAGCATTGCTAGTTGCAGGTGAAGTTGAAGATTGCTCCATGGTGGACAGGATTTTGGTTGGGATATCACAATATCTCTTATATTATTAATGCATCTATATACTTGGTAAAGGGTGGAAGGCTCGGCCTTATGCCTGGTGTTTTGTACCACTCTTGCCGCCCTAGTTTCCGTCATACCAGTGTTATGTTCCCGGATTTTGCGTTCCTTACGCGGTCGGGTGATTTATGGGACTCCCTCGACAGTTCGCTTTGAATAAAACTCCTCCAGCAAGGCCCAACGTTGGTTTTACCATTTGCCTCACCACCACCTATATTTCCCTTGGGAGTAATTAACCCAAGGGTCATCTTTATTACAGCCCCCCCCCCGGGCCAATGCTTGTCTAAGTGTTGGTCCGAACCAGAGCCACTTGCAGCGCCACCTCGGGGAAACTCGAGGGCTGATTTTAGTTGTACGTAGTGTTCATCCAGTGTTGCCCTGAGAACAAGATATGTGCAGCTCCTATCGGGATTGTCGGCGCATCGGGCAGTCTTGCTAGTCTTGTTTTACCATTGTCGAAATGTCTTGCAAACCGGGATTCCGAGTCTGGTCGGGTCTTCCTGGGAGAAGGTCTATTCCTTCGTTGATCACGAGAGCTTGTCATGGGCTAAGTTGGGACACCCCTGCAGGGTATAATCTTTCGAAAGCCGTGCCTGCGGTTATAGGCAGATGGGAATTTGTTAATGTCCGGTTGTAGATAACTTGACACCAGATTCGAATTAAAATGCATCAATTGCGTGTGTAGCCGTGATGGTCTCTTTTCGGCGGAGTCCGGGAAGTGAACACGGTTTCTGGGTTATGTTTGACGTAAGTAGGAGTTCAGGATCACTTCTTGATCATTGCTAGCTTCACGACCGTTCCGCTTGCTCTCTTCTCGCTCTTATTTGCGTATGTTAGCCACCATATATGCTTAGTCGCTGCTGCAGCCTCACCACTTTACCCCTTCCTTTCCCTTTAAGCTTTGCTAGTCTTGATACCCATGGTAATGGGATTGCTGAGTCCTCGTGGCTCACAGATTACTACAACAACAGTTGCAAGTACAAGTTGTGCGATGATCTTGACGCGAGAGCGATGTTTGCTTGTTTGGAGTTCTTCTTCTGCTTCTTCTTCGATCAGGGGATAGGTTCCAGGTCGGCAGCCTAGGCTAGCAGGGTGGATGTCGTTTGAGTTTCTATTTATGTTTCATCCGTAGTCGGATGTTGCTCTTATGTATTGTGATGTTGTATTCGTGTGGCATTGTATGCCTTATGTATGTATCCCCATCTATTATGTAATGTTGATGTAATGATATCCACCTTGCAAAAGCGTTTCAATATGCGGTTCTATCCTTGGTGGGACCTTCGAGTCTCTTTAGGATAGTATCGCATATTGGACGTGACAAGTTGGTATCAGAGCCTCGACCGACCATAGCAGCCCCCTTGATTGTTGGCCGTTGTTGAGTCTAGAAAAATAAACTATTTTGAGTCTTAGGATTATATATATCGGAGAGTAGGATTCTTTTTACTCCTCAGCCCATTCATCGCTCTGGTGAGGTATCCTGATGTAGATGTTTTGACTTTCCTCTCCTCAAATTTCACTAAATTGTTTTTAGGATCACGCGAGTATCTTGGAATCGTTCCGATGGTTTTGTGACGAGAACATTGTTCTTGGTGCCTCATGTCTATTATGTGGCATTGACCCAGGGAGTTGAGCTCCGAGGTGTTGTCGTCACAATTTTATCGTTGCAGTTCTGAAATACCTGAGTTTTGCCGACATCGAAAATCTCTTTTATGCAGTTGTTGGTGAGATAACCTCGACGCCAGCCAGTACTAGGGAGTTCGGGAGTATTGCCATAACTCGTATAACGGATGCTTTTCGAAGGTTGAGGTACACGATTTCCGGAGTTTTCTTGGTTATGTGTTGACGGATGGATACAGCTGGATGTAGGTATTGTTAGTTTGGGTGAGATATATTGCTTCCCCTGTATCCCCAACACCAGATTGCATAACCAGAAAGTTTCGGGAGTTTTATAGGTGGGAATTCAAGTAGCTCCTAGTATATCTTTCCGACAGATGCATGATATGGGATTGGGTAAATCTCTATCATATGTATTTGTTCCGGCTTATTCTGCAAGCCAATCCTTTGTTTTGTTTTGAGTTGTGGTATTCGAGTTGCTTCAATGTCAAGTGTTGATTCCATACCTTTCAAGCGGTGTTCTCAAATTTCTATGAGAGTGCTAATCCTTCTTGTTTATCGAGATTGTCATGTCAATTCTTTCCAACCGGTGTGCTTCTCTTCAAGTGGATCTGATCATTTTCAACATCCGCAATATCATCTCTCAGTTTTTCCCAACGTTGTTTGTTTCATCCATCCCAAGTTGCCTTTGTTTTCCCTCCCTCCCACCCTTTTCTACAAGGACTCATATATTTTAATCAAGTATCCATTTATTCGTGTGAAGTTTCTCCATTCTTTTCCTGTCAATGTTCTTATCCGGTGATTTCCCAAGAAGATGCTCAACAGTTTTAAGTTCATCATCCTTCGTTCTTTTTTCTTCTCCGGTGGATCCAATTCAAGCTTTCGATATTCATCATATTCCTTTCCTTGTGTCAAATGCTTTCTCATGCCGGTGCACCTCTCAATCACTCACCTCTTGCTATTCATTTGTTCCAGAGTCTTGAAGATATCTCAGAAGATTTGTGTTTCCATTCTTAATCCGTTCAAGCTATTTCGAGGTTGTTATCTCATTCAAGTCATTTAATTCAACCGGTGCAATTTCCCTTTCAAGTAATTTTTCGAAGGTGTATCTTTTGAGTGGGCCCTAACCCACAGGTCTTTTCCCAGGATCTTACCTGACTCTTCTAATTATTCTGGAGTTATTCTTAAATTCTATTCAAGTGTGACGTAAGAATGAATTTTCATCAGTCACATGCCTTCTCCAAGATCTTTCAAATTCTTTTCATCGTTGGTTCAGCATTTCTATTCTTCGTTGCTCCGGAGTGTCTCATAAATTGTCAGGGTGGTTCTCATCATCATTCTCAACTTTTGAAGACCGAAGAAGGATTTCTCTTAAATCTTGCTCCATTCTCTTCAAGATTCATCGTTCTAGATTGATGCCATCCTCTCATATTTGCTTTCGATTGTGACAATTCCTTTCTTACCATCTGGAGCATTTCATGAGTTGTTTCCATTTCTTTCCTCCGAAGGCCATCATGTCATAATTCTTCATTCTCAGTGTGTAGCTATTGTTCAAATACCCTCTAGTCAGTTCATGATCTCTTCGTTCTCATGTATCTAAATCACCTCAAGTATCTTCATTCGTTTTCCAATTCTTCCCGGTGAATTGTGCCTTTGCTATGGTCTTTTTCAATTCTTTCGATGGTTCGTTCAAGATTTCACTTTCTTCGTTATCGTATCAATTCATCCATTCTTTCGTTGTTTCAATCCCACCGGTGGTTCCATCAAGACCTTCTCAAGTTTGCTCTATATCTCTCTTAATCCTTTCTACGAGAATAAGTAGTATGCCATATCCATTGCTTGTCATCAATTTAATTTGATGAAGGATAAGCATACAATAAATCTTATTCTTATTTCCTCGAGGTGATTCAATTCTTTTATTTCCGGAGTTCCAAGTTTTCTTGGTTATATCGTTGCAAAGCTCCATCTAATTCATCGCAAGGCTTCACCTTGTGTTTTCAACTTCTCTTTCTTTCTATCATCCTTTTATTACCGGAGTTCTTCATGGAGGCTCTACATGGTGGTTCGTCAAGGATTCTTGTCATTCTTCAATTGTTCTTCAAGATTTCTCTCGAAGTTATGATCCGTCAAGCCATACTTCAAAATAAACATGGTGCTCAACACATGTTTTGTTTTGAGGAGCTCAAGTATTCTTCATCTTGCATTCTGAAGTGCAATTCTGTCTACCTTATCTTTTGTGGTGGTGTTATGTCACTCTTCACAATTTCCGTCATGGTTCATGATTCATATTGTTTTCAAGAATGAGGTATTTTAAATCCATCAATCTCTTTGTTGGAGTTATCTTGGGTTATATTTCACCTAAAGCCTTCCATTGGGAATGTTGCTATTTGTGGTGCTTATCATTGATCCAAGCTTTCTCCATATCCTTCTCGGTGAAAGAGGTTTTTCATCTCTTCGTTCATCTCAAACAAGCAATTGTTTCCTTTAGTGGTCAGTTGTCACATCATAATGTTGAGATGTTTCCATAATCCCACTACAAGCTTGTGCTTTTCGTTTTTGATTTTCCAACAACTCCGTTCAATCCTTCTTCGCAAGTATGCTTTCCAAGTTCATTTGTGGCAGAAGTTGTCATTTTCTTCTCCGTCCCTTTTATCCCAATAATCTAGCTTCTATTCTTTCGTTCCGGAGGCATTGTGATGTTTCTCTCTTCGACCCATCATCTTGTTTTGTCAAGATCATGTTCTTTTATTGCTTACCATTTAACCGGAGTGTTGTGTCATCTCTTCAAGTTCTTTTCATCTTATAAAGTCTTGCATCTCTTTTCAATCGGAGTGTTGTCCGAATTTGATATTCCTTGTTCCTTATTTATGTCATTTCAACCAGAGTGGTTTCAATTCGTTCTTGTCCATTGTGCTCGTCATTCATAGCTTTGCAACTCTAAGGTTCACATGATGTTCCTTGTTTCTCTTTTCTATCGGAGTGCTACCAATTTCGTTCAACTCTGTTGTGTTCTTCTTTCAACTTTTCAACCTCTCAAGGTTCTTTGGTTTCACTCATTTGTCGAAGAAGCAACTTAGTTTTACCTCTTCTCTTCCTCTTCCGTTTCTCTCTGGTGCCATTCTAGATCTAGGGATGAGATCCTCTTGTAGTGGTGGAGTGTTGTAACGCCCCGGATCCGATGTGTCAGGTGTCTTCCAGCTATTCGTCGTTGTTGCCATGTCATTTTCTTGCGTGTGGCACTTTGCCTTGTCATCTTGTTTTGCTTTGTTCCTTTATTTGTTGCATATGCCATGCTCATCATTGTTATGTTGCATTGCCTCTTGTCATTTTGCATGCTAGTCATATACCTTTTGGTAATCATCATGTTGTTGCCATGTTCATCTTGTGCATTGCCCTTTATGTATGTTGTGTGTTGCTCTAACTGATGTGTGTGCAACACCCCTTTGCTATCTCTCTCAAACCAAGCCATGCACCATCACCTTCTCCTTCCTCTTCTTTTACTCCTCTATGCAAGTGCCATTTCTCCCTTCTCCATTAATGTTCAATCTTTGCCAATAAATCATGCACCATACCTTATACCTCTCTGTCAAGTTTCATCCTTTTGGGAGTTGTTTTGGGTTAGGTTCAAAAATGGAGCAAGTGTGAAGTAAATTCATACTTGATATATTTTTCTATCTATAAAAGAGCCCAAGCAATTTATTCAAAGACTACATAAATCCAGGAGTCCAAAGATATTCTTATCTCAGTCCCACACCTCCGCATTACCCGGGTATATATAGCCTCAACACAAAATCTAACTGTTACACACATTATACCAAACTCGGTGGGACCGAATCAGAAAACTCGGCCGGACCAATTCAGTGCATATGTGACCGTTAGGCAATTTCTGTGGGACCGATATGATCAACTCGGTGGGACCGATGTGCAAGGGTTAGGGTAAAACCTCATCTCGGTTTGACCTATTACGCAACTCGGTGGGACTGATTTGGTAATAAGCAAAACAAAGAGTTGGCCAGGCAAACTCGGTGTGACCGTTTACGTATTCTCGGTGGGACCAAAAATATTGTAATAGACAACATTGAGTTTGCAAGCCCATCTCGGTGAGACCGAGATCCCATCGGTGTGACCGAACTGATTAGGGTTTTTGGCAGTGGCTATGTCAAATGAACTCGGTGGCGCCGGATAGATCAAATCGGTGGGGCCGAGTTTGACTTTTGGTTTGGGACATATGTGGATATGAGAAAGTGGTTGAGGGCTTTGGAGCATATCACTAAGAACTTTGAGCTAGCAACCATTAAGCAACACCTCATCCCCTTTTAATAGTATTGGTTTTCCTATAGACTTAATGTGATCTTTGATCACTCAAATAGAAAATGTAGAGTCTTGGACTTTGAAGCTTGAGCCAATCCTTTGTCCTTAGCATCTTGAAAGGGGTTCCACATCCTCTTGTCCATGCCACTCCACTATTGGAATTATCTGAAATATACAAGATAAAAGTATTAGTCCAACAAGAGATATGTTGACATCAATTACCAAAATCACCCAGGGGGCACTTGTGCTTTCGGGGGGAGATTAAAGAGCTACGCAAGGAGACTGTTTGTGTCATTCAGGAGACTAATTAGTTTAGGGATGAGAAGGATAAGTTCGTAGAGGATCGGGATAAACTAAAGGAGGAGAGGAGACTCCTCGGGGCTGAGAGGATTGACCTGAAGATGGACATAGATCATTTCAGGAGAGAAGGAGAGGGTGGTAGAAATAAGCTTCGCCAGATGGGCATACTCGTTGATGAAGATTAGTTTCTTAAGTAGATAGCAAGTTCATCTTAATTATTAGTTGATGGTGATCGAGTAACTAGCTAGAGTACTTGAGCTAGCGAGCAATTTTTGTGAATTTAATATCAACTTGTTGATTCCATGATCGAGTGTTGATGATTATATTGTGTTCAGTAGTATTTATTAATTAAGTAGCTAGTGTTGATGAGCAAAAAAAAATATTACCAAAAAACCATTTGCTGGCGTTGGACAAGTAGGGACGCCAGAGTTATGATGAACTTAATGCCGGCTTTGGACTGGTTACACGCCAGCATGATGTAGGATACTGCTGACATGTCCGCCCACGCCACCAGTATTTCTTAACAATGGCATTATAATGGTGGCGTTGGGCTCCTATGCCCGCAAGGCACTTTTTGGCATGCCATAACAAGGCTTTTCTGCACTAGTGGTCGGTCTACTTGTCTCAGATGTAATGCCTATATACTGATAATTCCATGAATAATCATCATAACTATGCGCTATTCTAGCAATTGCCCAACAGTAATTTTTTTACCCACCAGTGCTATTCTCCCGAGAGAGATGCCTTTGTACTTATGGCCACTTGGCCCATTCACTTTATATTTACTCAAACCCTAAAAATATTTTGCTACAGTTTATTTTACTTTTTCTTTTTTATATCTACCACTATCATATTTAATCCTTGTAATTAGCTAATATAATGGGATTGACCACCCTCTTGACTTCATTGGGTGCAAGTATTTTCTTTTTGTGTGTGCAAGTGTCATTTATCTAGTTTGTGTGGTGACTCCTATTGGTTTGATAAACCTTCGTTCTTAACTGAGGGAAATACTTTTTTCTACTACACTACGTCACCCTTCCTCTTACGAGGAATCCCAATGTTATCACAAGTAGCAGAAGAATTTTTGGCGTCGTTGCCGGGGAGGCTTCACCATACAAGTTCAGGTTCCTTTGCTCACATTTATCATTTACTTGTTTTACTTTTTTTGACATTGCCTTGTTGTTTGCCTTCTCTTTTTCATCACCCTCTACTTCTCTAAATATTTTAGAACAATAAATATATTTTGTGTGATATCTTTGATTGAATCACCATTATGTCTACTCAAGAAAATATTAAGTTGAGCGATGATGACCCACAAGTATAGGAGATCAATTGTAGTCCTTTCGATAAGTAGGACTGTCAAACCCAACGAGCACAAGGAAATGATAAGAGATTTTCAGCAAGGTAATATCTGCAAGCACCGAAATTATTGGTAACAGGTAGTTTGATAGCAAGTTAATTTGTAACGAGCAATTAAAGATAACGGTAAATAAAGTGCAGCAAGGTAGCACTATCCTTTTGTGGCAAAGGATAGGCCAACACAGTCTCTTATGATAAGCAAAGCATTCTCGAGGGCACACGGGAATTTCATCTAGTCACTTTCATCATATTGGTTTGATTCGCATTCGTTACTTTGATGATTGGGTATGTGGGAGGACAGATGCTTGGGTGATGTTCTTACTAGAACATGCCTCCCACTTATGATTAACCCCCTTGCAAGCATGTGACATGGCTTGAACAACTTAGGTATTCCCCCAAAGAGGAAGGGATGATGCAACACAACGATGGTAAGTATTTCCCTCAGTGATGACACCATGGTTATCGAACCAGTAGGAGAACCACGCAACGTTATGTAAACGGTACCTGCACACCGACGCGTAAGAGGGGTTGTCAGTCCCTCCCGAGTAAAAGATTGGTAAATATGTAGATGGGTAGATGCAAATAGAACAACGGCAAATAAAATTCAGCAAGGTATTTTTGGGTTTTTGATAATATAGATCTAAACTAAAAGTTGCAAATAAAAGAAAAAGCAAATAGTAATGTAAATCTGAAAAATATATGATAGGAAAATAGACCCAGGGGGCGTAGATTTTACTAGTGGCTTCTTTCGAGAAATAGCACATGGTGGGTAAACAAATTACTATTGGGCAGTTAATAGAAAAGCAAATAGTTATGACGATATCCAAGACAATGATCATGTATATAGGCATCACGTCCAAGATTAGTAGATCGACTCCTGCCTGCATCTACTACTATTACTCCACACATGGACCACTATCCAGCATGCATCTAGTGTATTAAGTTCATGGGGAAACGGAGTAATGCAATAAGAATGATGACATGATGTAGACAAGATATATTCATGTAGGAATAGACCCCATCTTTTTATCCTTAATAGAAATGATACATGCGTGCCTTGCTGCCCCTTCCATCACTGGGAAAGGACACCGCAAGATCGCACCCATCACAAAGCACCTATTCCCGTTGCAAGATAAATAGATCAAGTTGGCCAAACAAAAACCAAATATCGGAGAAGAAATACGAGGCTATACTAATCAAGTATGGATATTAAAGCAAAACAAATTTGATCATAAACTCACAATTCATCGGATCCCAACAAACACATTGCAAAAAAGTCATTACATCAAATAGATCTCTAAGGGAAGTTTGTATTTGGAAACATAGAGAGAAAAAGCCATCTAGCTACTCCCTGCTGACCCATAGGTCTGAGGTGAACTACTCACGCATCATTGGAGAGGCACTAATGAGGATGATGAACCCCTCCGTGATGGTGTTAGATGGGATCTCGTGGTTCTGGAACCTGCAGCGGTTGGATTTTGTTTTGTCGACTCCCCTAGGGTTTCTGGAATATTTGGGTATTTATAGGGCAAAGAGGGATTGCGGGAGGCCACCGAGGTGGGTGAGGGAGTCCTGGACTAAGGGGTCCTCGGACAGCCGGACTATATACTTTGGCTAGACTGTTGGACTATGAAGATAAAAAATAGAAGACTTCGACCGGGTCCGGATGGGACTCTCCTTTGCGTGGAAGGCAAGCTTGGTGATTCGGATATGTAGATTCTTTCTTTGTAACTGACCTGATGTAATCCTAGCCCCCTCCGGTGTCTATATAAACCAGAGGGTTTTAGTCCATAGGACGGAGACAATCATACCCTCATAGGCTAGACTTTTAGGGTTTAGCCATTACGATCTCGTGGTAGATCAACTCTTGTAACACTCATATTCATCAAGATCAATCAAGCAGGAAGTAGGGTATTACCTCCATAGAGAGGGACCGAACCTGGGTAAACATTGTGTCCCCTGCCTCCTGTTACCATTAGCCTTAGACGCACAGTTCGGGACCCCCTACCCGAGATCCACCGGTTTTGACACCGACGTTGGTGCTTTCATTGAGAGTTCCATTGTGACATTGAAGATAGGATTGATGGCTCGCCTTGTTATCAAGGACAACATCACCTCTGGAGGAGCCCTGGCCTTAGGACAAGCCCTCCGTCTTGGCGGCTTCACTATGATCGCCCATTCGGCTATTAGGCCGACGATGACTTCTCGGGTCATCAAAAATCGCCTCCGCATTAGCTCAGAATACTCCGAGCAGATGGATCCAACAGAGTTTTCGTCTTTAAACGAACTCCTGGATTGCATCGCCGCCTTGGGAGTCGCTACAGACTACGATCAGATTGGGCTTAAACCCGATCAGAGAGAGATTGAATCTCCGCCGATCACCCATCAGATAGCGGTAGTGGAAGAGCAACGTGACAACTCTCCCTCTGTATTGAGGATGAATTATGTTCGGGTTTCTGAGATCATAGAGCCAGATACCCGCCCATAGGCAAATGTGCCCCCTATCCCGAACCTAGAGTCGGACTATGTGCTGGGGAAATCGGCTTACACTCCAGAGTCCGAGCTACCAAGCTCGGAAATTTCTCAAACTCCGGATCTCAAATTGGATCAGGGTTCGGATTTAAAGCCAGCCACCCACCCAGAGACAAGCGATCTTATCCACATCAAGCAGCAGTCCTTGGAAATGGTCCATCACTGCTAGGCCAGATTCTGCCTTGTCAAGGACAGAATCAAAGACTGCCGCGATGAGGACGCAATCTCATTATTCTGCAAAAACTGCACGGACGAGGGAATCCTCAATGCAATGAATCGCTGTCGCGTATCACACTTCACTGACATGGCAGCAATATTACAGAAGTACTGCATAATGGAAAGCGGCTGGAAAACTCAGGCAGCCTCTTGGGAGCCGTCAGTTTCCACTAAACCCCTCGTCCGGACAAAAAGGATGCACCCTCATAGGTCGCCTGATCCAATAAATAAAAAATCAAAGCCCATTACGGGGTGCAGAACTATCCTGGATACTCCGGCAGGTGGCCAAAAGCGGCGATGATCTCCTCACCAAAAACATCGCAGAGCAACATCCTACGGAAGACAACAACCCTACAGTATTGACAGTCTTGGAGACTTTCGCCTCAAACAATAGGTGTAAAAAGGCACTCCGCAGTCTCGCTGAAGTCTGCCAAGTTGCAGCAATAAACCCCTGGAACAACACGACCATAACTTTCAAAGCCAGTGACGAACCAAAATTCAGAACAGTCCGGGCACCCGCCGCATTGTTCCTCGGTCCAATCATGGACGACTTTCTACTTACCAAAGTGCTCATGGACGGCGGCAGCAGACAAAACCTCATTTACGAGGAAACTCTCAACAAAATGGAAATCGACAGGAGCCACACTGAGCAAAGTAATACGTCCTTCTAGGGAATTATTCCCAGTAGGGAGGCGCGATGTGCAGGAAAATTCACACTCTATGTGGTATTCGGCACGCTGGAGAATTATTGGTCCGAAGAAATAACCTTTCAAGTGGCCCCTTTCAACAATGGATATCATGCACTGTTAGGGAGAGACGCATTTGTAAGCTTCCAAGCTGTACCCCATTATGGGTACATGAAGGTCAAGATGCCCGGGCCCAATGGAATCATCGCTCTTGCCAGTGATCCAGACATAGCACTCCATGCTGAAAACAAAACCGCCGCCTTGGCCCTCAAGATGCCCGGGCCCAATGGAATCATCGCTCTTGCCAGTGATCCAGACATAGCACTCCGTGCTGAAAACAAAACCGCCGCCTTGGCCCTCAAGGCATTTTCCGAAGCCCTCGCGGCCGAAGAATTAACCGCATTGTGCTCCATGGTGGATAGGGATGACGTGATACTTGATAAGCGATCCAAATCCACCTCCTTTAAACCAGCAGACGAAATAGTCAAATTCCAGGTCCACCCAATAGACTCCACGAAGACAGCATCCATCGGGGCACAGCTAGACCCCACGGTCGATGCCGCACTGCGGGCGTTCCAATGTGAAAACTGGGATATATTCGCCTGGCACCCCTCGGATATGCCAGTAATCGCACGCAGACTGGCTGAACATAGCCTGAACATATTGAAGGGATACAAGCCGGTGAAACAAACATTACAGTGCTATTCCGAACCCAAATGACAAGCCATGGGAGAGGAGCTAACCAAGCTACTCGAGGCCGAATTCATCAGAGAGATAAAACACCCGGACTGGCTAGCAAACCTGGTGATGGTACCAAAGAAGGATAAATCCTGGTGCCTATGCATCGATTTCAAAGACCTCAACAAGGCTTGCCCTAAGGATCCTTTCCCCCTCCCTCGCGTTGATCAAATCATCGATGCTACCGCAGGACACGACTCACTGTGTTTCCTCGATGCATACTCCAGATACCATCAAATCAAGATGAAGGAGTCCGATCAAGCCGCAACGACATTTATCACCCCATATGGGCCTTTCTGCTTCAACACTATGCCTTTCGGGCTTAAAAACGCCGGTGCCACTTATCAACGCATGATTCAAACATGCCTGGAGAAACAAATCGGCAAGACAGTTGAAGCATATGTAGATGATGTAGTCATCAAAACTAGACACGTTGAGTCATTAATTGACGATCTGCGTCTTACGTTCGACAACCTATGAACATATGACATTAAGCTCAATCCGGAAAAATGTGTTTTTGGCGTTCTCGCCGGAAAGCTTCTGGGCTTCATCATTTCCAATACATGAATTGAGGCTAACCCAGCTAAAATCCAAGGTTTTTCACAGTTGGCTATGCCAACGGACCTTAAACAAGTCCAAAAACTATCCGGATGCGTGGCAACTTTGAGCCGCTTTATCTCCAGGCTAGGAGAAAAGGCATTGCCAACTTCGAGTGGATGGACGTGGCAATGGCCGGATTGGAAGAAATAAAGGTTCTTCTAGCAAGCAACCCAATCCTGGCCGCGCCAAATGTCGCCGAACCTATGTTATTATATATTTCAGCCACACACCAAGTTGTGAGAGCGGTACTCGTTGTCGAACGAGAGGAGGACGGACACAAATTCCCGCTCCAGAAGCCAGTATACTACGTATCCACTGTCCTCACACCATGAAAATCTCGGTACCCTCACTACCAAAAAATAGCATACGCGGTTTTCATGGCATCCCGGAAGCTACGACACTACTTTCAAGAGTGATCGATAACGGTAGCCTCCGAAGTACCTCTTAACGACATAATAAACAACCGCCACACTATGGGCCGGATTGCCAAGTGGGCCATTGAGCTCCTCCCATTCGACATATCATACAAACCGCGGCGGGCCATTAAATCCTAGGTATTGGCCGACTTCATCTCTGAATGGACTGAGGCCGAACTACCTAAAGAGTACGGCACATACTCAAATTGGGCCATGCACTTCGACGGCTCAAAAATGCTGGCAGTCCTAGGGGCAGGCGTTGTCCTAACATCCCCTACCGGAGATACGGTTCAGTACATCCTACAAATATTATTCATGGACTCCAACAATGCAGCCGAATACGAAGCCTTATTGCATGGTCTTCGGATAGCTGTCTCCATGGGCATACAACGCCTGGAAGTACGCGGGGATTCAAACCTCGCAATATCTCAAATAAATGGAGATTTTGATGCCAAAGATCCAAAGATGGTGGCTTATCGCAACGCCGTTCTCAAAATGTCGGCTCGCTTTGAGGGGCTCGAATTTCACCATGTGGCTCGTGAAAGTAATCAAGCGGCGGATGTCCTTGCTCGCATCGGTGCCAAGCGCGACCCCATCCCACCTAACATCTTTCTGGAAAGGCTCTTCAAGCCATCCGTGGTGTGGCAAGGGGAAAGCTGTGATACCAATCCAGATCCGAATACATCCCAGATCCCGAACACACCGACATCCTCGGGGGATCAGCCACTGAAATTACACCATCGGCCCATCTCGTCATGGCGGTCATCGCCCGATGGACCGAACCCTTCCTGGCCTACCTTAATAGGCGAGAACTTCCCGAGGACCAGAATGAAGCACGTTGCATTGTGCGGTGCTCCAAAGCCTACAAAGTCCACGAGGGAGAACTTTACAAGAAAAGCGCTACCGGAGTACTTCAAAGATGTGTCTCCAAGGAAGAGGGGCAACAACTCTTGGCTAAAATTCATGCCGGCCTCGGCGGTCACCACACCGCAGCTCGGGCCCTTGTAAGCAAGGCCTTCCATACAGGTTTATACTGGCCGATGGCCCGAGCAGACGAACATGACCTCGTCCAACATTTCGTCGGATGCCAGCTTTTCGCCAACCAAAGCCATATGCCACCTACCTCTCTACAAACAATCCCCATTACTTGGCCTTTTGCAGTCTGGGGGCTTGATATGGCCGGACCCCTTAAAGGAGAAAGCCATTAGAAAAAATACCTGTTGGTCATGGTGGATAAATTCACCAAGTTGATAGAAGCAAAACCAGTTAAAATAGCCAAAGCCGGGCCTGTGATAGATTTTATATCCGGCGTTGTGCACCATTATGGTGTTCCACACAGTATCATCACCGGCAACGGATCCAATTTCACAGCAGATGAGGTGAAGGCCTGGTGCGCTAATATGGGCATCAAGCTCGACTATGCTTCCGTCTATCACCCAAAAACCAACGGTCAAGTTGAACGAGCCAACGGTATTATTATGAGCAGCATTAAACCCCTACTAGTGCGTTCTTTGAAAGAATCAGACAAGAACTGGGTGGAGGAGCTCGACTTCGTACTCTGGGGGTTGCGGACCACGTCCAATCGTTCTACCGGGTACAGACCTTTCTTTATGGTGTACGGCAAAGAGGTTGTGTTACCTGCGACATTATCCATGACTCACCTTGAGTGCGCATGTATGAAGAGAGAGAAGCCGAGTTGGATCGGCAGGACAGCTTGGATGCCCTGGAGGAGGAGCGTGACGTTGCAAAGGCCTGTTCCGCATTTTGTCAACAACAGGCTCGTAGATATCAAAGCAGAGAAGTACGGGCCAAGACTTACAATGTTGGTGAACTCGTTCTACGCTTACCGAAGAAGAAAAAGGACAAATTCAAGCCCAAGTGGGAGGGTCCCTTCATCATCGACGAAGTCCTCACCGGAGGAGCGTATCTCCTATGTAATGCGTCAGACAATCGCTTAGAGCCGAACCCATGGAATGCGGCCAGACTCCGAAGATTCTATGCCTAGCGCCGGGCTCTTCATTCGTCTCCTTTCCCCTCCTATTTTGTTTTTTATACTTATTTTTCCTCTCTTTTCATTTTCCTTTTTGAGCCTTAAAATCTTTTTTGCGTGTAAACCATGAATCTTCGACGCACACATTCTAAAATTTGTACGTCGAAGTATGCCTGGGGGCTTCTTGTATAGAAGCTTATTATTATTGTTATTAGAGCATCAAGCTCGCCACATATGTACCTTTTCCACGTATGTACCTTTTCTTCGCCATTATATGCATTGGTATGACTTAAGTTTTGGCCAAGCTAGGTTGCCTGGCTCCTCTGCTTATGCCCAACGTTCCCGTTAGTACGGCTAGGGCATAAAGGGAGCACCTCTGTGATTGTTACTGCCAGGTTATCCAGATGTGTACCTCAGACTGGGTGAAGCCGGAAGCTAGCATTCTTAAGGGAATATTCGGTCGGTGGACTAAAGATGTTCTTTACTCATTACACTATGATCCCCCAGATGATAAGCATGCTGCGCTTTTTTCAATTATAGTACGGATGTGCATATTAACGCATGTCGACCCAGCGAAAGGAACCCTTAACGGAACTATTCTCTCTTGAAGATGTTAATTACGATCAAAATGTAACATAGCATAACCAGCCGGATACTTGTCTGTTCAAGCAAGTATGACCCCTACACCTGGTTTCCACGCATACCCCAGTATATATTACTGAGCGGGTATTCAGAAGCACTCCGCACCCTCGGGTCCAGAGGTTGAAGCAAAAAGTTCTGCCATGAAATTTAGAATTCAGCTAGAGACATAATTTTTCATTTGAAGTACATAGTCACTTAGACTCAAAAACTTCTTCTTCTATGCCTTCCAAAAGGCTATCTAACCTACAATCATGTTGGGAATACATGGCGGCTACTTGTACCTGGTCATATACCAAACTAACTGGAATTTCTTTCCCATCTGACCCTAACGGTCCGACCCGGGCCATGTGATTAGGGTCGAGCTTGGTATACCGTGTCTTCACCATGGCCCAGGCCTCTCGTGCACCTTCATGGCATGCCGATATCTTCCATAGTTGGAAGCGCCGCCGCGCTCCCTTAAACAGCTGTACAAGCCCCTCCATACTTCCTGGAGGGGAGTCGGATGGCCATAAGGCCTTGGCAATACTTTGCATCGCCTGCCGAGCTTGCTCGTGCAGTTGCAACAACCCTTGTAGCAAATCGCTTGACGATCCGGACACCTACTCTTTAGGATGATCCGTCAACATACCTACCGATATCATTATTGTCAATTTCTTTCCTTGCCGAACTATGTAAAGGTAAGTCCGAACACATACTAATTATGTCGCCTCGAAGCTTCTTATTCTCCCTCATGGAGTCAGCTAGCTGGGCTCGCACATCTTTTAGCTCTTCACCGAGCTTGGTGTTGCCATCTTGGAGTTTTTTCTTCTCCACCCTGACTTGTGCCAGTATACATTCGCCCGCAGCCAGTTACCTTTGAGCTCCTGGATTTCCTGCTTGTTCGACCTTCGGTGCCCCTGTCATAAGATTTGCCCCTGCATTAATAATTCTGGTATATGATTATGTTTTCTCGATAGAGGGGAACATTACCACACACTGCCTTCTTGGATTTCTCTAATTCGGCGGTAGCAGCAGCTAACTGGGCCTGGCAATTTTTCAGCTCTGGAGATAATAGATTGTTCTTCTCTCTGAGCACCTGCATGTATAATGATCCTTAAATCAGTTTAATTAACTGCTTCAAGTCTTGGGGGCTACTGATATATGATTATCAGACTTGTGCAAACTACGGCCTGATACATCTCCAATGTATCTATAATTTTTGATTGCTCCATGCTACTTTATCTATTGTTTTGGACTATAATGGGCTTTATTTTCCACTTTTATATTATTTTTGGGACTAACCTATTAACCGGAGGCCCAGCCCAGAATTGCTGTTTTTTGCCTATTTCAGTGTTTTGAAGAAACGGAATATCAAACGGAGTCCAAACGGAATGAAACCTTCGGAAACGTAATCTTCTCACTGAACGTGATCCAGGAGACTTGCACCCTACTCCAAGGAGTGCCAGAGGCGGTCACGAGGGTGGGGGGAGTGCCCTCCCCCCTGGGCGCGCCCCCCTACCTCGTGGGCCCCCTGACACTCCACCGACATACTCCTTCCTCCTATATATATCTACGTACCCCCAACAGATCAGGGACAGATCCAAAAACCTAATTCCACCGCCGTAACTTCATGTATCCACGAGATCCCATCTTGGGGCCTGTTCTGGAGCTCTACCGGAGGGGGCATCCACCACAGAGGGCTTCTACATCATCACCATAGCCCCTCCAATGAAGTGTGAGTAGTTTACTTCAGACCTTCGGGTCCATAGTTAGTAGCTAGATGGCTTCTTCTCTCTTTTTGGATCTCAATACAATGTTCTCCCCCTCTCTCGTGGACATCTATTCGATGTAATCTTCTTTTTGCGGTGTGTTTGTTGAGACCGATGAATTGTGGGTTTATGATCCAGCTTATCTATGGAAAATATTTGATTCTTCTCTGAATTCTTTTATGTATGATTGAGTTATCTTTGCAAGTCTCTTCGAATTATCCGTTTGGTTTGGCCAACTAGATTGGTAGTTCTTGCAATGGGATAAGTGCTTAGCTTTGGGTTCAATCTTGCGGTGACCTTACCCAGTGACAAAAAGGGTTGCAAGGCACGTATTGTATTGTTGCCATCGAGGATAACAAGATGGGGTATTTATCATATTGCATGAATTTATTCCTCTACATCATGTAATCTTGCTTAAGGCGTTACTCTGTTTTTAACTTAATACTCTAGAAGCATGCTGGATAGCGGTCGATGAGTGGAGTAATAGTAGTAGATGCAGAATCGTTTTGGTCTACTTGTCACGGACGTGATGCCTATATACATGATCATTGCCTGGATAACCTCACAACTATGCTCAATTCTATCAATTGCTCAACAGTAATTTGTTCACCCACCGTAGAATACTTATGCTGTTGAGAGAAGCCACTAGTGAAACCTATGGCCCCCGGGTCTATTCTCATCATATCAATCTCCATCACTTTATTTACTTGCTTTTGCTTTTACTTTTTACTTTGCATCTTTATACCAAAAATACCAAAAATATTATCTCTATCAAATCTCACCCTCTAAGTGATCGTGAAGGGATTGACAACCCCTAAGCGTTGGTTGCGGGTAGCTATCGTTTTGTGCAAGTACGAGGGACTTGCGTGTGGTCTCCTACTGGATTGATACCTTGGTTCTCAAAAACTAAGGGAAATACTTACGCTAGTGTGCTGCATCATCCTCTCCTCTTCGGGGAAATCCAACGCAAGCTCGAGATGTAGCAAGAAGAATTTCTGGCGCTGTTGCCGGGGAGGCTTACGCAAAAGTCAACATACCAAGTACCCATCACAATCACTATCTCTCGCATTACATTATTTGCCATTTGCCTCTCGTTTTCCTCTCCCCCACTTCACCTTTGCCGTTTTATTCGCCCTCTCTTTCCCAATCTCCTCCTCTTTTTCCCTTTGCCTTTTGTTTGTTCGTGTGTTAGTTTGCTTGTTCGTCGCGATGGCTCAAGATGCCACCAAATTGTGTGACTTCACCAATACCAATAATAATTATTTCCTTAGCACTCCGATTGCTCCTCTTGCCAATACGAATCTTGTGAAATCAATACTGCTTTGTTGAATCTTGTTATGAAAGATCAATTCGCCGGCCTTCCTAGCGAAGATGCCGCTACTCATCTGAATGGCTTCGTTGATTTATGTGATATGCAAAAGAAAAAGGATGTCGATAATGATGTCGTTAAATTGAAGCTATTTCTTTTTTTGCTTAGAGATCGTGCTAAAGCGTAGTTTTCATCTTTGTCTAAAAATAGTATTGATTCTTCGAACAAGTGCAAAGATGCTTTTATCTCTAAGTATTTTCCTCCCGCTAAGATTATCTCTCTTAGGAACGATATTATGAATTTTAAGAAACTTGATCATGAACATGTTGCACAAGCTTGGGAGAGAATCAAATTAATGCTACCTAATTGTCCTACTCATGGTTTGAACTTATGGATGATTATTCAAAAAAATTATGCTGGATTGAATTTTGCTTCTAGAAATCTTTTAGATTCGGCCGCGGGAGGCACTTTTATGGAAATAACTTTAGGAGATGCTACTAAACTCCTAGATAATATTATGGTTAATTATTCTCAATGGCATACTGAAAGATCTACTAATAAAAAAGTGCATGCTATAGAAGAATCAATATTTTGAGTGGAAAGATGGATGAACTTATGAATTTATTTGCTAAGAGTGTTTCTTCTGATCCCAATAATATGCCTTTATCTACCTTGATTGAGAATAATAATGAATCTATGGATGTGAATTTTGTTGGTAGGAATAGTTTTGGAAACAAAGCGTATAGAGGGAATTTTAATCCTAGGCCTTATCCTAGTAATCCTTCTAATAATGAAGGAAATTCCTACAACAACTCTTATGGAAAATTTAATAAGATGCCCTCTGAATTTGAGAGTAGTGTTAGAGAGTTTATGAATTCACAAAAGAATTTTAATGCTTTGCTTGAAGAGAAATTACTTAAAGTTGATGATTTGGCTAGGAACGTTGATAGAATTTCTCTTGATGTTGATTCTTTAAAGCTTAGATCTATTCCTCCTAAGAATGATATCAATGAGTCTCTCAAAGCTATGAGAATTTCCATTGATGAGTGCAAAGAAAGAACCGCTAGGATGCGTGCTTCCAAAGATGCCTTTATTAAAGCGTGTTCTTATAATTCCTATGAAAATAAAGATGAAGATCTAAAAGTTATTGATACGTCTCCTATTAAATCTTTGTTTTGCAATATGAATCTTGATGAGACTGAATATGATCTTCCTTTACCTAGAAGGCGTTCTTAGAATTCGGAGTTTTTAGATCTTAATGATGAAATTCATAAAAGTGGGATTGAAAGAAATAGAAATCTAGATGTTGCTAAACCCACTATATTGGATCTCAAGGAATTTAATTATGAAAATTTCTCTTTAATTGATTGTATTTCCTTGTTGCAATCCGTGCTAAATTCTCCTCATGCTTATAGTCAAAATAAGGCTTTTACCGAACACATTGTTAATGCCTTGATGCAATCTTATGAAGAAAAGCTTGAGTTGAAAAGTTCTATTCCTAGAAAACTCCATGATGAGTGGGAACCTACTATTAAAATTAAAATTAAAAATTATAAGTTTCATGCTTTGTGTGATTTGGGTGCTAGTGTCTGTACTATTCCCAAAACTTTGTGTGATTTGCTAGATTTCCGTGATTTTGATGATTGCTCTCTAAACTTGCATCTTGTGGATTCCACTATTAAAAAGCCGATGGGAAGAATTAATGATGTTCTTATTGTTGCAAATAGGAATTATGTGCCCGTAGATTTTATCGTTCTTGATATAGATTGCAATCCTTCATGACCTATTATTCTTGGTAGACCTTTCCTCAGAACGATTGGCGCGATTATTGATATGAAGGAAGGGAATATTAGATTCCAATTTCCCTTGAGAAAGGGTATGGAACACTTCCCTAGAAATAAAATAAAACTACCATATGAATCTATCATGAGAGCCACCTACGGATTGCCTACCAAAGATGGCAATACCTAGATCTATCTTTGATTTTATGCCTAGCTAGGGGCGTTAAACGATAGCGCTTGTTGGGAGGCAACCCAATATTATTTTGTGTTCTTTGTTTTTTTTCCTGTTTCGTGCTAAATTTTGTTTCTACTTTCTGTTTAGATGTGGTTTTATGTTTTAATTAGTGTTTGTGCCAAGTAGAACCTATAGGATAAGCTATGATGATAGTTGATTTGATTCTGCTTAAAAATAGAAACTTTGCGCTCAAGAGAAACAATTCAATAAATCACAGGAACGAGATTTTGCATTGATTCTTTTTGCTGCTGTTCAATAAACAAATTTTCTAGTGCTTACTATTTTGGTTGGAATTTTTAGAGTTCATAAGTTTGCGTTAGTTACAGATTGCTACAGACTGTTCTGTTTTTGATAGATTCTGTTTTTCGTGTGTTGTTTGCTTATTTCAATGCATCTATGGATAATAAATTAGTTTATAAACCATAAGGAAGTTGGAATACAGTAGGTTTAACACAATATAAATAAAGAATGAGTTCATTACAGTACCTTGAAGTAGTATTTTGTTTTCTTTCACTAACGGAGCTCACGAGATTTCTATCGAGTTTTATGTTGTGAAGTTCTCAAGTTTTGGGTGAATTCTTTTGATGGATTATGGAACAAGGAGTGGCAAGAGCCTAAGCTTGGGGATGACCATGTAACCCCCAAGATAATCCAAGGACACCAAAAAGTCAAAGCTTGGGGATGCCCCGGAAGGCATCCCCTCTTTCGTCCACTTCCATCAGTAATTTACTTGGAGCTATATTTTTATTCACCAACATGATATGTGTTTTGCTTGGAGTGTCTTGTATTATTTGAGTCTTTGCTTGTTAGTTTACCACAATCATCCTTGCTGTACACACCTTTTGATAGAGCCATACATGATTTGGAATTTGATAGAATACTCTATGTGCTGCACTTATATCTTTTGAGCTTGATAGTTTTGCTCATTGTGCTTCACTTATATCTTTTTGAGCGTGATAATTTTTTGCTCTAGTGCTTCACTTAGATCTTTCAGAGCACGGTGGTGGATTTGTTTTAAAGAAACTTGATCTCTCATGCTTCACTTAGATTATTTTGAGAGTCGTTAATAGCATGGTAATTTTCTTAATGTTAATATACTTGGTGTTCAAGATATGTGAAACTTTCTTTTGAGTGTGTTGAATACTAAGATTAGTTTGATGCTTGATAATTGTTTTGAGATATGGAGGTAATAATATCAAATTCATGCTAGTTGAGTAGTTGTGAATTTTAGAAATACTTGTGTTGAAGTTTGTAAGTCCCGTAGCATGCACATATGGTTAAAGTTGTGTAAAAAATTTGAAACATGAAGTGTACCTGGCTTGTGCATCCTTATGAGTGGCGGTCGGGGACGAGCGATGGTCTTTTCCTACCAATCTATCCCCCTAGGAGCATGCGCGTAGTACTTGATTTTTGATGACTTCTAAATTTTTGCAATAAATATATGAGTTCTTTTGACTAATGTTGAGTCCATGAATTATACGCACTTTTACCTTTCCGCCATTGCTAGCCTCTTCGGTACCGTGCATTGCCCTTTCTCACATTGAGAGTTGGCGCAAACTTTGCCGGTGCATCCAAACTCCGTGATACGATACGCTCTATCACACATAAACCTCCCTATATCTTCCTCAAAACAGCCACCGTACCTACCTATTATGGCATTTCCATAGCCATTCCGAGATATATTGCCATGCAACTTTCCACCGTTCCGTTCATCATTATTATGACATACATTACTTTTGTCATATTGCCATTGCATGATCATGTAGTTGACATCGTATTTGTGGCAAAGCCACCATGCATTATTTTTCATACATGTCACTCTTGATTCATTGCACCATCCCGGTACACCGCCGGAGGCATTCATATAGAGTCATACCTTGTTCTAGTTTCAAGTTGTAATCCTCATGTTGTAATCAATAGAAGTGTGATTATCATCATTATTAGAGCATTGCCCAAAAAAGGGAAAGGCCAAAAAAAGGGAAGGCCCAAAAAAAAGAAAAATAAAAGGACAATGCTACTATCTCTTTTTCCACACTTGTGCTTCAAAGTAGCACCATGTTCTTCATGTAGTGAGTCTCATATTTTGTGCTTCAAAGTAGCACCTCGTTCTTCATGTAGTGAGTCTCATATATTGTGCTTCAAAGTAGCACCATGTTTTTCATATAGTGAGTCTCATAAGTTATCTTTTTCATACTAGTGGGAATGTTTCATTATAGAACTTGGCTTCTATATTCCTACGATGGGCTTCCTCAAATGCCCTAGGTCTTCATGAGCAAGCAAGTTGGATGCACACCCACTAGTTTTGTTTTGTTGAGCATTCATAGATCTAGTGCATCCGTTGCATGGCAATCCCTACTCATCATGTTGACATCAATTGATGGGCATCTCCATAGCCCGTTGATTATCCTCGTCAATGTGAGACTTTCTCCTTTTTTGTCTTATCCACACAATCCCCATCATCATATTCTATTCCATCCATAGTGCTATATCCATCGCTCATGCTCATGTATTGCGTGAAGGTTGAAAAAGTTTGAGATTATTTAAGTATGAAACAATTGTTTGGCTTGTCATCGGGGGTATAGAAGTTGGGAACATCTTTGTGTGACGAAAATGAAGCATAGCCTAACTATATGATTTTGTAGGGATGAACTTTCTTTGGCCATGTTATTTTGGGATGACATAATTATTTTGATTAGTGTGCTTGAAGTATTATTATTTTTATGTCAATATGAACTTTTGTCTTGAATCTTTCGGGTCTGAATATTCATGTCACAATTAAGAAGATTTACATTGAAAATATGCCAAAGTATCACTCCGCATCAAAAATTCTCTTTTTATCATTTACCTACTCGAGGACCAGTAGGAATTAAGCTTGGGGATTCCTGATATGTCTCCAACGTATCTATAATTTTTGATTGCTCCATGCTACTTTATCTATTGTTTTGGACTATAATAGGCTTTATTTTCCACTTTTATATTATTTTTGGGACTAACCTATTAACCGGAGGCCCAGCCCAGAATTGCAGTTTTTTGCCTATTTCAGTGTTTCGAAGAAACGGAATATCAAGCGGAGTCCAAACGGAATGAAACCTTTGGAAACGTAATCTTCTACGTGATCCAGGAGACTTGGACCCTACTCCAAGGAGTGCCAGAGGCGGTAACGAGGGTGGGGGGCGCGCCCTCCCCCCTGGGCGCGCCCCCCTACCTCGTGGCCCCCCTGACGCTCCACTGACATACTCCTTCCTCCTATATATACCTACGTACCCCAATAGATCGGGGACAGAGCCAAAAACCTAATTCCACCGCCGTAACTTCCTGTATCCACGAGATCCCATCTTGGGTCCTGTTCTAGAGCTCTGCCAGAGGGGACATCCACCACGGAGGGCTTCTACATCATCACCATAGCCCCTCCGATGAAGTGTCAGTAGTTTACTTCAGATCTTCGGGTCCATAGTTAGTAGCTAGATGGCTTCTTCTCTCTTTTTGGATCTCAATACAATGTTCTCCCCCTCTCTCATGGAGATCTATTCGATGTAATCTTCTTTTTGCGGTGTGTTTGTTGACACCGATGAATTGTGGGTTTATGATCCAGCTTATCTATGGAAAATATTTGATTCTTCTCTGAATTCTTTTATGTATGATTTAGTAATATTTGCAAGTCTCTTCGAATTATCCGCTTGGTTTGGCCAACTAGATTGGTAGTTCTTGCAATGGGAGAAGTGCTTAGATTTGGGTTCAATCTTGCGGTGACCTTACCCAGTGACAGAAAGGGTTGCAAGGCACATATTGTATTATTGCCATCGAGGATAACAAGATGGGGTATTTATCATATTGCATGAATTTATTCCTCTCATCATGTCATCTTGCTTAAGGCGTTACTCTGTTTTTAACTTAATACTCTAGATGCATGCTGGATAGCGGTCGATGAGTGGAGTAATAGTAGTAGATGCAGAATCGTTTCGGTCTACTTGTCACGGACGTGATGCCTATATACATGATCATTGCCTGGATAACCTCATAACCATGCTCAATTCTGTCAATTGCTCAACAGTAATTTGTTCACCCACCGTAGAATACTTATGCTCCTGAGAGAAGCCACTAGTGAAACCTATGGCCCCCAGGTCTATTCTCATCATATCAATCTCCATCACTTTATTTACTTGCTTCTGCTTTTACTTTTTACTTTGCATCTTTATACCAAAAATACCAAAAATATTATCTCTATCAGATCTCAACCTCGTAAGTGACCGTGAAGGGATTGACAACCCCTAAGCGTTGGTTGCGAGTAGCTATCGTTTTGTGCAGGTACGAGGGACTTGCGCGTGGTCTCCTACTGGATTGATACCTTGGTTCTCAAAAACTGAGGGAAATACTTACGCTACTGTGCTGCATCATCCTCTCCTCTTCGGGGAAATCCAATGCAAGCTCGAGACGTAGCACGACCCTTACCCGAATATCTTTCAAATACTCGTCCGTGGCCCGTGCAAGCCCATCTTTAGCAGCTCGGATGTATGCATCACCCGAGTTAAACGAATTAAAAGCCCCTTCTGAAAATCCAGGATTGCAAAGAGCGGCCCGCTAGAGCCGATGATTCATGGCGCTTTCTACTTCGGATTTTGTGGCGGATATTCTATCTGAATCCTCCGCAGAAGGACAATCCGGTGTCACTTCCGCGTCAGCCTCTGTCCTCGAGACAGGGTCGGGAATCCGGCTAGTAGAAACATGACCGGCAGGTTCCCTGGACATAGTCTGGCTTATATTTTTCTTGATAAGACACGATGGACGGAGTCATACTTTAAGATGACGAATATGGGTCATATTTAAGACCTTACCTCCTTAAGGAAGGCTTGGCTATATTTTTATTTTCCTTCCTCTTCGGAGGCCTGCCCGTTATAGGCGCCGCCTTCTTGCGTGTTGCCTCGGGAGTAGCGTGGCGTGCCGAGTGCCTTCCCTTAAAAGAGCATAATATAGTTTGGTGGGTAAGGAGGAAATTGGGAGAAGGCCAGGGTAGTCGGCAATGATGGCCACTTCTATGCCTTCGTAGCTCGCCTGGTAGAATACCCCTTCCCTGAGCTCCACGAATATATCCGGGTCTTCTTCAAATCCGGGGTCAAGGGCTCGCTTGTGGTCCTCTGGCTGTGGAGATGGGTTGCGGATATCCCTGGTGATTTTTTGCCATTCCTGTTATAGAAGAACAAATTCATATTTATGAAAAAGGACTCAGGGAGTTAATAGAGTAGAGTAGTGGAATGGAAACTCACCCAGCTGGGAGGGTTATACATGGAAAATCTATCTCTTGGCTTAATGCAGATGAAATCCTCGGTCTCCCCTTTATACAGTCCAGACATTGTTCTCGCCAAGGCAGCGGGAGTGTCCGGACCCTTCGGAGCACAGCAGGTGGCATCATCTTCTCAGTTGAAGTGCCACATGGGACGCCCTCGGTATTGGAGTGGCTGAACCCCTTGCATTATGGATATTGCCATAACCTCAATTATCGACAATCCAGATTGAGCAAGCATCTTTATCTTGCGCATCAATTGATGGACTTCCGTACTATCTTCCACCTTAGTGCTCCAGGGACGCCAGCTGATGCGTTTCTTCGACGGAGCACTTGAAAATTCAGGTAGACCCATTCGGATTGGGTCGGGAAGAGAGACGTCCTAGATATAGAATACTACAAAAAAGACACATCCGTGACATTTTGGGCCGAACGAGTTTTTTTGTCTGACTTATGACACTTCTATGATGATAATTGTGACAAAAACCGGTATCATCATAGATGTGGTGGGCTCCTACTTCTTTGACAAAAAATCATGACAGAAAATGGGCTTTTCGTCCTGGGCGGTCCGGAGACGCAGTTGCATGACATTCTTTGGGCCATCCATGACAGAAAAAACCGTGGTAGAAGCGAGGCCGAGGAAAATATTAGGGTGTTCCCGGTTACTGTGGGTGGTCGGGGCCGAGCGATACGCATTTCTCTCGTACACGTACGCGCGTGTGTGCGAGGCATTGGCTGTAACTGAACCCGAGCGAGGTGTTGGGATCTAACTGAACCCGAGCGATTGCACTGCAGGCTACGCATTACTGAACCCGAGCGATCGATCGATGGCTGTTAACTGAACCCGATCGAGCGATTCCTTCGCTACTGTTGCTAACTGAAGCCGATCGATGTTGCCTCTGGATGAACAGTGAGCGTTGCGGGGGTGGGGTGGTGGGGAGTTGGATGAACAGTGAGCGGTGGGGGTGGATGAATAGGACCCTGTGGTGTTGCTTATAGATGAACATGACCCCGATCGATCGAGCCGGTCGGTTGCGGCTAGATGAACAGGACCCCGTGGACGGCTGGATAAACAGGATGACCCCGTGGAGGGCTGGATGAACAGTAGACGATGGAGGGGTGGTTGAACAGGAGCCTGTGGAGAGGGGTGGTTGAACTGTAGCCGGTGGAGTAGCACGCGGTGGAGGCTGGATGAACAGTAGCCCGTGGATGAACAATCGCAGGTGGAGGCTGGAGGAGGTCGACGGTGGATGAACAGTTGCCCGTGGAGGCTGGAGGAGGTCGATGGTGGAGATGAACAGTATCTCGTGGAGTCCTGTTTTGAGGTACGCCACACCCTCCCAATGAACAGGACCCCCGTTTCGACCGTAGCACTCCAACAGAAGTCTGTTTCCTCTGTTTTGCGGTACGCCACACCCCTCCCGATCAACAGGACCCCATTTCGACCGTAGGAGGTCCAACACAAGTCTGTTTCTTCCGTTTTGCGGTACGCCAGACCCCTCCTGATGAACAGGAACCCGTTTCGAATGTGGCCGGTCAAACACAAGGCCGTTTCCTCCGTTCTGCGGTACGCCAGGCCTCGTTTCCATCGCGTGTTCCGTCCAAGCCGGTTGGCTCCCACGCGTTCCGTTGCCTCCCGATGAACACGACGCATTCCGTTGCCTCCGGATGAACACGATGCGTTCCGTTGCCTCCCCATGAACACGATGATGACGAAGTTTCTCCGTTCCGACCCAGCCATGTACATGAGCCCTGGCCGTATGTATGCGCGAATAGGTGTTCGAGACCCCGCCCGTATGTACGTATGTCACAGTATTTTCTTTCTTTCTCCCTGGCCGTTGTACGTACGTGTACATGCTACGTGCGCGCCTCTACATCGACCAGTATATATGTATGTACATGTTAGCGACCAGAATGACAACGCTACGTACGCTTCGACCAGGTGGGTCCCGACTGTCCGGCACTTCCTTACTTGCGAAGATGTAGCTGGTGGGTCCCAACAGTCAGGGGGTGAATCTTTTTTTTTGCCCGGACGCACTTCCTTGCGTGCGACGATGTAGCTGGTGGGTCCCAGCAGTCAGGGGGGAAACATTTTTTTCACGAAATACGGTGGCCCGTCCGATGGGTCCCTACTGTCAGGTGGAGGAATCATTATTTTCCGCGTAATAAGGAGGCACTTCCTTGCTGCGGCCGTGGACACAACTGTCAGCCTCTCCACGTACAGTCCACGTCCGATGGAAGTCGTTCCTTGACCACATTAACCACGCCGCGCCGAGAGCACCAGGGAGGTGGACGACGGCGAGGCCTAGGAAGGGGACGACGCGGAGCCAGAGAAGAGGCGGCAGTGGAAGCCCGCGCGGAGAGGAGTATGAGGTTTCACTGGTTCAACTGTGATGTGAGGCTGCCGTCACCGCAGGGCCTGGCCAGCGGTGGGAATAATAGGGGCGGTGAGGTCTCGCGGCAGCACAGCCGGCCACGGGAGGCAGGAGCATGCGACATGACCGGCGCTGCTTTGGGCGGCTAGAGCAAGAAGACCAGAGGTTCAAGAAGCACTACGGCCATTGGATGGACATTGTACGGTCATTGGAGCTACAATCGTTCATATTGACAAAGTTGACAAAGCCCTCCGTCCCCGTCAACTTAGTAGGCCCACAAGTCAGCCACCCAACAAGGTGGGTCCCAACTAGCAAGGGGAGTATTCATTTTTTGTGTGTAATAAGGAGGCACTTTC
>NC_041391.1:626076703-626100789 GCF_002162155.2 Triticum dicoccoides
AGGGAGGAAATGATTTTTTTCACAAAATACAGTGGCCCGTCTGGTGGGTCCCTGCTGTCAGGTGGAGGAATAATTATTTTGCGCGTAATAAGGAGGCACTTCCTTGCGGCTGTCGTGGACCTAGCTGTCAGCCTCTCCACGTATAGTACTCTTTCGATGGAAGTCGGTCGTTGACCACATTGACCATGCTACGCCGAGAGCACCACGGCGGTGGACGACGGCGAGGCCTAGGAAGGGGACGACGCGGAGCCCGGGAACACGCAGAAGTGGATGCCCACGCGGAGAGGAGCACGAGGGTTCACTGGTTCAGCTGTGATGTGACGCTGCCGTCACCGCAGAAAAACAGGGGGAGTGGGTGAGTGGATGGATGGCCTGGCCAGCGGTGGGAGTAGTATGGGGGTGGTGATGCCTCCGTGGCAGCACAGACGGCCACGGGAGGCAGGAGCATGCGGCACGACCGGCGCTGCTTTGGGCAGCTGGAGCAAGAAGACCAGAGGTTGAATAAACACTACGGCCGTTGGATGGACATCATACGGTCACTTGAGCTAGAATCATTCATATATTGACTAAGTTAGTGGGTCCCCGTCAACTTAGTAGGCCCACAAGTCAGCCTCCCACTATGGTGGGTCCCAGCTAGCAGGGGGTATTCATTTTTTTGTGCGGAATAAAAAGGCACTTCCTTGGATGCGAAGATATAGTTGGTGGGTCCGACCTATCGGCGGAGGGAACTTTTTTTCACAAAATACAGATGCCCTTCCGGCGGGTCACAGATGTCAGGTGGAGGAGTCATTATTTTGCGCATAATAAGGAGGCATTTCCTTGTGTGCGGCCGTGGACCCAGCTGTCAGCCTCTCCATGTACAATCCACTCCCGATGGATGTCATTCGTTGACCAAGTTGACCACGCCACGCCGGGAGCACCAGGGCGGTGGACGACGGCGAGGCCTATGAAGGAAACAACACGGAGTCGGGGAAGACACGGCAGTGGCTGCCCACGCGGTGGAGAGTACGAGGGTTGATTGGTTTGGCTGCCGTCGCCGGAAAATAACAGGAGGTGTGGGTGAGTAGAGGGATAGACAGGCCAGGGAGGCGAGTATGATGGGGCCGTGAGGCCTGCCCGGCAGCACAGCCGGCCACGGCAAGCGGGAGCACGTGGTTCCGACGATGCTAGTTTGGGCAGCTGGGCCACGAAGATCAGAGGCTGAAGAAGCACAATTGGCGTTAGATTGACATCTAACGGTCTGATGCTAGTAGAGTCGATTGTTCACTAAGTTTCTTTTTTGAGAAACCTTGTACCTGAATGAACTTAGTAGGCCCACAAGTCAGCCTCCAAATCGGTGGCACACAACATAGAGCCCATTTGCTATTTTTTTAATAATTTGCAGTCCATTTGCTAATTCTTAAGTAATTTATTACAACCCATTTTCTGCCCAGGACCATGGTCAAAAATTTCAACCTTATTTTGCATATTTCGGTGGAGTCCAAACTATTGTAATCCCGAAATGATAAACATTTTTTTAAGAACTTATTGATTTGCCAAAAATTTTTTTGTGTTTGTAAGCAAATAAGACGTGGGACAAATTGAGTTGGTTAAAGGGAAAACCACTGGTAAAAAATCAGCACTGGGAGGTAAAACAACAACAAAAATAAAAATGTAAATATGAAAAGGGAATTTTATGTATTTTCAGTATAATGATACGTGTATATGAACTAGTAAAACTATAGGTAGAGATTAGAAAACGGATGTAGGACATGCGTTTCAAGAGGAAAATAGAACTAGGCTATGTGTTTGATTCAGTAAAAATACTGCCTGCGGATGTTGTAAGACAAAATATAACTAACGCTGGCGGGCCAGAGGCCAGTAGATACCTGCTGGATCTTTGTGCCCCGTTGTCGTCATGGCCTGGGCCTGCTAAAAACAAAACCAAGCCTGGGCAGTCTACAGCCCAGTTGAAACTTGCTCGACCTAAAAAAACAATATACGTGCTCAATAAATGAGAGAATTCTGCAAGTACAGACTGATAATTGGAATGCAGCAGGGATATTGTTTTTCATCGTGATAATAAGTGCATGCACTTGTTTCAAAAAAATTGGAGAACTGGGAATTCGAACGGCAGGTGCTTATCCTACCCATCAAATAAAAATCAGGTGCCTGAAAATTCATTTCGAAACAAATGATTCAACTTTTTTTCCACGTCGACTCTCGGCATGATGGTTGGAAGCAAATGCAAGTTCATACCAAAAGATCGTTAACAACAATACCAACTTGCGGACGACAAGGTAGTACATACAACTACCAATACCAAACTAACTTATAATCTTTTTACTCCTAGCCCTAGTGTTTGTCTGGTAGAAAATCTTGCAGAGGACCAGCTCCCGATCCTTCTCTTGCTCCAGGTCCTCGAGGTGGTACCAGTGCATCACCCAGTTAGTCCTCTGCTGGTCGAAGTTCTTGTTGGTGTGCAGCACCAGAACCTTTTTGCTGCCTGTCTGCCGGCCTTTGACCATCACCAGCAAGGTATTGCCGGTCTTGTGCCACATGCATGCATGCCACACTCCGACTGTATCTTGCGACGCGTCCACGTGCCCCTTTTGAATGCTGGAAGAAATGCTTCCTTAGGCCACTCAGTGTGATATCTGCAGTATTGTCGAATACAGGTTTTAGTGTATGTAGTTGGCATTTTCATAACATCTTTGGCATGTTGCAGTCACTTGTTTCACTTTTTATTAACTGTCAAGTTGTAATTGCTTCACCAGGTCTGCGTCTAAAAAGAAAAATAGAGCTATAAACAAAGGAATATGTTTGTGCAAGTAGACGGCCGATCGGTGTCTTACCTGGAAGTTTCTCAGGTTGGGTGTAGCATATGTCGTGCTCGCTGTTGATGGTTGGTATGAACAAATCGATGAGAGGGTGAGATCTCATGTTGTCATCACTCACTTTGGCCTCAAGGTGCTCGATCAGCTCCTGATCCATGGGGTCGAACTTGACGCCAGCCGGCAGCACCGGCCAATCCTTCTTTGACTTGCATAGATAATTCCAGTTATATGCTACTCAATGTATGATCAATCAACTATTTCAAGCGAATGATGAAAGATTTCGACAGATAAGTGGTACGCCAAATCTGAAGTCCAGAATACCCGAACATGCCGCCGGGATTCTTGTGTCACCTCACGCGCAGAGTGTTGTCACGCCAATTCAATGTGTGGACATGATGAATAATTTGACCGATGTATACTAGTACTGCTACTATACTACTTACTAGTCGTATTTAGTGTCACATTTTAACCATAGGTTTATCTAAGAAGTATGCACTTGAAGCCTAATTGATATATATATAGCTTCTGCGCAACATCTCCATCATCATTATCAGTACATCCTACGCAGGTGAGTTAGGATTCATCTGATCCCAGGAAGGTATCTATCCTTCAAACCAGAGGAGTGCTTCAAACTAACAATAGTACATAATATCCAACAAAAGAGGGTCGTCCTACAGCAGCAGAATACATGGCTCGGTCTAGATATCAGCACGAATCAAGTTGTGCATATTTGTTGTTGGCATGAACCACATCGCCGCATGTCGGGTTTGCAAAAGCCATCCATCGCATGGAAGCTTGATGCCTTTCACACACTAAAGATTATCTGGCAACAAGCTGTGTCGACAAATCTCTAGATATGGTGATTCATGAAACCCATGGTATATGATGTGTAAACATAGCCCCCCGGCGAATGGAAGTTGCATAGCACGGTAATCATCGCCAGTGATATGATCGATGATTGGTTGGATGATCAGATAATTGATCCCGAGGAACAAGGAGTGGTTGCCAAGGCTGTAAACCCGCCTCCAGTTGAATTCGCATGGCCCAAAGGAGTTGTGATCTTTCTCAAACACGAAGCAACCATAGCCATCAATGTCACGAACACTCCACGCATTGTACTGCATGTGATTTGATGTATTGGTTTGGTCAATTTGGTACGTGCGAATGAGCATCAAATGACCCGCTGTCAGCTAAACAAGTGATAAACCACCACCCATCGGCTGGTATGATTCCAGGTCCTGGAATCATGAAGGCCAGCGCAGTTGCGTCCGCTGCAACAATTCAAATTGGAGACCAAAAGGACAAAAATAAACAATCATGTTCAGAGTATGTGTGGAATTGAGATTATTATAACAGTGACACATATCATAGACAGAGAATTGCAATGCCGTGGTCATAATCATACCCCAAGTTAAAAAAACAATAAGACAATGGCTTTCATATTCTAGCAATATGTCATGGTTCAAACATCATGTAACAATGAGAGGAAAACAACTATGACAGAGCCTACTCATATTCTACCATAGCACTTACTACTACTATTCTCATGTCAACTCTAAGCAATAACATGCATTGTTATAAAAATCTTGGAAATGAGAGTAACATATAGCAATCATGATGTTATTCTCATAATATGTATTCTAACAATCATTAGATGCCGATTGTTCTCATATCAACTCTAACAATAACATGTGTGGTCATAAAAATCTAGGAAATGAGAGGAACATAAAGCAATGATGTGGTTATAGACATACTATCGATTCTAAATTTGTAACAATGAATAGGCAGTCATATTCATAAGGTAAAGATGATATGAGATAGATCAACTACACGACGATAGATTCCACCAGTATAGGCAGCCAATCTGTGTGTCGATCGCGTAGACGATTCCATCGTGCACTATAGCATCAGACAAAAATGTTGCCTCAACAAGATTGACGATGAGCCATAACCATGTATGGCGACTGGATTCCAGATAGACTAATCCCATGTTGAACAAGACAATGAGCTTCTAATCCATGTAGTCTTCTGATGGTGTGCGCACTTCGCAGATTACAACTTTCAGCAAACAGAGGTCGATCCAAAAGCTTGATGCGTCTCATGCTTAGTAGGCAGGAGTACCCGGCGGTCCGCGAGGCTCGATGTCGGTGGTATCCAACGATGGAAGGGTGATCCCTCACTAGGTGTAGATATCCACAAGACGCCACGGACTACCGGATTGGTGGATGAGGACGATCTAGTTGGCCTTCATGCCCGCCCAGTAGTGGCCGCACATGAAGGACAGGTCGACGGGTAGTGGTAGCATGTCGAGGGGCACCACGGCAACCTCCATAGGATCGTCAAGTCGGTGTCTGGGCCACCTACGAGGATCGGGCATCAGCAAGCAGGGTGTCTTGAAAAGAGTCGGCCGGTTGCAGACGAGTAGACAGTACAAGGACACCGAGCATGCGGCCAGACAGACGGTGCTGAGTAGGTCCATACGATTACAGATCTGCTCCAAGAGAACATCGGGGAGGGAATTCCAATCATGGCTCTGCGTGTCAGTCGGTTCTGCCATTCGGGTTTTCGGTGCCTGCGAGCCAGCGGGGAAGTGGATTCGGGCGGGCGAGTGAAGAAGCTTCTCCTCGTGTGGCCGAGCAGTGAGAGGGGGGATATGGTACGCGCGAGCTACCAAGGAAGATGGCGCGGGCGGGCGAGCAGTGAGCGGGGGTAAATGGTGTGCGGCTGACGATGGGGAAGAGAGGAGGAAGAATGAGGAGGAAGAAGAGTGGAAGACAGGGAAGAAAGTGCATTAAATCTCAATTCTACTAGTACTACTACCAAGATATACCATCCTTCGGAGTGTCAATAGTTACACCGATGACATGTGGGTGTACCACAAGAGGGCCCATATGTTGGTTAATGGAGGATAGAGGTGCGTAGGCGTATTTGCGGAAGCATGCTCTACTGGCAAACATCATGGCAGTACTGGATAAGGCTGATTTAGTAACACCAACACGCTGGTTCAGCTTATTAATTACGTGTCCCATCTGCTACAACGTGTATTGTCACTTCACTGTGAATACTAGTTGAATAGTTCTCTCTGACCGAGATGGGGAATAATGGATCGCGAAGACTTACTTTCTACAGTATCCCTATGCCTCTACGCTCACTTCACTCATTTTGCTCCATACCTAGTCACTTGTTGAAATCTGTAGAAAGAAAAATACTCCGTATTTGGGAACAGAGGGAGGCTTTTACTCCGTATTTGGGAACAGAGGGAGTATCACCATATGGAGGGAACATAGGAAGCTTGAAATATGAACATGTCAATGGGAGGGAGTAAGCCCCATGCATGCATGCATGCATGCAACATGCAACACTCACACGTACACATGGACGCACGCAACATTCACGCACCCATGCGGCACACACCACACGATGCAACACACACGCTCACGCTGAAGTGCTCAACCTACTCCCTACGTCCTTGAAAGACTGTACATTTAGAGATTTAAAGATTGTCCAGGGCATAATTAACACCCAAAAGTAGTAGACTTATTTGTGCATGTGACCATTAAGAGAAGAAGTTTAAATGAAGGCCATTGCATGTTGTAATTAAGGATAGACATGTAGCCTATACCTAGAGCACAAGTTGGTGCATTAGTCAATCAATATTGATTTAGATTAAAGGCTAAATGCATTGGAAGTGTAGATGTACATCATGTACTACACTCTTTGTTTTTTAGCTGATGTACACTCTTTGTTGGAAGACCGAGGGAGTACACATGCATGCACTCACATACACAACCAGGGTGGTTCGCGCGCAAGGGTTGGACTCCTGTCGCGCCTGCATAAAGTTTTGTGTAGATGATTTCTTTGCTCTGCATACTGACAGGTGGGACCCAGAAACCAGGTGATAATTTAACCAGTCAACAAAGTGCCTTGTCGACTATGTGTCCGGTCAATAGGGTGCAATACGGTGCTCTATGATGAGCTAGTGATCGTATAATCACCGCAAAACTATATATAGTGACCGTAAAAAGCATATTGTTACATACGTTGACCGCCAGTGTATTTTTCTTGTTTCAAATTAAGCCATTTTAACCGGAAAGGACGCGGTATGGACTAGTAGTACTAGTACTTCTTTGATGTGTCCCATCAACTCACCGAACGAGGAGAAGCTTGCTTACTACACCTCTCACTTGCCCACGCACGTGGTGGTTCGCAGGACGAGGAGAGGGTTTTGACAACAGCACCCTCTCCCTCGCCCTCGCCCTCACCCTCGCCCTCGCGGTGGACAGGGAGCAGTTCAATTGGTGTTAGATTGCCAGAAGCATATTGTACTGTAGTATCATCATTGTTGGACCTTCCGAGAGGTGAAGAGCCAAGTGCAAGGTTCACACGAGTACAAACTATTGAACCTCCCGAAGAGGCAAAGAGCCAAGCGCAAGGTTTTATAGGAGTTGTCATCCTAGTAGGAGTGTACTACAACTATAGCGAACGATGCTACTATATGATGCCACCACGTCACGTATATCCAAAGTTGTGCCACCTTTTTTTCTCCAAGAGTGTGTTGGACGCCGCGTGCAACAACTACACAAGTTGAACGTACACATAACACATTTACTGGTAATAAATTCTAAAGGACAAATGCCAGTATGCCACACAAGTTCATCTCCAATTCATGTGATAAATTTGTGCATGACTAGTCTACATATATTCACAGTGCTACCATTCACAATTACCGTACTCCACTTACACATTATAGATGGGCTACATGTCCTCCTCCAGGTTCCTGTCCCAGGTGTTCTTCATGGATGGCATGATCCATAGCGGTTGGCAACGGGAATCATTGTCCCAGCTTTCTAGTCCGCTTCCACACGATGGAGACTCATCCAAGCTGTAGCAGCATAAATTAGGGATAGCGTGTCCCAGCATGTCGTTCATCCGGCGGTGCACACTGAAGACACAACCATGCTTCATGAACGGCAGGCCTTCCGTGTCATGCACGGAAGGTGGCATCCGCTTCACAATGGGGTAGCTGTCCCCAATGAAAAGCGAGTACTCTCCAAGAGCGTTCCTCGGCACCCACGTAGCATCACGGGGGTCAAACTCGGCGCCGTTCATCTGATGCACGCGGCATCTCAAATCTGGACACATGGTGACGTACATAGTCAAGGTCCATGCATAATAATGTTGTGCTCAAATATGGTGGTCAGTAATACTATGCAGCAAATAGTACTACTCCTGTATAGAGGAAGTAAAATAACAGGCTTATTATATATAGCCACTCTTGGCTACATGGATGA
Organism: Triticum dicoccoides; assembly: GCF_002162155.2. Classification (NCBI taxonomy): domain Eukaryota; kingdom Viridiplantae; phylum Streptophyta; class Magnoliopsida; order Poales; family Poaceae; genus Triticum; species Triticum dicoccoides. The sequence continues at coordinate 626,084,811 of NC_041391.1, forward strand.
GATAGTAAGACATGGAAAAAAATGGTGGCAGCTAGTGGGTTCAAGTCTTCAAGGGCCTAGCTAGCTATATGCGTCCTCCAAGGTAAAAAGTACTCCTACTAGTAATAGTAAGTACTACTAGTAAAACAATGAAAGAGAAGGTGAGAGGGTTAAAAAATGGAATACCTGGGTAGATGGTGATGGTCCGATCGTGGTAGATTGTCTGACCATGTTGCACATAAATGGTACCATGGGTAACGACTCCTAAGATAGTTGATCCCAATATGCCAAATTCAGCTACAAGGTTCCAGGTTAGACCGAATCACGGATGGAAATGCGCATCCAGGATTGGCGATCTTATTTTGATCGGGGGATGACTGGTCCCTGCAAAATAATGGAGTACCATTAGTGATGCAAATGATGGTTCGTGCATTCCATTTGTAATCTCCCGTACGGTAGGATGACAACCAGATGAAACAAGTCCCCTAGATTGTTACCTCGAAGATGCGGCCTAGATGGCGCACGACATCTTCGAACGTGTAGGGGTACAAATCTGCCTCCACCAACATGCGCCAGCCTCTGCCGTTACTACCTCTTGCATTGATGGCAATCCTTATGTCGAACACCGCAATGAGATAGTAATCGTTGTACCCGCATCGCTTTGTCGGTGGGTCCGCAATTGCTATCTTCTTCAATCTCATGTAGACATCATCGTACGTATTCAAGCCCAGCCAGTCCGGAAGTCCGATCCCAATGGTGGAGAAGGGGTCTACCGGAACGGCCGGACTGCTGTGGATCTTGTGCAAAATGATGGTGGTATCTGGCTGGAGGTATGCAAGCCAATCTTCATTGGCACCAACCCAGACCTATATATAAGACGGTGGGCAGCGGAGAAATTACGGGATGGAAATGGAATAACTAAGTACTACATGATCAAACTCCATTACTGACCTGCTCATCAGACAAAATCCTACTCAACATCGGCAACTCTAGCGGAGTCAATGTGAAACCATGGCCAGGGAGTGGTGGACTGTTCGAAGGATTGTCCCATAGAAGAACCTTCTCCTCGAGGACGCATGGAAGACCAACAAGCATGGCCTTTTCCCAAGCCTGTTTAAGCGCTGTCTTGAAAAAGTTGGTGCAGGAAGCACCGAGTCTTGTGGCGGTGAGCACGTCGGAGCGGCGTGTGATTTCTCCCAGAGGATCGTCATCCAAGGTCTCCTAGCCCCGACGAGGAGGAGAACCGCCTGGCGAATCCATGGGAGCAGTGACGAACTGCCTTCTCTTTGGGGGGAGGGGAACTGGCGAGGAGGAGATAAGAGCGTAGTAACCGCAGGGCCTCGTCCCTTCCAACTGTAGATCGTTCCTTAGCGAAGGGGTGAGGCTATTATTTACTACTATTACTAACATTATGGAACGTTATGGGATTGCATTATACTGTAAATACACTAGTAATAAATTTTTGGCACTAGGTAGTAGTTTTTGGTGTGGATTAAGAAATTTTGGGTATGTTTTTGCTATTTTTTTACATGCCAACTAGTGTCAAAAAACGTCTTACATTATGTGACGAAGCAGTACATACTCGTACTATAGCAATACTAGTACTACCTTTTCTCAACTAGTAGTGCGATGTACTGTACTTCTAGTCTAGTCTAGTATAGTGCACCAGTTTTGAACTCTTGAATCTCAGGGCCAAGGAGCTACAGTTGGAAGTGGAGGGTACTACTGTTCTCTAGAACCATCACTATACTATGAATGCAGGGAAAGTACACATGCGTAGTGGCCTAGTGGGTACTCTCGTGGCTCTATTCAGCCGCTCCTCTCACGTAGCTGGCCTACTCAGCCGCTCCTCGCATGCACACACTAGCAGCCTATTTATCAGTGATGGTTACTGCGGGGGCAGAACATTTGAGTTATTTGACACAGCGAGACTAGGCTTTTCACTTCCATTTGTGGAGGTGTAATGGATCTCGTCAAACTTTGTTAGTAGTTCCTTCTTTATGAATGAGATGAAGCAAAGGTTTTGCCTCCATTTCAAAAAAAAAACACGTCAAGAGGAATTTATTTTATAGTAGAGCCGATAATGGAGTGAAGTCCATGCGTGCAACGCCACAAGCTACAGAGTAGTAGTAGAGCACTTTACGTACAGAGCCATATTGCATAGTTCCCAATGCCCCGCCAGGCTTTTCCGGCTCCTCGGGCTTAATTGGGAGGCGCTAGTTTAAATATGCTACTAGCTCATGACGAAGCTGCAAGCGAGGTGCATCTAGGGCGAGCACGCGAGCCACAGGATGCTGGGAAGGAAAACCCGTTCACGTGGCTAGGCTATCCAGTGCACCCAGATTGTGGTGCCGCACATCCGTTTGACTTCAAAACTCGAACTACCCGTGTAAAATATTGGCTCGCAGCAAAGTTACTATTTTAAAAGAAGGCCGCCGTGCGTTCTCCCGGGATCAAACCCAAAAAAGGAGGTATACACTCCCGCGACCACTAGTAGTACTCATTGGAGTACAACGCAACCTAGAATCACCTTTGTTGCTAGTAGTACGTACATTGTTCCTTACAAGAAACCCCTAATAATGCAAGAAACCACTAAAATGCCAAGAAACTACTACCACTTGCATACATGGTAGACTTAAGATACGACTACCTTATCAACCATTGTACATGATCTTACCAACCAGCCCTACCAAGAAATGACTACTCTACAAAGTGTCGTTATAGGCACGTTTCAACCCATGGCCCTGTTTGGATAAATTTGTTGTCAATCTAACCCTGCCATCCAAACCCCACTTTGGTTAGAGTGAGTTTAGTGTTAGAATCTAACTCTAATCTCTGACAGGGCCCATGTCGCCCATTAAGTCAACGCCTTCTATTCGACCAGGCGTTATGACTTGTGGGACCTACATGTCAGTCTGCACAAAAATCCCAGAGTGACCTCCTACCTCCAGCCCGTCCACCTAGTCATCCTTGGCCATGCGATGCAGCTACCGCCGCCAGTAGAAAAGCGAGGTCAAAACTGCCGGCTGTGCGGAGCCCATGTTGCGGAAGCCCGGATGCCAGCTTTGTCCGGCACTCGCGACCGCTAGCTAGCCAAGATAGCTCCGTCCAGCTGCTTGTCTGCAAGGTTTGATAGCTAGATTGGCACGGCAGCGTGGCGGCTTGCTCGCTCATGAGTCACGCTCGGGCCAGCCTGCCAACCCGTGCGGAGGCCAGCGCGGCGTCCGGCCCGTCCAGCGGAGCGGCGGCCAACTCGCGCATCACCGGCGCCACCGATGAACACGCATCAATACTATTTGAAGTAATGTTTAGGAAAAATAATGATTTGAGGGGGAATAACAGGATAGAAGGTCAGATGTGGGTCCCTCATGTGAAGGGTCAAACAAAATGTGTTGGTTTAAGCTGCCTCGTCAGCACAGACATGTGGGCCAACCCTGTCATAAATGGGTTTAAACGAACCTAATCGGTAGGAGTACTAGGTAGTAGTTTTTGGCGTGGATTAAGAAAATTTGGGTATGTTTTTGCTATTTTTTGTACAATAGATTCTTTCAAGGGCTGGTTGAAAGTGGTAGTTTTTTTGTTAAATACTCTACATATTGTAAGTAGGAGTGAAAGTTAAGCTTTGGAAGCCAATAAGCAAGGCTAGTTACATAGTGCATATGTGTACATGATTGAAAGTAAATGTCAACCATGATTGACTAATATCTTGATGGAAAACTCGAAACTATGGAATACTAGGAAAAAATGCATGGTTGGAAATACTGGCAATGTTCATGTGCGTTGCAACGAATCATAATTAGAATAATACTTATTCACAAACTTGATACAAAGCACTCTAATTTTGATATACATATATCACTAGAGATATATTATGTTTCAATTAGAATATATTCCTTGGGCTATTTTGGTGAGGTCAGGGAGCGATGTGGTTGGTTTTAAGATACTAATTATGGGTTTTTGTTTAAATTGGTAGACAAGTGGGATGTTGGTGAGAAAAGGCAACAACTTACCTCACAGTCGTTAGATGTAGATCTGATGGTCACAAACGACGGATGGCAGACACAACATCATCACCAACTTAGTCTTCTGTAGGAGTACTAGCAAGATCCGTGCATTGCACGGAACATCAAGATGCATTTTTTTTTATAAAACACTTGTTGTGATTGACCCTTGCGGGAGTAATCCCATGTGTAAAAACTAATGATATCTCGCGAAATATGAGATAAGGTGAAGAGGAGTGGGGTGTGGTGGTGATTGGTGGTCGGACTGAGAGGAGGCATGGGGATTGATGACGCCGGCAGCGGCCACCAGGCCAGTTTGTTCCAGAGGCTTCCTTTCTTAATTTCTCAACAATGAGGTTGTTGGAGATAAGGATGAACGAGGGAAAGCCTTGTCTGCAAAGGTGGAGAGGGGTGCAGGTATCTTTTAGTTTAATTTCCACCCGTCAGATATAGATCGGATGGTCTATATTGCAAGATGGCACACGTACCATCATCACCAACTCGGTTTTTTATAAGAGAAGAAATATAAGTATGGAGATACAAACGTATTATCGATACTTGCTTCCGTAAACTAGCATCTACAGAATATTCAATGCCTCGGAATGTGGGGCCTTAGCATAATGACTTCTTGACTGTGTAAAACAAAGATTTTCCCATCGCCGATAAGGAGGGGTGATGGAGGCGCACTTTTTGGCTTGCTCTAGTACTAGTAGTCATACTAGGTGGTCTAAGCACGTGTAGATTTATTATTTTTCACGTCTCGTGTTCACCATACTGCCATGACTGTTGATGAATAGACGGTAAGTTATTCATGGGGAAACCCTTGTTGAGCGTGTTTGCGAGAGAGAGAGAGAGACAGTGTACGTGTGTGATATGTTAGAGACCGAGGCAATGATAACAGATTCTTTGTGTCTATGTGTGTGGAGAATAGAGAGAGACATGTACATGGGGCTTTGTGTTGTGTAACGTGGAAACACATATACATAATTAGAGAGTGAGTGTGTGAGATACACATGCGGACATGGGGAGAGATGAGGATCCAGATAAATGGGTGTTTGTGCGTGTCTGTGGGTGTTTGTGCACGTGTTTGTGTGTGAGAGGGAGTGTGTGTATGTGGAGTATAGAGACCACTAATGATGCAAACCTAGTATAAGGGAAGGGGGAATGGTGTGACATGTGTAGTAGCGGTATAGCATGGGTGCGGGCGGGGGGAGCAGACTATTTGGAAGAGACATCGAGTGTGTGTGAGGGAGAGGGGTGTGAGAGCGAGCGAGCAAGAGAGAGAGAGAGAGAGAGAGGCGGGAGGGGTTTGTCCATAAATGGCATATAGATAGGGAGACAATGTTGATGTTGTTCGAAATTGGCCTATGTACGGAGACGCAAGGGAAGCGAGTCATCGTGTGTGTGATAGGGACTTCATGAGAGATCTGGAATAGATGGTGTAGAGAACAATGTGCGAAATCAAGAACGATGATACATTAGGGAGCTATGGAAAGAGTCACGACATATATGTATATAGGGAAGGAGCTGGGGCGGGTCCGCATGTGGGAGAGATAGAAAGAGGAGAGTGGTGCCCAAGGAGGCAAAGTGTGCTTGTTTGCAGTGGGGGTGGTGTGTGAGGTGAGTGAGAGAGAACCACATAACTAGGGAGATAGACGTTTGGGGGCGATGTTTTGTGTGTATGGGAAATATACACTCTACATAGTACGTGTGCTTGGGAAAGAGAGATAGCGGGAGACCTAGAGAGTGGGGGAAGAGATGTGCGCATGCCCGAGAGACAAAGTGATAGATACCTATATTGGCGTCCGGACTTTAGAAGAGAGAGAGGGGTGTTAATGTGCTCATGTGTTGGTGTTTGGGGGAGAGAACCAATTCTCTATGTGTGTGTGGGGGGGGGGGACGAGGGAGGGGGGGTTGGCTTCAGATAAAGAGTGAGGTGTCTATATTTGAGGGACTTATGTGTAATTGAGATATTGTGCGCTCATGGTTGATCAATTTGTTTCACAGTTTGGACTATGAGATAAGGATACTTTTGAACATGCGTGATATACCTTGATGTACCAGAATTACAAACCTAAGATTGCAATTTTGGAATTCGACTCCATCATTAGCTTTTGTAATTCATTTAAACGGAGGTACATTTTTTAAGCCGGGATTTCGTGATTTCAAATTCATATATCAAACCTAGAGATATACACATATGGGCATGTTCAAACTATATAATCATCCACTTTATTCATACACATACACATTTTTGCTTTTGTCATCATATTTAGGATAAACACATTTGGAATTTCATTTGAATTGGACCGTATGATGGTATTTGCTTGTAGTAGCTCGATGATCCATATTTGAATTGAATGGACAATCTAACTTTCGAGTTGGAGACATTGATTTTTAAAACTTGCACTCTTTTTTTTGCATGCAAAACAAACAAATTGTCGGCCATGATATCATAGTCGGCCGTACAAGAGCAAAACACTTATAATTTTAGGAGCCAAAAGCTTTCAAACTTCCCGCTCACATCGAAATATCACGCGCCCGAAAGTTTAGCCATCGATATTCCTGTTTTACCCCTGCCACATGAAAGGAAAAGGGCTGCTTTGGTAACTCCATTGTTTTCCCCTCTTTGCCCCCAACATTCTTCCCCAGAGCCCCTCCCCTTCCCTTCCCTGAGCCCCCCAACCATGGCAAGCCGCCGAATCTAGTCCTCCGCCGCAGCGGTGGACCTCACACCCCGCTGGATCTACCTTCCGCACCTTGGAACCCCCTAGTGCCAACTCACCACTTCACCGGAGCCGCTTTAGCGACTGACTTGTCCACCGCTCCAGGTCTCCTTGACTGCCATCATGGTCCACCCATCGGATCTACTTAACCGGCGCCCTCGTCCAACACAGTGTATGCCCTTCACTGACTCCCTCGTCCTCCCCTTTGCTGGCCTTCATACAAGCCCTCGTCTGCCGCAACACATCCGCCTCACCGAAAGCACTGTACAACGCGCCCGCCGAAGCCTTCATCCACTGCACCGGACCCGCTCCACTGACGCCATATTCAACTCCACCGGCCCTGCTTTACTGACGCTGCAGCCTCATCAGGTTATTTCGATTTGTACTCCTTCGGTTTTTCTCTTTATCGTGCAACTGTTCACTTACCACAGATGAGCTTTCTTGTATGTCGACAGGCGCCGCAACCATAGCACCGGAGCAGCTTCAGCGACGGCGACAGCCGACCCAAACTCAACCGAAACACGAGCACCATCGACGATCCTTAGCTATCAAGTATGACAACGGTACCCATACGTCGCCGAGAATGAGGTACTATTATCCAACGTCCGGCGCCTACGTTCACTTGCCTAGCATAAGCACTGCACCTTTGAATTTCTTCAGGGCATCATTCAGTTTTTCATGAGACGCATTATTCTGCTTGCACCTGTAGGGCCATACTTCTGGCAGTGAACATGTTACATGTGCTAAATTACATACCAGTGCACACATAGTTAATATTCTTTAGTTTTGTCCTGAGTACTCTGTATTACTGTACTTCCTAGATATCACTGCCTACTATTTTACTTCTTGAATGCTATATTTATGATAATGGTGTTGTTCTGATGCCACTTGTTGGTTCCATCAGACTGATTAATGTTCTCTATGCTTAATTACACATCAGCAAACAAGCATGTGGTTCCGCTGCTTTTTGTTCGTTTTACCCTACATTTTCTGATGCTAGCTATTACATCACTGCTCCGAGCCTCTGTTCATTACTTGTTTGTGTGTTCTTGATCTTCCCAAGTTGCATGACTAATTTGATGCTTCTATTAATTATGGAGCTGTCAACCCCATCAAGCAAAATATTTGTTCTTTTGGGGCTGGCACCTCGAACAAGCATAAAAATAGAGGGAAGCAGATATATTGTCGTGTATGCACACACTCTTATTTCATTAGTTTAGATGAACCATTGATGATCAATTCGGACCAGTGCATGTGATTAAAATTAATTTTACCTAAATAGAGGGTGCAGAATAAACTACAACAACTAGATTTGCAACCATGGGATGCTGCTGATATCTTCAAAGAACATTGCAACAGCAGCGTGGCTTCACAAGAACATATGGTAAGCTAGTGTATTTTAGTACATGTGAAATGTAATGCGAGTGGGCTGCTTTCTTGGCTTGTACCCTCAACCTGTAATCCTACTGAATTACAAATAGTTCAGTTGTCTTCTTTGTTGTATTGCTTGATTCGAATGCTTGTTTGTTGTTACGCTATACCTGAGTTGGCCAATATGTCAGCAGTGCCTGCTGTACTATCGTAAAGAAATGCATGCCTATTTCATTTGAGTCCCTAACTTTTCCTCTCAACTTCATCACAAGACTGTCTTCATAGTCTATATGAGGCCACACTGTTAAGTGCTTTCTCAGATTATTTCAACTGTTTGATGCCTTGGCAACTTAAATATATCGGTGGTACACTCCCTTTCAACTAGGGATGTCAACTAGGTCCCGTTTAATCCCTATTAAAGTCCACTAGTGGTATGATAGTTCAAAAGAGTTTTTTTTGAGGAAAATGAACTAGGGAGCTAGCAAAAACTAACTAAATGGGACTGGCGGATGTCGTTTATTTGGCACTTATATCCCTAGTTTCATCTTACCATTTTAATATCTTTTCGGCTGATGCTGCTACAAACCATTTAAATAAATTGCCATGCTCGACAATAATTCGTCTATCGTTTACCATGTAAGCTTACTGCCTGGATCATACGATAACTATCTCTTACTTATGTCCAGCGGAAACCTTTCAGGATGCTGTTCACACTAGGACACAATGTACAACCCCAGAATCTATTTGTGGAAGCAGTGCGCCATCCATGTTACCAGATGGTAGCAGTTCAGAGGCAACACCTCCGGAGAGCAGCCTGAGCACATATATTATAGTGCTTGAGGCTCTACTAGAGGCAGAAAGAGATGGTGTGGCTGCCATGAATGAGGTAATCTTTATCTTGAGGCTGGAAATTATGGAATTAGCGGCACTCATTATGCAAGCAACCCAAGAATTGGAGGAAGTAAGAATGTTGTATTTGAAGACGGAGGAGGTCCTGCTGTTTCGGCTATCTGAAGCCTAGGGTAATCCCGGTTCTTCTTTAGATACCAGTTGAAATTGTCATTAGATTATTGTACTTGCATGTTGTGTCATGTCTCTGAATTGATTATGTTGCAAGACCCCCTATGTTGTCCATGTGTTGTAATGATCGGAATTTTTTAGGCGAGGTAATCCTCAGTACTTGTATGATTGACATAAGCTGAACTATTTTTCGTGTGAGCATATTGCATTGAATGAAATAACTATCTAACTCAGAGTGTATTGAACCTACTGAATTCGAAGATCACGGCATTTATAAATCATAATCATATATAAAGGTGGAATAAATCTTTGTTGTGGTTTTGAAGAAATAAATAACAAAATCTAGAATTATCTATGGATATTCGTAATAGAATACAAATTGGATATGAATTTAGTTTGCCAGGGCCTAGGGCAAATATGAATGCTAATTCTCCAAAGTTTTGAACGAAGCGGCTAAACACCCACTATAATTTGTGGGTTGCCCGAAGCAAGTGTTTGCGAGATGGAAATTACTATCTACCCCTGACACTTGACATCCTTATCGACCGGATTTACACTATTGTCGATAGGGGTAGACTAGTAACTTCAATCAGACATGACACAACGGTCTCTGAGCCCATTCAGACACGGTGGGCGTCAAACATGGGCGGCAAAACACATTTGATTCAAGTTTGTCTGAAAGACATGTGTCTCTTCCTCTATTTCCCCATTCATACACGGTGGGCGGCAAAACAAACTCTCCTTGTCCGAAATCGATGTAGGCTAATATTTTAAATAGGGGCAGATGTGTAACTTCCCTCAGACATGACACAACCGCCCTACTTGTCAGCCCCGTTCATACATCATGGGCGCCAACCGTGGGCGGCAAAACACCCTCTCCTCCCCCGAAATAGTTACCGGCAAAATTTGGGAGATGCAAGATTACCGTGCTATCCCCAACCGACGCGATGTCCGAAATTTTAAACTGGGGATAAGTTCGTAACTTTCTCACATTTCAGAGAAGCGCGTCCCAAAGTTTGAGATCCCCCCTCCCCTCCATTTTCCCATTCATACACCACCGGCGGCACGACAACCTCCACACTATGACCAGCCTCCTCCGTCCGCCACCCCATCCTCCACCTTGCCGGAGCCGCTACCCCTACCCCGTAGTCCACTACAAGAGATGGACGTCTCTCATCCACAGCGCTGGACCAGGATCATTTCATCGCCTCCTCTGGCTTCATCGGTGCCGTCGTCCGCCCTGCCGTTGCCGCTCCTACGACCGCCTCGTCCATGGTAACATGATTTATCCGCCGACCCGGCCGTCTTCCATCTAAAGTCTTCTTCCCCGCCGCCGACAGCCATTGCACCAGCAGCACCCTCAACATATCAGCATAGGCCTACACGGCTTCGCAAGAGAGGTGGTACTCTTCCATATGTGCTTAAGTTATTGATCTCACTCGGAAAATAGATCATAATTTGTTTACTGTATGTTTCTTATCCGTACCAAATCGTAGTGGCTAGTTGAAAGCAAACATTGGTTGCGAAGTAGCTTTGTCCGGTTTGCACCTTCATATCCGCCATGGCACGGGCACTATACTCGTAAAGCTTATGGTTTCCCTCCTTTACATTCACTACCATCATCGTAGGTGCTTTGTGTCGTGCTAGCACTGCTCCTCAAGACCTCAACCCAAAGCTTACGTGTTGAAATATGAATCTGATATGATGCTCATATAACTAAAACAGAGAATGTTTAATTGGTCACCTAATGTTCCTATATTCGTTTCGAAAAGCATGTGCGCCACCCACTGGTCCAGCTAGTTCCAATTTCCTGATTTTCTCTTGATGCTTTGGGTTTTCCCCTTTGATCTACTCTACTATGATCTGCGTAGGTGCTTTCTGTCGTACTAGCATTACTCCACCCTTCAAGCTAAACAACACAACACTCAGAATTCGAAAGCTTAATTGTTCAAATATGATTGCGATATGATACTGATATTAGTTAACCGACACATTTAGTTGGTTAGCTAAAGGTCCCACTTGAGTTTCCAAATGCATGTCGCGACATATAAAGAGATAGCATAAATGCATTTCTTTGTCACTTGTTGACTGTACTTTCTTGTCCATACCAAATCTTAGTTGTTATTTCAAAGCAAACATCGGTTGCTAACTACCCATTGCGTGGTTTGCAGCTTTAGATCTGCCATCCCACTGTCACGGTCAACACTTTACTCATCATGCTTATGGTTTCCCCATTTTATGATGACCACAATCAGCCTACATGGTTCGTGTCATAATAGCACTATTCCACCCATCGAGCTAAACAAGCTTAGCTGTACAAATTCATATCTGATATTATGTTGATATTAGTAAAACCGAGAGATGTTTAATTGGTTAGCTAAATGTTCCTACTTTAGTTTAGAAATGCATGTGAGCCACATATGGAGAGACCAGAAAGATTAGTATTTCTCTGTGCAATCTGGTTTATCATGGGTGGCCAACCGACATTGTATTTAAAGACTTGTAATATCTTCAATCTACTTGCTCTTCTGCTCTTCTTAAGATGATCCTCTCCTCTTGCGGTCGACTATTCAGGTCGAGTTGTTCTCCCTTAGTATATTCTGAATCCGTCGGGTCAGGTCGACTTGTTCTTCTTTACTATATGTTGAAGCTATCATCTGCGAAGTGTCATCACTTCCAGAGCTCTCATATTTTGTGTAGTAGGCCACATTATATTAATGCACACACCAAATTACAACATGCATGACATCTCTTAAAAGAATTGCGGATATAGCACAAAGGGGTTTAGAGGGAGGCAGTATTGGATTAGAATCACTTCCACATTACAAAGAAAACCTCAATTGTTTTTATGTTTTCATGCATGTCAGATATTGAACATTATCAAAATGAATATGAGAATGGGCGCATGAGAGGAATATTGCGGAACAATCTACTGGCTAACAAACTTGGCATGCTGGAGGTTGGCCTATCTTATTCACCCATCAAGGTGCTTGCTCTAACTTTGCAAAGTTGTATTGGTCGCACATATTTTGCATCTGACCTCTTGCATTACTTCTACTTTGTTACACCATCTACTTAGTTTAAGCATCATATATGAGTATATGCCATACCTATCCATTTTTTGTACCTATTCCATGTGTCGTCACACTATGTTTTTCTAGTCAAATGTTGTTCTTTCGTAATAGATGTCCAAAAGGAAGAGGGTGAGTGCAGATCCTCAAGGAGTACAAACTAGGTATTTGGAAAAGGTAGTGATACCTGTTAAATCAGATAGATCTGCAGCCATAGAAAACACATGCCCACCTGTACCACACTTTACCCCTACTCTAGTGGCCAAACCCCTATTAGAGCTGCTGAGAGCCCAGCGTCAGGTACTGTTGTCAGGACGCCGACTCAATGCCACATCGATCTAGCATGTAACACCCCATATCACTTTTCGGCCTCACGCACGGTATTCCCACGGGTGTCGCCTTACCTTTGCCCGGGACCGTTTGCGTCTTTTGGCACACGTATATGATAGTGTCGCTAGCATCCATATGGTAAGGAGCCCGGGCTGACATGGCTAGTTGTAAACCCAAAGTGGCACAAACTTACAAGGACAGGCATCCATGACCCAACATCGAACGTGTCGGTCATCAGCGAGTGAATCCAGGCTGTAGCACTGGGCTAGCAGGACTCCGGTGAACCGGGCTGTAGCGGGCTAACAGGACTCCGGTATTCATCGCGTGACATTTCCCCGAAGGGACAGACACAGGAACGAAGAAGGACACATGCCGGCCAGCCTAAGTGTTCCGGAGCAGTAGCAGGCTACCATGGCTCAGTGGAAACACTAGGAGACATTTCCCGGTAAGAGAGGCTACTAAGGATAAACAACTAGATAGTCAGATCCCACACATACCAAGCATTTCAACAACATACACACAATATGCTCGATATGTGCAGATACAACATGGCATCACAACATGACTCTACAACTCAAGTAACTATTCAATAGGCTCCGAGGAGCGAGATATACAAACATGAGTCTCATGACCCAACATTCAGAGCATACAAGTCAAAGCACAAGCGGAAGCTATCATGTTTGAGTACAGACATCTAGAAATGAAAAAGGCTGAGAAGCCTGACTATCTACCAGATCCTGTCGGGGCACAAGATCGTAGCTGAGGTAACAAGCTAAACGTCAAAGTCCACGCGAAACTACTAGTGAGACCGAAGTCTCTCTGCAAAACATAAAATAGGCAAACGTGAGTACAAATGTACCCAGCAAGACTTACATCAGAACTAACTACATATGCATCATTATCAACAAAGGGGATGGTGGAGTTTAACTGCAGCAAGCCAGCTTTGACTCGGTGGCTATCCTGGACTACGACTGCAAGTAACTCTTTTGAAGTGGCGCACACGAGTCCACATATTCACCAACCAATACACCACTATGGATCCGCTCCCGTCTCCCTACGAGAACGCCATCCATAGCACTCACGCTTATCTTGCGTATTTTAGAGTATCCACTTTCACTTGTCTATGAACTGTACAAGGGGTCCAAGTTTCCATATCCGAGGAACTCGGCTATTCGAATAGATAATGATAACCCTGCAGGGGTGTACTTCTTCACACACGCTTTCGCCACTTATCGCCCTGTACACGTCATGTACCTCGGCAACCTTCAAGCGGAAGCCGGGCGAGGGAGTCGGCCACGACCTGACTAACCGAACAAGTCTCTAGTCCAGGTTTATCGCCTATTCGGGTTCCATCCGCAAGGAGATCCGGCCGGGGTGTCGCTCATGGCCCCAAACGATGTGTGCAGGGTTCCCAAGCCCACCAACCGGGTGCCACTTGGTACACCGTGCCACTGTGCCTAGTCTGTCCCAAGCCCACCTGTACTGGGTGCCACTTGGTAGACTACTAACACTACCTACAAACGCCAGAAACTAGTTGCAACTCCTGGACAGAGATCATGTTGATTAATAAGTCGAGAGGGGTCGAGTTACCGGAACCCAATGTGTGGTAGTAACTGGTCATGGATCACAAACACAGAACTCAGTTCCTGAGGACGGCTGCAATGAGACAACCCACCATGTACTCCTACATGGCCTCTCACCGCTACCTTTACCAAATCGTGTTCACACGCTTAGCTCACACACCGCAGGACATGTTCACACACCTCTGATTCATCCCCGATGAATCAGACCTGACTCAACTCTAAGCAGTAGCAGGCATGACAACAAGCATGAATGAGTAGGCACATCAGGGCTCAAACAACTCCTACTCATGCTAGTGGGTTTCATCTATTTACTGTGGCAATGACAGATCATGCAAAGGATAAAGGGGTTCAGCTACCGCAGCAAGTATCAAATATGTCGTTGTTGTCCTAATGCAGTAAAAGAGAGCAGGAGCGAGAGAGTGGGATTTTATCGGCATGAACAAGGGGGTTTTGCTTGCCTGGCACTTCTGAAGATAACATTGAGTCTTCAACAGTGTCAACGATCACATCATCGGTATAACGTCTACCGAGGGGGAACAACACCGGCAAACACAGAAGAAACACAATCAATGCAATGCACAATATGATGCATGATCATTACATGGCAATATGAATGTGTTTTGGGCTAATGCATCTAAAACCAGATTAAATGAAGTTGGTTTGAATCCAAGATTTAAATTCAAACTCCATATGTGGTTATTTAAATGTCATTCACTTCATTTGCCCTAAACAGTAGTGATAAGTTGTTCTAACATGCATGAAAATGGTACAGATGGATTCCTTGAATTTTTCTGATAATTTTTCATATATAAATTATTTAATTTGGAGTTACGGTTGAATTTCTATAAATTTTAGAAGTTTATACAATTTTCTGGAATTAATAAATCATTTCCTAATTTATTTTAATTCCAGAAAGGAATTATTGCATCAGCATGACCTCATCCTGACGTCATCAGGTCAACAGGGCGGGTCCAGGTCAAACCTGACGTGTGGGGGCCACACGTCAGTGACACAGGGCTAGTTAGTGTCAATGGCAGGTGGGGCCGGGTCAAAGGCCACGTCAGCACGGTCAAAGCTGACGCGTGGGGCCACTGTGATTAATTTAAGCTAAACAGAAAATAAACTAAGATTAGTTAAGGCGTGGGGCCTAGGTGTCAGTGACACGGTGCGGTGTTTAGTGGATAATTAAGCCAGCCCCGTCAGCAAGTGACGCCGGCGACCACGGCGACGACGAGACCTCGCCGGAGTTGCTCGGAACGGCGCTACAGCCCGCGGCTGGTCGCGCTGAGGGCACCAAGAGGGAGCCCGTGCTCCCGCGCATCTAGGGGCGCATGCAGCTGGACACAGGGAGGTCGGGGTCGACGGCGGCGACCACTTAGGCGGCGGCCGGAGCTACGGCAACGACGGGTTAGGCGATGCAGGGCGCCAGGGGAGGCGTTGGTGAGTGCTATGTGCTCCTGGGACTGTGGTGAGCACGACGGTGGGCTCGAGAACGGGCTGCGGTGGCTGTGGCCACGGCCACGCCATGGCCGGCGGCGAGAAACTCTCGGCCGCGGTGGGAGATGGGGCTAGGGGGCGAGAACGGAGGGGGCGAGCACAGGAGAGGCAGCGGAGGCTCACAGCGGATCCATTCGAGGCGGAGACGAGGCCGGGGATGGTCCGGAGCCGGCGAATTTGACGAAGATGGCCGGCGGTCCCGAGGTTGAAGAAGGCATCGAGGGCGGTGTTGTGGCACGTCCGGGGCCTCGTGGCTCGTTGAGGAGGTAGAGGGAGGACCGGCGGAGCTTCCTGGGGCGTCGGTGAGCCGTGGGGTGGCCGGTAGCCACGGTGGCTCTCGTCGGTGGCGGCGGCTCCGTTCGGTCGCGGGAGGGGAAACAGAGGAGCGAGGGGGAGGGAGG
>NC_041391.1:626100901-626101456 GCF_002162155.2 Triticum dicoccoides
GGAAGACGACAGGGGAGGGGGTGGAGATGGGCTGGGCCGGCTGGGCCGGTTGGTGGCGCCAGGTAGGCTGCGGGTAAGTGGCCCAGGTAGGTTTCCTCTCTCTTTCTATTTATTTCTGTTCTGTTTTATTTAATTTATTTTGCCACTGTTTTGAATTTAAAATAATTCAAACAATGCCAAAAACTCCTCTGAATATTTTATATTGCTAGATGGACTCTTCCAAAAGCTTATAAAATATTTCAGGGGTATTTGAAATTATATTCTAATTATATGAATATAATTCAAATTCAAATAGCTAATGAATTAAATCCAAAGTCCCAAAAATAATTCCTTAAAAATGTTCAATATTTTGGTTGGGACCAGAACCCTTACCAAAAATTATCAAACATTTAAGAAGAGCATTTTGGAGCAATGAATGAGATTTCTAGGGTTTTTGCCCCTCTTTTATTTAAGTTTTTGAGGCTTCCAAAATTCCTCAGTTCAAGTTTCGAAAATATAGACATGATGCACACATGAAGCTAGCCTAGAGCACTACCAGCAGCTAGGGATGTGACA
>NC_041391.1:626101466-626135990 GCF_002162155.2 Triticum dicoccoides
ATAATTCAAACAATGCCAAAAACTCCTCTGAATATTTTATATTGCTAGATGGACTTTTCCAAAAGCTTATAAAATATATCAGGGGTATTTGAAATTATATTCTAATTATATGAATATAATTCAAATTCAAATAGCTAATGAATTAAATCCAAAGTCCCAAAAATAATTCCTTAAAAATGTTCAATATTTTGGTTGGGACCAGAACCCTTACCAAAAATTATCAAACATTTAAGAAGAGCATTTTGGAGCAATGAATGAGATTTCTAGGGTTTTTGCCCCTCTTTTATTTAAGTTTTTGAGGCTTCCAAAATTCCTCAGTTCAGGTTTCAAAAATTTAAACATGATGCTCAGATGGAAGCAGGCATAGGACAGGCCAGAACTAGGGATGTGACAACTCACCCCCACTAAACAAGAATCTCGTCTCGAGATTCAAGCGTAGGGTAAGGTGAAGGGGAAACGCAAACTAGTATAATCTTCACGATCCAGGGTGCACTTCAGTTGAACGTTGATTCATTCTCCATCATTGTCTTGAAGTCTTGCTCTGAGAAATCCTGTCAACATGACATGGAGGGAAGAAGACTCTAGAAGGGTCGATCTCCTCGAAGATCGAACAACTTAGGATCAACTCATGGTTTGAGACATGGAAATATCTCTCAAGCTGAGAGACGAAGCACACCTTTAGAGGAATGGAGTGGAACAGATGACGAAGGTTCACTAGGTAGACAACGATTCCACACCTAAAAAGGTGGTAAACGATTATCAATGTAGCAAGGAGTTGAGTTGCCATGATACCACAACGAGGCACCTTAGGGACTGTGACTCGTAGAAATATCCCCTTAAGTGGCAAAAAGAATTACCTTTGATATAGAGATCATTTAGACTCTCTATATCAGCCTAAGGCAAATCACAGCAATCGATTAGCGGGGGTCGGTAGAATGGCATACTCGGACTTGGATGATGTGGACTACCTTGTTGAAGACAACGTAATGGATGAATTTGCTTATCACCGGAAATGGAATAGACCCATGGTAGAATGGCACATTGGCGGTGCAAACTGGGAACAAAATGCAAATGCTGGGAATGATTCTAGTAACTGGGGAAGAACCCAACAATAGAGAGTGAATTCACTGTTGAATAGATCATAGCATTGCCGAGGGAACTGAGAGCAAACCCAGCTAGTGCCGATGATAACACCTAGCGCTTGTGCATGCTCTCGAGAACTTGAGCATTTCCATATTCATCAAGGTTTTACCACATCCGTGGCAAGGATCCTGGCAACACAACATACCACCATGATGAACAACGATGGACGATGCAGATGCATAGGAAGATAACATCAACGCAGATTTCACCCTAGCGAGGCCAAGGAAACAAAATCTGGATGATCGACCGAGAGACATTCAGCACTCCGCTTCCAATGTTCTCCTTGACGTGCTAGTGTAACCCATTCATAGATATGGTTTGATAACTAGAACATCAAGTAAAGGTCGGACTTCGGAAGCAATAGAATCCATAAGGAATAGTTACGGAGGTAAATCCTACGAAATCCTTATGGGGAGGTGGCCAACTTCCCCAAACAAGATACTACAATAATAGGTCTTCCGGCTGGGTGTGTTGGCCACGACATCCACTTTACCGGTTATCGAGGGACCAATATTATAGTTGTTGGGAAATGTTCCAACCATCATATCTGCCTGAGACTCAGATCCGGTTGGTGTCAGGATATTCCAGACTCATCGAGTCTAGGAAGAAAAATGAAAGTTTGCAACACAAATCGACGAGATGACGTTGCGAAATTCTCAGGAAATGAACTACGATAGCAAGCTCCAAAACATGAGCTGGTTCTGCTACAAACATGTGAACACGTTGTTCTAGACAAGCATGCCCACATGGTAGTCTTACAATAAAACACTACCGAGTTCTGGTTGGGAACCATAATCGAGGATATTGAAGTCTTGTGCATGACCTAGGATTAGCACATCAACTCCTTTTCCGTGAACAAATCAATCAGTGGCTTGGGGTGCTAGGGTATACATATGGAATGAAGGTTGCAAGTCTCCGAACCACAGAATACTTCGCACGTATGCATGACTGATTTGGGATGATTCCAAAGGAAACAACATTGACTTTCTCGAGTCCACGGTGGCAACTTGCATCCAATGCACATGAACTAGAGGAAGTCTCTCCTTACATCCGAACATATGCTTCATGAGCTAGCATGAACAAATGCTTTCAAAAGTTTCCAACACTAGCTTAATGCTCAGCAAAATTATGGAGAAGGCAAGGATGTTGTCAATGGGCTCAACAACAATTCATCTGGGTTTCCTTTCAAAAGGAATTCCATAGTTAAGTGAACAAGTGATAGCATTGGTCAGACCCAAAAGATATAATGGTGTATGCTCGAAGGATCAACCACGAGTAAGACAACATTACGTATTTCGTTGGTTCTGGTCTGATTGGATGATAGCCCATACTCAAATCAAAGATGGGGTAAGACAATAGGCCCAACAACTGATCACAGGGACCAATCGATGAAGATATCATCTTTCTTCAACACACACTACACAAGAATATCCCTTTGGAACGAACTAAGTCAGACAAGCTTTTATCTTCTAACTCTCCAAGTTGTCGTTTAGCTTAACCAACTAGCTCAGGGGTATCCAACACGGATTCTTGGAGAAAGGGTGGTTTACAATAAACCAACTTGATCACGAGCTCAACATAGCGGTCAGGTGACAACCTGGTAGTACTTTCGAGAAGATCTGCGGAAAATCACGAACCACCGATATGTTACTAAGCTCGAGAACAATCTTGCTTTTCAGGGCAAGATGATATGATCAAATGAGCGAGGACTTGACAAATCCTAACTCATCAATCAAAGAGTGCACCAGGAAATAAGGACTAGGTAGCACGATCAGTCTTAGAAGGATGATTCAAAAACCAACACGCTAAGCATGAAATTATTGTCCCTTAACTACCAAGCAACGAGGTTGCTGGGAGTATTGATTTCACACATCACAATTCATTTGTCGGTATTCCGGTTGCATCAACACGATGGCCGAGGAATGACTAATGATGGTGAGAAGTATCACTACGTCAAAATTCATGAGAGTTGGTGCGGTTCTCATGACAATTCTGACATAAAGGGGGTAATACTCCAAGGTAGAACAGAACCAAAAGCTGAATTGGCATTTGATCTGCGGAATACAACTACTTTGACCCAATCCTAGATATGGATGAGGTACTGGAGTTTGTTTCTCCAAGTCATTCAGGACAGAATGGCTTGAGGGACCACAAGGGTAATAGGCATCGATAAACGAAGGTATGCATACCGTTGACTATCAATTGATAGACGAAGGTCAGTAGACAACTAAAGAGGGACAACTCAAAGGAACATATAATTTTCTGAGTCGTGGATGCATGGTTTAGCATGCTGAACCAAGTTCAACATGTTTCTTCCGGATAACCCATGCAGAAAGGTAGAACTGGCAGAGCCACAATATATAATGGAGAACTCATCAAAAGTAATCCTGTTGTGATATTTCAGTTCAACGAGGAACTTCTGCCATAAGTAGTTCATGGTATTTGGAAGAAGAAGATACCACGGACTTCAAGGACTATCGCAAAGGTTACTAATATCCTAAAGGCACTAGCAATTACTATCAACATGAAGTAGGTAGAGTGAATCTCGGGTTCAAAACCCAGAAATAGAATACCTACTACTAAGTAGCATCACGGGATGCTTTCGAGGGTAAAGGCCAGAATCATCACACTGGGAACACAAATCATAGCTAAATTACTAGATGATCCCCTAAGACACCTAGGGTCATAATAATATCTCCAACATATACGCCGAGGTAACAAAGTACCTCAACTCACCGATTAGTGTGGTTAATCTGGCCCAAAGGAACATCGGAACGGGAGGAAGGGATTTTGCAAATGCTTCAGACTATTTAGAAACCTGGGATGACTCGGACAGCATAACGGCTGTAAATGCTTAGAAAGATTTGAGACATTCACAAAAATGGTGGCATAACCACTCAGAAGCACAATATCACGGTTCCGAGATCAACAATTAACATACGGAAGTAGTAGGAACTGAACTAAGACTTAAATCCAACAATCTTATAAGTCTACTGATTAGTAACACGTGATCCTAATAGAAAGAAGAGATAGCCTAGTTCTTAATCCCCGCAGGAAAGATAAGATGACTCAGATCAGAAGGGCATGAGGTATAAGGAGTAAAAGAGCCTTACGTTCCATCCCACAATCAATTCCCCTACATATAACTAAAGAATTTCTAGACTCAACTTCGACCAGTTTGGCTTGGTAACCTACAGGCAGTCAAGCTCTGATACCAACGCTGTCAGGACCCCGACTCAATGCCACATCGATCTAGCATGTAACACCCCATATCACTTTGCGGCCTCACGCACGGTATTCCCACGGGTGTCGCCTTACCTTTGCCCGGGACCGTTTGCGTCTTTTGGCACACGTATATGATAGTGTCGCTAGCATCCATATGGTAAGGAGCCCGGGCTGACATGGCTAGTCGTAAACCCAAAGTGGCACAAACTTACAGGGACAGGCATCCATGACCCAACATCGAACGTGTCGGTCATCAGCGAGTGAATCCAGGCTGTAGCACTGGGCTAGCAGGACTCCGGTGAACCGGGCTGTAGCGGGCTAACAGGACTCCGGTATTCATCGCGTGACATTTACCCGAAGGGACAGACACAGGAACGAAGAAGGACACATGCCGGCCAGCCTAAGTGTTCCGGAGCAGTAGCAGGCTACCATGGCTCAGTGGAAACACTAGGAGACATTTCCCGGTAAGAGAGGCTACTAAGGATAAACAACTAGATAGTCAGATCCCACACATACCAAGCATTTCAACAACATACACACAATATGCTCGATATGTGCAGATACAACATGGCATCACAACATGACTCTACAACTCAAGTAACTATTCAATAGGCTCCGAGGAGCGAGATATACAAACATGAGTCTCATGACCCAACATTCAGAGCATACAAGTCAAAGCACAAGCGGAAGCTATCATGTCTGAGTAAAGACATCTAGAAATGAAAAAGGCTGAGAAGCCTGACTATCTACCAGATCCTGTCGGGGCACAAGATCGTAGCTGAGGTAACAAGCTAAACGTCGAAGTCCACGCGAAACTACTAGTGAGACCGAAGTCTCTCTGCAAAACATAAAATAGGCAAACGTGAGTACAAATGTACCCAGCAAGACTTACATCAGAACTAACTACATATGCATCATTATCAACAAAGGGGATGGTGGAGTTTAACTGCAGCAAGCCAGCTTTGACTCGGTGGCTATCCTGGACTACGACTGCAAGTAACTCTTTTGAAGTGGCGCACACGAGTCCACATATTCACCAACCAATACACCACTATGGATCCGCTCCCGTCTCCCTACGAGAACGCCATCCATAGCACTCACGCTTACCTTGCGTATTTTAGAGTATCCACTTTCACTTGTCTATGAACTGTACAAGGGGTCCAAGTTTCCATATCCGAGGAACTCGGCTATTCGAATAGATAATGATAACCCTGCAGGGGTGTACTTCTTCACACATGCTTTCGCCACTTATCGCCCTGTACACGTCATGTACCTCGGCAACCTTCAAGCGGAAGCCGGGCGAGGGAGTCGGCCACGACCTGACTAACCGAACAAGTCTCTAGTCCAGGTTTATCGCCTATTCGGGTTCCATCCGCAAGGAGATCCGACCGGGGTGTCGCTCACGGCCCCAAACGATGTGTGTAGGGTTCCCAAGCCCACCAACCGGGTGCCACTTGGTACACCGTGCCACTGTGCCTAGTCTGTCCCAAGCCCACCTGTACCGGGTGCCACTTGGTAGACTACTAACACTACCTACAAACGCCAGAAACTAGTTGCAACACCTGGACAGAGATCATGTTGATTAATAAGTCGAGAGGGGTCGAGTTACCGGAACCCAATGTGTGGTAGTAACTGGTCATGGATCACAAACACAGAACTCAGTTCCTGAGGACGGCTGCAATGAGACAACCCACCATGTACTCCTACATGGCCTCTCACCGCTACCTTTACCAAATCGTGTTCACACGCTTAGCTCACACACCGTAGGACATGTTCACACACCTCTGATTCATCCCCGATGAATCAGACCTGACTCAACTCTAAGCAGTAGCAGGCATGACAACAAGCATGAATGAGTAGGCACATCAGGGCTCAAACAACTCCTACTCATGCTAGTGGGTTTCATCTATTTACTGTGGCAATGACAGATCATGCAAAGGATAAAGGGGTTCAGCTACCGCAGCAAGTATCAAATATGTCGTTGTTGTCCTAATGCAGTAAAAGAGAGCAGGAGCGAGAGAGTGGGATTTTATCGGAATGAACAAGGGGGTTTTGCTTGCCTGGCACTTCTGAAGATAACATTGAGTCTTCATCAGTGTCAACGATCACATCATCGGTATAACGTCTACCGAGGGGGAACAACACCGGCAAACACAGAAGAAACACAATCAATGCAATGCACAATATGATGCATGATCATGACATGGCAATATGAATGTGTTTTGGGCTAAAGCATCTAAAACCAGATTAAATGAAGTTGGTTTGAATCCAAGATTTAAATTCAAACTCCATATGTGGTTATTTAAATGTCATTCACTTCATTTGCCCTAAACAGTAGTGATAAGTTGTTCTAACATGCATGAAAATGGTACAGATGGATTCCTTGAATTTTTCTGATAATTTTTCATATATAAATTATTTAATTTGGAGTTACGGTTGAATTTCTATGAATTTTAGAAGTTTATACAATTTTCTGGAATTAATAAATCATTTCCTAATTTATTTTAATTCGAGAAAGGAATTATTGCGTCAGCATGACCTCATCCTGACGTCATCAGGTCAACAGGGCGGGTCCAGGTCAAACCTGACGTGTGGGGGCCACACGTCAGTGACACAGGGCTAGTTAGTGTCAATGGCAGGTGGGGCCGGGTCAAAGGCCACGTCAGCACGGTCAAAGCTGACGCGTGGGGCCACTGTGATTAATTTAAGCTAAACAGAAAATAAACTAAGATTAGTTAAGGCGTGGGGCCTAGGTGTCAGTGACACGGTGCGGTGTTTAGTGGCTAATTAAGCCAGCCCCGTCAGCAAGTGACGCCGGCGACCACGGCGACGGCGAGACCTCGCCGGAGTTGCTCGTGACGGCGCTACAGCCCGCGGATGGTCGCGCTGAGGGCACCAAGAGGGAGCCCGTGCTCCCGCGCATCTAGGGGCGCACGCAGCTGGACACAGGGAGGCCGGGGTCGACGGCGGCGACCACTTAGGCGGCGGCCGGAGCTACGGCAACGACGGGTTAGGCGATGCAGGGCGCCAGGGGAGGCGTTGGTGAGTGCTATGTGCTCCTGGGACTGTGGTGAGCACGACGGTGGGCTCGAGAACGGGCTGCGGTGGCTGTGGCCACGGCCACGCCATGGCCGGCGGCGAGAAACTCTCGGCCGCGGTGGGAGATGGGGCTAGGGGGCGAGAACGGAGGGGGCGAGCACAGGAGAGGCAGCGGAGGCTCACAGCGGATCCATTCGAGGCGGAGACGAGGCCGGGGATGGTCCGGAGCCGGCGAATTTGACGAAGATGGCCGGCGGTCCCGAGGTTGAAGAAGGCATCGAGGGCGGTGTTGTGGCACGTCCGGGGCCTCGTGGCTCGTTGAGGAGGTAGAGGGAGGACCGGCGGAGCTTCCTGGGGCGTCGGTGAGCCGTGGGGTGGCCGGTAGCCACGGTGGCTCTCGTCGGTGGCGGCGGCTCCGTTCGGTCGCGGGAGGGGAAACAGAGGAGCGAGGGGGAGGGAGGTCCAGAGGGCGAGGGAGAAGTGAGAGGGGGTCGGGGCTGCGTGGCGTCGCGGGAGGGACCAGGGAAGGAGGAGGCAGCCAGGCAGGGAGGAGGTGGCTTCCTCGGCCGCGCGCGTGCGAGCACGCAGCTGCTCCCACTGGCAAGAGGAAGACGACAGGGGGGGGGGGGAGTAGCGGTGGCGGGCTGGGCCGCGCTGGGCCGGTCCTGTTGGGCCACCAGGTGGGCTTCACAGGTAAGTCCTTCTCTCTTTTATTTCTGTTCTGTTTTATTTAATTTATTTTGCCACTGTTTTGAATTTAAAATAATTCAAAAATGCCAAAAACTCCTCTGAATATTTTATATTGCTAGATGGACTTTTCCAAAAGCTTATAAAATATATCAGGGGTATTTGAAATTATATTCTAATTATATGAATATAATTCAAATTCAAATAGCTAATGAATTAAATCCAAAGTCCCAAAAATAATTCCTTAAAAATGTTCAATATTTTGGTTGGGACCAGAACCCTTACCAAAAATTATCAAACATTTAAGAAGAGCATTTTGGAGCAATGAATGAGATTTCTAGGGTTTTTGCCCCTCTTTTATTTAAGTTTTTGAGGCTTTCAAAATTCCTCAGTTCAGGTTTCAAAAATTTAAACATGATGCTCAGATGGAAGCAGGCATAGGACATGCCAGAACTAGGGATGTGACAACTGTCTATGATTTCAATTCAAAATCTGAACTCCTAAATTTGTGCATGTGCCTTACCTTCTCTCTTGTATGAAAATTAATTTCAGATGAATCTCCTTGCTCAAAGGATCATACGATCTCACAGCAATATTGGGCTCTGCATTGCTCTTGTCATTACCTCTCTCCCTCTTACCTTGTAACATTGTACTTAATTAATTGCTATTTGATTATGTATCATCAGTCTGCACCTGAGCTTCATTATCCTATGTTTCTTCCAATATTATTTGATCTATATTTACTCTTTGCAAAATGTAGAATAATGGCAACGCTTATAAAGAATTTTCTTTGGGGAATTTATTGAATTATCCTTCCATCAACATGGAGAAGGTCTTTGTCCAGCCTGTGTTAACATGTAATGTAAGTTCATCCTTCTCAAGCCTTAAAAATTAGTTCTAGTATAGATTTGGATAGGCATCATTTCCTCCAGTTCTGTTTGCTTTGCTGTTTACATCTGATTGGATGTTTGCAACAACTACCAGTTTCAAATTGTAGTTGTAAAAACATGTTCCTTATGCAGAATAGATCCATTTATCTGCTTATATAATTGTGAAACCTGTTACCTGTGTCCTTGTTTCTCTTTTAGAGTCGTATCTCTTATGCCAAGCAGAACTTTAGGGAAGATAGTGAGCCAAACCATCTTGAGGACAGCGAGATGACCCCAAGGTCCTGTCTTGATGAAGACAGTGAGTTGAAGCTACTCACCAGCAGGTGTGAGACAACCTCTATGCAGTCGCTGCCTCAATCAGTTCGAGTTCTTGAGTCTCAACTTAAAGCGGAAAGGCTTGCTTCAGGTCAACTCTGACTTGAAGTCAAAGATGCAATGAAGATCTCAGAGGACTGCCATGCACACCATCATGCCTTATATCTACGGTTGATGCATCTATCGTTGACACATCTGAGGTCTACTTAGCTTCTTCGGCTGTTTGGGGGGCCCGACCTGGCCAGGCCTAGTGCCTTCTGAAGTGCTCTCAGTTTTGTATATTCTTTTGTCGGCGCGTTTATTTGCACTGGCGGCGAACTTTGATGTCCAGTGGATGTAAATGTGTGATAGCTGTGATAGCCTAGCATATGTTGCTTGCTTATTTATTTCCATGTCTTATTTATTTGTTTGCTTGTAGTCATTGCAGTTCTTTTTCCGCGGTTTGCTAGTGGCTGCAATAACCTATTTTTATAATTAGGCCATAATAACTATGGGCTAATATTTACTATAGTGACACTAGGCCTCCTACGAGCCGTAGAAACAATGGGCCTTCTACGGGCCGTAGAAACAATGGGCCTTCTATGGGTCGTAGAAACAATGGGCCTTCTACGGGCCGTAGAAACAATGGGCATTCTATGGGCCATATCATCAATGGGCCTTATACGAGCCGTATGGTCGATTGGCCAAACATGGGCCAATAACAGACCACATTATGACTGTAAACGGGCTAGAGTTGGAATTGTCCGTTCATGGGCCGACCATAATGAGCAATCGTTAAATGGCCGTATTTGATGACGCTATGAAAATGGCCCAACGTATTAACGGACCACAAACGGTCCGACTGTAACCACGGGCAGAATTTGGCCCACAAGCAGAAAATGACAGTAACGGGCCGTAAGTAGCCGAATACTGGAAATGAGCCCAAGAATAAATGGGCCCTGAGAAGGCCAAAAGATAACATGGGTTGCAAACGACCCAATGGATTAATAGGCCGTTAATGGGTATAAAGCGATACACTGTTCATTACGGGCCAGTTTCACCACGGTCGTTAGTGGGCCAACAGTTACAAAGGGCCTAATATGGGCCGAAAGACGTCATGGGCCATACATGGGCCGGAACTTAAAATGGGCTGGAATCATATTGGATGGCCCAGATGATGCTACTAGGCCTAATTCGTATAGGTCGTAACGGGCCATGGGTTAGCGGGCTGTAAATGGGCTATATGCGAACATGCTGTTAACAGGCTTCCCGTGGGCTAGCCAACCACCTTTTGACCAAGTCAAATGGGTCGGCCTTTTCACAGGAATGGGCCTCTGTTGGGCCGTGCCACGTGTTGACGTATCATAGGCGCCTTCGGTCCAATGAGTGGATGACATCTGTCCCAACGATGAGCCAACATGTGTTTCCTCCAGCCAATGATGATTTTACACGTGGAAAATCCCCATTGGTCGGGGCTGTTAACGGGTTATCGGATCCAAAACCGGACCCGATAGCTTAACGGTGTTCCATTATAGTGGATGCCACGTGTCGGTCACCCTTGATGAAAGCACATCTGTGACGCGTGATTTATCGTCATGGAAGTGGACACTTCCGTGATGATAATTTTGGTAATGTCATGGAACACTTCTACGACAGCACAGATATGACTATCTTGATTCTTCCATAAAATCGTCATGGATGTAGATGCATGACAAAAAATGCGACCTACTGTGACAAACACGTATCATCACGGATGTGTATTTTTTTGTAGTGGGACCATTCGTAAGGCCATTCTTCGGATGCCTTGTTCGGCGTACCGGATAGGTACCCGGTCCCGGTGATGCGCCATATTTCGGCTCCGCCTACTTGGAATATTGATACATCTTGATTGCGAGGGACGAGGCAAAATAGCTTCTTCCATAACTCAAAATGGGCCTCACAACCTAGAAATAGCTCACATAGAGCGACGTAACCTGCGATATGCATGATGGAGGCGGGTGTGAAGTTGTGCAGCTAGAGGCCATAGTGCTCCAGAAGCCCTTGGACGAACGGATGGATTGGAAATCCAACGCCTCTCAACAAATAGGGAGCAAAGCATACTCGCTCCCCCTGGATGGGTTGGGGAACTCCTTCGCCTGCTCCCCATAGTCAAAAGAAGCCAATCCGGCTCGAACATGGACTAGATCTGCGGGGGAAAGAAATCCCTAGGTCTGCAGCTTCACCAGTTGGCCGTGGGATATGGAACACTTTTCCCAATCTCCCTGTTTGGGGTCGTGAAGGCGGGAGGTAGAGCTAGGAGCGCTAGCCATGTTGGGATGGTTTTTTGCATGCGAGCTCTGAGGATTCCTCGTTTGGGGGAGATGGTGTGGATTAGATATGAAGATCCGCGTCTCTTTAAATAGATAATTTATTCACATGGTCAAGGTGGCAAGTGTAAAAATGCCCCAACCTCTCGCATTCGCTCGACACGTGGAAGCTAGAATCATGAAGGTGTAGAAGCCAATGAGTGTGATATTGAATGAAAAGCCGAACACTGCTCTTTAAGTCAGGTACTTTGAAGTATTTGGAGAAGGAACCCGCCTTGCAATGCTGGAGACAATCTATGCACCGGACTCATCATCATTGAAGCCTGGTTCAGGTGCTACTGTGGGAGTCCTGGACTAAGGGGTCCTCGGACAGTTTTACTATATATTTTGGCCGGGTTGTTGGACTATGAAGATATAAGATAAAGACTTCGATCGGGTCCGGATGGGACTCTCCTTTGCGTGTAAGGCAAGCTTGGTGATTCAGATATGTAGATTCCTTTCTCTGTAACCGACCTTATGTAACCCTATCCCCCTCTGGTGTCTATATAAACGGGATGGTTTTAGTCCATAGGACGGAGATAATCATACCCTCATAGGCTAGACTTTTAGGGTTTAGCCATTACGATCTCGTGGTAGATCAACTCTTGTAACACTCATATTCATCAAGATCAATCAAGCAGGAAGTAGGGTATTACCTCCATAGAGAGGGCCCGAACCTGGGTAAACATTGTGTCCCTTGCCTCCTGTTACCATTAGCCTTAGGCGCACAGTTCGGGACCCCCTACCCGAGATCCACCAGTTTTGACACCGACAGTGGGCACTACCCACATGGGCGCGCCTTAGCCTCCAGGCGCACCCTGGTGGGTTGTGATCCCCTTGGAGCCCCTCTCTGGTACTTCTTTGGCCCACTGGGTGTCTTCTGGTCTAGAAAACATCTCCAAAAAGTTTCATTGTGTTTGGACTCCGTTTGGTATTTATTTTCTACAAAGTGAAAAACAAGCAAAAAACAGCAACTGGCAAGGGGCACTATGTCAATAGGTTAGTCCCAAAAAATGATATAAAGTTGTTATAAAATGATTGTAAGACATTCAAGAATGATAATATAATAGCATGGAACAATAAAAAATTATAGATACGTTGGAGGCGTATCGTAACATCCCGATTCTCGGAATGTTTAAGAAAAAGTTTTCAAAAATTTGGGCTAGAAAATTTTGTTTGTTTTATTTGTTAACAAAGCTTAAATTGGACTATTATAATTTAGAGGATTTAATTTGATCTAATGCAAACCAAAATTTAAATTTGACTTGTGTTCTTGTCTTTCTGATGGGTTTATTTCTGACCTTTGACATTTTAAATTACGCACCTCTGAATTTTCTAAAGTTCATTTGATTTTTTGAGCTTTCATTTGATTTAAATTTGAGTGGTATCTTTGTTTGTCTTCTAGGGTACCTCCACCTTCTATAGGATTCTTTTACTCCTCTTATGCTTTTCCCTCTTCTCTATAAACCCAGGAGGACACTTTGAGAGGAAATAAGCTGCAACATCATCTTGCTTGGAGGTCTATTATCAATGTGAACCCCATGGAAAACCTCTTTTTAATTGGGGTTGTGGAGGGTGATTCGGTGAGATTGAAGAATTAAAGACATTCATTAGCAAAGAAGACAAAGATTTGAAGATATTCAATATAAGTTCAACCTAAAGGTAGAATCAATGAGTCCGACAGCACCGGAGCTTGACCCAAAGAAGAAGGCCAAGACCGACGAATGTTCATCCACTCACAGAAGCTATGTGGTTACCATCACGAAGATCAAATGACTATTTCCATGGCTTGAGCAAGCTAAAGATAGTATCAACAAGAGAAGTATCTCCATCCAAGACCTCAAAGTTGTCGATCACGAAGTTTAGAATTTACCATGGATGCATAAGGAGCTGTGAAGAAATTGCATCAATGATGAAGATAACCCAAATCCATTCTCATAAGTCAGCCGAAATCTCGAGGACGAGATTTCTTTTAAGGGGGGTAGATCTGTAACATCCCGATTCTCGAAATGTTTAAGAAAAAGTTTTCCAAAACTTAGGGCTATAAAACTTCGTTTGTTTTATTTGTTAACAAAGCTTAAATTGGACTATTATAATTTAGAGGATTTAATCTGATCTAATGCGAACCTAAATTTAAATTTGAGTTGTGTTCTTCTCTTTCTGATGGGTTCATGTCTTACCTTTGACATTTTAAATTACGCTCCTATGAATTTTCTAAAGTTCATTTGATATTTTTTGAGCTTTTATTCTTTTAGATTTTCCTAGAAGGAAAATCAATTCATTTTCTTCTCTCAGCTGGCATAATTCCTTTTGGCATGTACCTTTCTCTCCACTAGTTGCAACTCACATTTTTTTACTTCTCTCCAATCGAATGGGCCTCCAACCTGTTCTTTTTTCCTTCTCTAATTCTTTTTCCACCTTCCATCATGTGAACTCAGGGAGTGCTTCATTTGCTTCTGGTACATGTACAAGCACAATTGAACCTACACATAAAAACCAAAGGACATGTACAAATGAATGAGCGAACCAACCTGTGGTTGGATGGTTAGAGGGACTATGGTGTTCCCAGCCCACCAGGGTTCAAATCCTGGTGGTCGCATTTATTTATGGATTTATTTCAGGATTTCCAGCGATGCACATTTAGTGGGAGGAGACGTTCCCGTCGACGACGAGGCGCTTATGGTGACTTCTTAAATCTCAAGATGATATGCCGGCTCAGTCTTTCGGAGGTGCTCATAGGGGTAGGGTGTGCGTGTGTGCGTTCATAGAGGTGAGTGTATGTGCGTGTATATGAGTGTTTGTGTCTATACTGATATTCAAAAAAATGTATGCATGAATGATGCCTTTCCTTAAATTCTTCTCCTTGACTCTTCCCTTGCCTTATTTCTTTTTGCTTGCCCATCTTCCAAGGCCAACCCAAACGCTTCTTCTCCTCCCTCCCCCACACATACGCGCACACAATATAGAGAAGAAGAAACGTACACACATGATCATGCCCACCACTTAACTCTCATAAATCTCAATCATTTTGAGTTTTGAAGATATCTAGACGTGCTCCACGACCTCCTATCTCATTCCCATTTGTCCTCATGCCCTCTCCCTTCCTCCTCTGCCCAAGAACACTCACTAATCTTTTGAAGCTCCATGGATGTAGGTTCTTGTTCCCGGTGACTCGGACCATCTCCATCCAAAGCCTTGCGCTAGGTTCTTGTCCTCCACGCCATGAGTCCACTCAGAGAATAATAAGTCCGTTCCATAAATCACACATGAAGAATTCCACATGTCCGTCTACACTGTTCGTCCAGTTCATTGCACTGTTCTGGCCAACTCGGGAGTGACGACGATATTGGATATGGACAGAATCTGGTTACCGAAGAAGGACTCAACAACGAAGGCATGCCTCCTTCTTTGATCATACTTATCCTATGGTTTAAAAAATTGCATGTAATTTATTGTTAATATATGCATGCTTTTTAATCTTGTAGCTAGCGTGTTGATTGACACATTACCTTGTTCCACTTGTCGCCTATTCACTTGACATCTAAGTAGAATTATAGTATTATGGTAGAGTAGAAATGTTTAGCCATGCTTAGTACCTTATAGGTGCTTTGTTGAATGACCTTTGAGTCATTGACACTTGAAACTTATTGTTGAGCTCGCTGAGCTAGGCCGGTTGGCCTTGTTGATTTCCTCTATCTTCTTCTACTCCGGGTGAAACTTACCATCTGAATACTGGCGTGGGCGACAGCTGAATCAAGGATTGAAGGAGCGATTGGCTGCCCTACACGAGTTGAAGGGGGCAATTAGTCGTCTATGACGCATGAGTCCTAATAAGTCTTATATTTGAAGATTGTGATAATAGTACATCAACATGCTATATGGGAACTGGATTGGTTAATTAGTTAGTTCACTCTTATTGTCATCATCGCTGTACCGCAGATGGGATAGCTGCCTTGCAAGGAGTATCCTCGGCACAAAAGGGGGGCCCGGACTGTGAACTGTGGTTACTTTCGTGTTGAAACCTAGTGGGCCTGGCACAGTAAGTTTACTCTAATGAAAGACCTCGTCACAATCTCCCTGCCGGTATACCAAATGGTGTACTACGCTAGCGACGGCTAGTGGCAACAAGTCGAGATTCTGTTATGTGGGTAAAGTGTACAACCTCTATAGAGTGTAAAACTATTTGAATAGTTGTTTCCACTGTCATGGACGACAAATGAATCTTTCTTGACATACTGGACGTGTCTTGCTTATTGTTGATGTCAAAACTGGTGGATCTCGGGTAGGGGGTCCCGAACTGTGCGTCTAAGGCTAATGGTAACAGGAGGCTGGGGACACAATGTTTACCCAGGTTCAGGCCCTCTCGATGGAGGTAATACTCTACTTCCTGCTTGATTGATCTTGATGATATGAGTATTACAAGAGTTGATCTACCACGAGATCGAAGAGGCTAAACCCTAGAAGCTAGCCTATGGTATGATTGTCCTTGTCCCACAGACTAAACCCTCGGGTTTATATAGACACCGGAGGGGGCTAGGGTTACACAAAGTTGGTTACAGAGAAGGAGATCTACTCATCCGGATTCCCAAGCTTGCCTTCCACGCCAAGGAGAGTCCCACCTGGACACGGGACGAAGTCTTCAATCTTGTATCTTCATAGTCCAACAGTCCGACCAAAGTATCTAATCCGGTTGTCTGAGGACCCCCTAATCCAGGACTCCCTCAGTTATTCCCTCTTTGCCCCTATTATTGGAACCTATGAAGAGTGTGAATTGATCGAGGATCCTCAATTTGATGAAAGTTATTCTGGAGATAAAACATGTTTTCATCATAAACTGCTTTTATCGAACTGCTATATTTGTCAAACAAAATTAGCATTTATGCAAATGAGCCATACAACCTTCCTTTGAAACCACATGTAGCTGTTAGGATCTTCTCCGAAGGAGGTATGTTGAGTACGTAATGTACACATGGAAATAATTTTGTCAAAAAACAGTGTTACATGAAGATGAAGGTGATGACTACGACTACTATGGCGATCCGTATGGTGAGGTCATGTGGACTACATCGACTGCCTATGGTTGAGATGTCGCTATGCATTGTACTTTCAGTTGTTTTCTGAATGTAATAAATGTCATGAGTCATTTCTCTATGTATGCCTTGTGGCAAGATATATTTAAACTTGTAATACCTTTTACGCATATCAGTTCGCTGTGTTGTCAACAATGATCCTTGGGTTGACAAATATACACAGGTGCATCTGGAAGTTAATTCCAGGTTCTCACACGTATCAACATCCTCAAACTTAATTCCTGCTCATCCTCGAGTGCGTAAATTACAAAAATAGCATTTTTGATGTGGAATGTTGCCTAACATGTTCATCACATATTATTTTCTTTTGTAGCATGGACATCTGGACTTTTATATGGTTCAAAGCAATAGTCTAGTTTTGACATGAAGATTTCAATACTTAAGCGTATCAACAAGCAACCATGTCTTTGAAAATATCAACACTAAAGAAAGTTATCCCTAGCCCATCATGCTCAATCATTGATTAATTCATGGAACACACTCGCATATAAGCTACATCCAATGCTCAAGTACGATCATAGTGCCCCCTAGTTGGTGCTTTATAAGAGAAGATGGAGACTAAAATAAAAATAAAAATTGTAGAAAGTAAATAAAAAGGCCCTTCGTGGAGGGAAGTAGGGATTTGTAGACGTGCCAAAGCTCAAAGCTTAAATTAAGAGATTTTTTGAATAGCATACTTTTCCCGTCAACGAAAACGACCAAGTCATTCCCAACACTTTCCCTGCTAGATATATCATAGGCGGTTCCCAAACAGAAAATAAAGGTTATTCATTTTTCCACCATTCATTCACAATCCATGGCTAGCCGTATCCACGGGTGCCTTCGATACCAACACTTACCAAGGAATTTATTATTTTGACAACATAAAGTAAATTTCCTTTTCATTTCGAGACCGGGCATCCCTATTATTGCTGTACTCTTGTGCAATTGCAAGTGAATAAACACTCATCTTGGGAGTAACAAATCTAGTATGGAAAATATTGGCCACCCCCTGCTGCTTCATGAGCGGTACGAGCACAGAAAAAAAATTTATTTTTAAGATTAGAGATGTCACATACAAATTTGCTTAGAACATCACGGAAATACCGCATATATGTAGGTATGGTGGACTCATATGGCAAAATGGGTGTCGGTTTCAAAACCGGCGGATCTCGGGTAGGGGGTCCCGAACTGTGCGTCTAGGCGGATGGTAACAGGAGACAAGGGACACAATGTTTTACCCAGGTTCGGGCCCTCTCGATGGAGGTAAAACCCTACTCCTGCTTGATTAATATTGATGATATGGGTAGTACAAGAGTAGATCTACCACGAGATCAGAGAGGCTAAACCCTAGAAGCTAGCCTATGGTATGATTATTGTTCGTCCTACGGACTAAAACCCTCCGGTTCATATAGACACCGGAGAGGGCTAGGGTTACACAGAGTCGGTTACAATGGGAGGAGATTTACATATCCGTATCACCAAGCTTGCCTTCCACACCAAGGAAAGTCCCATCCGGACATGGGACGAAGTCTTCAATCTTGTATCTTCATAGTCCAGGAGTTCGGCCAAAGGTTATAGTCTGGCTATCCGGACACCCCCTAATCCGGGACTCCCTCAGTAGCCCCCGAACCAGGCTTCAATGATGATGAGTCCGGCGCGCAAATTTGTCTTCGACATTGCAAGGCGGGTTCTTCTCCAAATTCCATATACTTGTCGAATAGTGTCCGGCTTCTGGTGTATGTTGTGCTCTTTGGCTTCTGTGCCCAATAATGGCGATATTCCACGTGTCAAATGAATGCGAAAGGCAAGGAGTTTTTTAATTTACCCCCTAGCTGCGTAAATGAGCCGCCCATAAAAGAGACGGGGGTTTAGATCCAAATCACACCATCTTCCTTCCGCGAGCATTCATCGGAGCGCATTCGACTGAGATCCAGTCCATCATGGCCAGTCGACGCAGCTCCTCCTCTCGCCCCCCCCCCAGCCCTCAGCCTGGAGATTGGGAGAGATGCTCCGTCCCGCACAGCGAGCTAGTGGCGCTCCAAGCCAAAGGGTTACTCCCCCCAGCCTACATGGTCCCGGTTCAAGCCGGGCTCGCCACCTATAATGGTGGAGAGCAAGCGGAGAGCGTCCCCAATCCCTCCAAAGGAGAGTGGGTATGACTTGTCCCTTATTTGTTAAGAGGGCTCGAATTTCCAATTCATCCGTTTCTCCGGGGGCTCCTGGAGTTCTATGGCCTCCAGTTACACAGCCTTACGCCTGCCTCCATATTGCATATTGCGGGCTTCTTAGCCCTTTGCGAGCTGTTTTTGGGTATCCAGGCTCATTTCGCGTTGTGGAAGAAGTTGTTCTGCCTTGTGCCCCATTCTCAGGAGGGGTCGATATATCAAGTGGGCGGAGCCGAACTATGGCGCATCGCCAGGACCGGATATCTATCTGGAACCCCA
Organism: Triticum dicoccoides; assembly: GCF_002162155.2. Lineage (NCBI taxonomy): Eukaryota > Viridiplantae > Streptophyta > Magnoliopsida > Poales > Poaceae > Triticum > Triticum dicoccoides. Next base: position 626,120,606 of record NC_041391.1, read on the forward strand.
AAGAAGGCGTCCGAAGAATGGCCTTCAGAATGGTTTTATATAGAAGACGTCCCCCTGCCGGACCCTGTATGGATCGGCCTCCCCGAGTTCGATAATGCTCCTTTGAAGAAGCGCCTAAGCTGGCATCCACGGAGCCCTCAGAAGGAAAATGACAAGGACGTCCTTTACCTGATGAGCCGGATAAGGTTGTTAGCTCATTCTGGACTGACCATGATCGAGGTCATGGCCACATGCATTATGCGGGTGGTGCAGCCGCTTCAGTATAGAGGCCACCCCATGTGGGATTTCAACGGGGAGGATGACGCCACCCGGTGCAGCCGTAACTGGCCGGAATCAGCTGCCGCTCTAATAAAGATCTTGTCCGCTTTGTACAAGGGAGAAGAGGAGGAATTCCTCCGCGTCAACCCACGGGGCGGATTTTCTATGTACAATCCTCCAAGATGGGTAAGCGAACACTTTCACTTGCCCATCCATTTCATATTCCCACAGTTAAATATTTAGTCTAGCAATTTCAACGCAGGAGCTACGCCAGGCTATAAAGGAGATAAACAACCCTCCTCCACAACCCGAGGACCCGGAACGGTCCTTCGATCCGGACTCCCAAGAGGACCCGGACTTATGTGTGGAGCTGATCGATGGGGTGTTTCATCAATTGAGCAAGGACAACACCTTAGTGGCCATTACAGCTGACTATCCCGGACTACTTCCAGCCTCACAAGTAACTGAGACCGAAGTCCCAGTACTTTCAAGATGATCCACCCGTGCTTATTTTTTCTCACCGTATACCAACGGCATTTTTGCAGGGGAAGTCCTTGAGGCGGCGGGCCGAGCCTGCGGCCGCTAGCCAACAAGGGGCATTAAGGCCCGGCAGGCTGAAAAGAAGTGCGGTCCGTATTGAGACGCCGGCGCAACGGTATGGCGTGCCATTTTATTCCCAGGTTTTATTCCCTCAAGACATACTAACGCTCACGCTCTCTTTAGGAAAAAGAGCGCTCGCCGGACTATATCCGGAGAGGTTGCCAATCGTTCCTCCACCAGCCAGGCTCCAAGACCGGGTCCGGAAGCGGAGGTGAACACGAGGCGCGCACCGGACGCTCCTCCGATAGAGGATGCGGACGGGCTGTCTGCCACCAATTCTGAGGTGGAGAGTGCCATGAACCACAAGCGTTGCCGGACAATTCTTCGTGACGCTTGTTTCTCCCAAGAGGTGTTGGATGCCTTCAATACGGGAGATGCATACCTCCGTGCCGCTCAAAATGGTCTAGCCAGAGCCACAGAGCTGTATGTAAAAGACATACGGGTGAGAAAATTTGATGGTTATATATGTCAGTAGCCCCTGAGACTTGAAACAATTAGAATAACTGATTTAAGGATCATTGGTTATCCAGGATCTTACAGAAAAGAATACCCAACAGTCCCGGGAGATGGAAGAGTGCAAAGCCCAACTTGAGGCCACACTAGCCGCGGCAGGGGAGGCCAAGGAGACCCCTTCTGGTAATATATGCTTCAAAGGATAAGAGTGTTTGTGAAGTGCGACACGTGGGAAAATCTGACAATAACATTGCAGATGTCACCGGAGTGGATCCGGACAAACAACAACTCTTACGCCGGTTAAAGGCCGGTGAGAGCATGCTTACGAGGGTGAGGCAAGAGAAGAATAAGCTCCAAGATACCAACACCCAGCTGGGCGAGGAACTAAAGGATGTTCGTGCTCAGCTATCGGACTCCGTGAAGGAGAATCAGCGGCTTCGACGCGGCATTTTTAGTAAGTGCTTGAACAAACTTTGAAAAAAAAGTTCGGCGAGGAAGTCGATTGACAGAGTTATGTCTGTAGGTATGCTGACAGGTCGACCTGCAGAGGAAATGCTTGATTCTACGGGTGAACTTCTTCCCGAGCTCTCACAACTGCACGAACGAGTTCGGCATGTGATGCAAGCCGTCGCCCAAGCCTTGTGGCCATCCATCTCCCAGCCCGAAGGCCTCGGAGAGCTTGCGGAGAAGCTGAAGGGAGCGCGGTGGCGCTTCTGATTATGGAAGATATCGGCCTGCCGTCAAGGCGCCAGGGAGGCCTGGGCCATGGTGAAGACGCGGTACACGAAGGCTGACCCAAACCACATTGCCGAGGTCGGACCTGTAGGGCCCGATGGGAAGGAGATCCCTGTCAGTTTAGTGTACGGCTAGGTAGAGTTGGCCGCCAAATATTCTCAACAGGACTGTAAACTAGACAGCCGGTTAGATGGTATTGAAGAGGAATATACCCAGTCAAATTGAATATGTAATTTAAGATGACATGTAAAATGCCTTCTAGCCGGATTGTAGATAGTTTGTCAGGGTGGACCTTTTCGCTTCAATCTCGGGACCCGATAGTCCGGAGTGTGTCCGAATACCCTCTTGGTTATGTAAGAACCGGGGCATGCATGGAGACCAGGCGTAGGCGTCATTAGTGCTTGAACAGACAAGTGCCCAATTAGTTATGTTATATTACATAGTTAGTAAGAAACATCTTCCAGAGAGAATAGTTCCGTTAGGGGTTCCTTTCCCTGGGAGGCATGCCCTAAAGTGCATGTCCGGACTGCGAAAAAAGCAGAAAAGCATCTGGGGGCGGATAAATAAACGAGTGAGAAATCATCTTTTAGTTCACCGACCGAATATTCTCTTAGGAACGCTAGCTTCCGGCTTCACCCAGTCTGAGGTACACATCCGGCTGACCCGGCAGTAATAATCGCAGAGGTGCTCCCTTTACCGCGTAGCCAAACAATCGGGAACGTAGGGGTAAGCACAGGAGCCAGGCAACCCAGCTTGGCCAAAACTTAAGTCATATCGGTGCATATAATGGTGAATAAAAGGTACATGCGGAAGTGTGACACATGTGTTGGGCATGAGGCCCGTATAAAGAAGCTTCTGTTAGAGAAGCCCCAGGTATTATGAGCACGGATAGCGCGTCAATTGTGTGCGAACAAGGCGCAAACGAGCCCTTAAAGGCTGTAAGATAAAAGGAGGGAGAAGGCGAGAAATATAAGACAGCTAATGTGTAAAAAATAGACAGAGGAAGGAGACGAACACAGAGTCCGGTGCTAGGCGTAGAATCTTCGTAGACGGGCTGCATTCCATGGGTTCGGCTCGAGTCGGTTATCCGATGCATCTCGCAGACGGTACGCTCCACCAGTCAGGACTTGCTCAATTATGAAGGGACCTTCCCATTTGGGCCTGAGTTTGTCCTTTTTCTTGTCCGGCAGGCGTAGAAGTAACTCGCCAACATTGTAAGTTTTGGCCCGTACTTCTCTGCTTTGATATCTTCGAGCCCGCTGTTGATAGAATGCGGAACGGGCTTTTGCCACATCGCGCTCCTCCTCCAAGGCGTCCAAACTGTCCTGCCGATCGAGTTCGGCTTCTCTTTCTTCGTACATGCGCACGCGAGGTGAGTCATGAATTATGTCGCAGGGCAGAACTGCCTCTGCGCCGTATACCATAAAGAATGGTGTGAATCCAGTAGTGCGATTCGGCATGGTCCGCATCCCCCACAGTACGGAGTCGAGCTCCTCTACCCAGTGCGTATTAGATTCCTTGAGGGACCGCACTAACCTAGGTTTGATGCCGCTCATAATTAGACCATTTGCTCACTCGACTTGACCATTAGTTTGTGGGTGATAGACTGAAGCGTAGTCGAGCTTGATGCCCATGTTTTTGCACCAGAGTTTGACCTCTTCGGCCGTAAAGTTCATGCCGTTATCAGTGATGATGCTGTGGGGGACGCTGTAACGGTGTACACCCCTGATATGAAGTCTATCACCAGTCCGGATTCGGCCGTCTTAACAGGCTTGGCCTCTATCCATTTGGTGAATTTGTCCACCATGACCAGTAGGTATTTTTGCTTGTGGGTTCCTCCCTTAAGGGGTCCAACCATGTCAAGCCCCCAGACCGCAAAGGGCCAGGTGATGGGTATAGTTTGGAGGGCGGTGGGTGGCACATGGCTTTGGTTAGCAAAGAGTTGGCAACCGACACATCGTTGGACTAAGTCCTGAGCATCTGCCCGGGCCGTCGGCCAATAAAATCCTCTACGGAAGGCCTTGCTTACAAGGGCCCCGGCTGCGGCGTGGTGCCCGCCGAGTCCGACATGAATTTCAGCCAGGAGATTTCGCCCTTCCTCTTCGGAGAGACAACTTTGAAGGACTCCAGTGGTGCTTTTCTTATAAAGCTCTCCCACATGGACTTTATAGGCTTTAGATCGCCGCACTATGCAGCGTGCCTCATTTTGATCCTCGAGAAGTTCCTGCCTGGTCAGATAGGCTAGGAATGGTTTTGTCCACGGGGCAATGACTGCCATTATTACGTGGGCTGAAGATGTTACTTCATTGGCTGGGCCTCCCATTGAGTCAGAATGTTCGGTGTCGGGCGGTGCGGTTGGATCCAGGCTGTTATTTCCGTATTCCCCTTCCCATGATATGGATGGCTTGAATAGCCTCTCCAAGAAAATGCTGGGTGGAACTGCATAGCGCTTTGCGCTGATGCATGCCAAGACGTCTGCTTCCTGATTGTTTTCCAGGGCTATATGGTGAAATTCGAGCCCTTCGAACCGAGCTGATATTTTTAGGACGGCGTTGCGATAAGCTTCCATTTTCGGATCCTTGGCGTCAAAGTCTCCATTTATTTGGGATATCGCGAGGTTCGAATCCCCACGCACCTCTAGGCGTTGAATGCCCATGGAGATTGCCATCCGGAGACCATGTAGAAGGGCCTCGTATTCGGCTGCATTATTGGAGTCTGTATACATTATCTGGAGTACGTATTGAACTGTATCTCCTGTTGGGGACGTCAGAATGACGCCAGCCCCCAGACCAGCTAACATTTTGGAGCCGTCAAAGTGCATGACCCAATTGGAATATGTGTCGTACTCTTTAGGGAGTTCGGCTTCAGTCCATTTGGCGACGAAGTCGGCCAAAACTTGCAACTTGATACCTCGTCGTGGCTTGTAGGTTATGTCGAACGGGAGGAGCTCGATGGCCCATTTGGCAATCCGGCCCGTCGCGTCGCGGTTGTTTATAATGTCGTTAAGAGGTACTTCGGAGGCTACTATTATTGAACACTCTTGAAAGTAGTGTCACAGCTTCCGGGATGCCATAAATACCGCGTACGCTATCTTTTAATAATGCGGGTACCATGACTTTCATGGAGTGAGGACAGTGGACACGTAGTAAACTGGTTTTTGAAGGGGGAATGTTTGTCCGTCCGTTTCTCGTTCGACGACGAGCACTGCGCTTACAACTTGATGAGTCGCCGCAATATACAATAGCATTGGTTCGCCGATGTTAGGCGCGGCCAGGACCGGGTTTGTTTCCAATATGGCTTCTATTCCTTCGAGTCCGGCCGTGGTAGCATCCGTCCACTCGAAGTGTTCGGTGCACCGGAGGAGGCAATAAAGGGGTAATGCCTTTTCTCCCAAACGGGAGATAAAGTGGTTTAGAGCCGCCACGCATGCAGTCAATTTTTGTATTTGTTTGAGGTCTTTTGGAATATCCAATTGTGACAGAGCTCGGATCTTGGCTGGGTTTGCTTCAATTCCTCTACCGGATACGATGAAGCCCAAGAGCATTCCGGCTGGTACGCCGAAAATGCATTTTTTCGGGTTAAGCTTGATGTCATGTGTCCGGAGGTTATCGAATGTGAGCCTCAAGTCGTCTACTAGAGTTTCGACATGCTTGGTTTTGAGGACCACGTCATCTACGTATGCTTCCACTATTTTGCCGATCTGGTTTGCCAGACATGTCTGAATCATGCGTTGATATGTTGCGCCTGTGTTTTTGAGCCCGAAGGGCATTGTGTTGAAGCAGAATGGGCCGTATGGGGTGATGAATGCCGTTGCAGCTTAGTCTGGCTCTGCCATCTTAATTTTATGGTAGCCGGAAACACAATGAATCATGTCCTGTGGTGGTGTCAATAATTTGATCGATGCGGGGGAGGGGGAAGGGATCCTTTGGGCAGGCCTTGTTGAGGTCCTTGAAATCGACACATAGGAGCCAGGATCTGTCCTTCTTTGGTACCATTACCAGGTTTGCTAGCCAGTCTGGATGTTTTCTATCTCTGATGAATCCAGCCTCCAGTAGTTTGGCTAGCTCCTCTCCCATGGCTTGTCTCTTAGGTTTGGAGAAACGCCGAAGAGCCTGCTTGACAGGATTGAATCCTTTTAGGATGTTTAGGCTGTGTTTGGCCAGCCTGCGTGGGATTCCTGGCATGTCTGAAGGGTGCTAGGCAAAAATGTCCCAATTTTCGTGTAGGAATTCTCGTAGTGCGGCGTCAACTTCAGGGTTTAATTGCGCCCCGATGGAGGCCCTTTTTGTAGGGTCCGTTGGATGGACTTGGAATTTGACTATTTCGTCCGCCGGTTTAAAAGAGGTGGACTTGGATCTTTTATCGAGTATCACGTCGTCCCTGTTCACCGTTGAGCGCAGCGCAGTCAGTTCCTCAGCCGCTAGGGCTTCGGATAGTGCCTCGAGGGCCAGTGCGGCTGTCTTATTTTCGGCGTGGAGTGCTATGCCCGGGTCACTAGCAAGAGTGATGATTCCGTTGGGTCCGGGCATTTTGAGCTTCATGTACCCGCAATGGGGTATAACTTGAAATTTTTTGAATGCCTCTCACCCTAATAGAGCGTGGTATCCGCTGCTGAACGGGGCCACTTGAAACGTGACCTCCTCAGGCCTATAATTATCCGGCCTGACGAACACCACATCCAGTGTGATTTTTCATGTACAGCACGCTTCCCGACTGGGGATTATTCCTCTAAAGGTCGTGTTGCTTCGCTCAATGCGGCTCCAGTCTATTTCCATTTTTCGAAGGGTTTCCTCATAAATGAGGTTCAATCCGCTGCCACCTTCCATGAGTACCTTGGTAAGTCGAAAGCCGTCCACAATTGGACGGAGGACCAATGCGGCTGGTGCTCGGGCTGTTTGGAATTTAGATTCATCGCTGGCATTAAAGGTAATAGCCGTGTCACTCCATGGGTTTATTGTTGCTACTTGGTAGACTTCGGTAAGGCTGCGGAGTGTCTGTTTCCGCATATTATTTGATGCGAAAGTCTCGAAGACTGTTGATACCGTACTGGTATCCCTGGGCTGGTGCTCTGCGGATTCTGGAGTTAGAAGCTCCTCGCCACTTCTGGCCACCTGCCGGAGTATCCAACATGCTCCAAGGCTATGAGTTGGTGTGGCGCCCTCTGTACTATGAATTTTACAGGGTCCATTGATCCATCCCTCCATTACGGTTCCATACCCTATAGAGGGTTTTTGCTTTTTGGTGTTTAACCTAGGTGCCTGGCAATAATGCACCTTAATATTTCGGACTGGGGTTGTATTCAGGGCCGGATTGTCCCAAAATTTTATTTCAGTTTTCCATGCGCTTTCCATCGCACAGTACTTTCGTACTATGGATGCCAAGTCGGGGAAGCGTGTAATTTCATGGCGACTTATGGCGTTAAAGATTCCCTTGTCCGTGCAATTATTGCAGAAGAATGAAATTGCATCCTCCTCGCGGCAGTTCTCTATCTTGTTCATAACCAGGAGGAATCTGGCCCAGTAATGGTGTACTGTTTCTGCGGGCTCTTGCCGAATTTGGGATAGATCCCTTATATTTGGGTGGGCGGGTAGAATTAAATCTGGAACCTCGCCCAATTTGAGACTCAGGGGCCAAGGAGTTTCCGAACTCGGAAGCTTGGGTTCTTGGACGTCGTCCAATGAATCTAGCCCGCTGCCTGACTTTAGGTTCAGGGCTTGAGTGACGTCCTCCCCTCCGCGGGTATCTGGCTCGGACGGATCAGGAATCCGGACATAATTAGTCCTTAGGATAGATGAAGGCTGGCCGCATTGTTCCTCCACCACTACAACGTGGTGGGTGACCTGGGGAGAGTTAATCTCTCTCAGATCGGGTTTAAGCCCAATCTGATCGTAGTTTGTAGCGACTCCCAGGGCGGCGATGTGATCCAAGAGCTTGTTTAAGGAAGAGAGCTCCATCGGATCTAGCTGCTCGGTGAGTTCCGAGTTGACGTGGAGATTGCTTTCGATGACCCAAGAAGTCATCGTCGGCGCGGCGGCCGAACAGCCGGTCATAAAGAAAATCGCCTAGCCGGAGAGTTTGGCCGATAGCCAAAGCTCCTTTAGCAACAGTGCCGTCTTTAAAGACGGGATGAGGCATCCTTCCTGATGGCGACGGCACAGCGGACCTCTCAATGAAAGCACCAATGTCGGTGTCAAAACCGGCGGATCTCGGGTATGGGGTCCCGAACTGTGCGTCCAGGCGGATGGTAACAGGAGACAAGGGACATGATGTTTTTACCCAGGTTCGGGCCCTCCCGATGGAGGTAAAACGCTACTCCTGCTTGATTAGTATTGGTGATATGGGTAGTACAAGAGTAGATCTACCACGAGATCAGAGAGGCTAAACCCTAGAAGCTAGCCTATGGTAGGATTGTTGTTCTTCCTACGGACTAAAACCCTCTGTTTTATAAAGACACCGGAGAGGGCTAGGGTTACATAGAGTCGGTTACAATGGGAGGAGATTTACATATCCGTATCGCCAAGCTTGCCTTCCACGCCAAGGAAAGTCCCATCCGGACACGGGACGAAGTCTTTGAATCTTGTATCTTCATAGTCCAGGAGTCCGGCTATCCGGACACCCCCTAATCCTGGACTCCCTCAACGGGGTTTAAAGATTTTGGATGCACAAGTAGTATTTCTATTTAGTACAAGTGGAGGCTAGCAAATAGGTTGAGAAGGAACCGACCAAGAAATGAAAAATCACATAAGCGAGCATTAAGCATAACTAACATTGAATAATGCACCATAAGTCGGATGTAATTTCATTACATAACTATTGACTTTCATAATTGCATAGGGAATCACAAACCTTAACACCAATATTCTTACTAAAGCATAAATACTCACCAAGATGACTCACATATCACTATCATCATATCTCAAAACTATTACAAAGAATCAAGTTTATTTTGTCGAATGATCTTCATGAAAGTTTTTATTATATCCCTCTTGCACCATAAGTCAGATGTAATTTCATTACATAACTATTGACTTTCGTGCTTGCATAGGGAATTGCAAATCTTAGCACCAATATTCTTGCTAAAGCATAATTACTCACCAACATAACTCACATATCACTATCATCATATCTCAAAACTATTACAAAGAATCAAGTTTATTTTGTCCAATGATCTTCATGAAAGTTTTTGTTATATCCCTCTTCAATATCGATCACTTTGGGACTAGTTTCATATGTTGCTTTTGGAAAGCTCAAACAAATTGAAGTGAAGAACATCAGCATAAAAAAATTATCTATCAAAATAATATAAGTGAAGCATGAGAGAATTTCTTCAAAAATATTAAAGCACAACATGCCCAAAAAGATATAAGTGAAGCACTAGAGCAATTCTATAGCTCAAAAAGTTAAAGTGAAGCACATAGAGCAATTCTATCAAATCATAGCATAATTTTGGCCCTCTCAAATAGGTGTATCCATCAAGGATATATGACACAAACTAAAAAGCAACACAAGCAAAAACTCGTATAATACGAGACGCACCAAGCAAAACTCATGATATGCGGCGACTAAATATATAGCTCCAAGTAAAATACCGATGGTTGTTATATGAAAGAGGGTATGCCTTCCGGGGCATCCCCAAGCTTAGTTGCTTGGTTCTCTTTGAATAATAACTTGGGGTGCCATGGGGAATACCCAAACTTAGGCTCTTTTCACTCCTTATTCCTTCATCCATCGTGATCTCACCCAAAACTTGAAACTTCAATCACACAAAACTTAACAAAACCTTTGTGAGATCCGTTAGTATAATAAAGCAAATCACCACTCCAAGTATAGTTGAAAACCCATTCATATATTATTTTTGCATTATATCTACCGTATTCTAACTTTACCATGGCTTATACCCCCCGATACAGTCCATAGATTCATCAAAATAAGCACACAACACAAAGAAAACAGAATCTGTCAAAAAAGAAGAGTCTATAGCAATCTAAAAACTTTGTATGCTTCTCTAACTCCAAAAATTCTGAACAATAAGTACAACATAGGCCATTCATCTATCAATCTTGTGTAAAACATTCAGAAATTTATCACGTGCTGGTGATTTTTAGGATTTTCTGTACTGGGCGCAAAATTTTCTGTTTTCCAACAAGATCAAATCAACTATCACCCAACATGTTCCCAAAGTCTTAACTTGGCACAAACACTAATTAAAACATAAAAACACAATCATAATAGTAGCATAATTGTTCAAAAACTCCAGAACATAAAGCAAAGAGATAAAAATAAAATTTATTCATTGGGTTGCCTCCCAACAAGCGCTATCGTTTTACGCCCCTAGCTAGGCATAATGCATAGATTCAAGTATTTTCATTTTTAGTTTTTGTTCCATAGGATGCCCTCATGATTGATTCATATGGTGACCTAATTCTTGTCCCAGGGAAGTGTTCCATACCCTTTCTTAGTGGAAACTGAAAATTAATATTCCCTTCTTTTATAACAATCATGACACCTATCACTACTAGAAAAAGGGCTATAGATGGGATTGACACTAATGGCGCACCAGACAGGCGGTGCGCCATTAGTATATACTAATGGCGCACCACCTTCTGCTACGCCATTAGTGTTGAAACTACGAATGGCGCACCTGGCCCATGGTGCGCCATTAGTATCAAAAATTTTTTTTGAACTAGTGCGCCTGTCCAAACATACTAATGGCGCATCCAGACGAAGTGCGCCATTACTAGTTGTAACTAGTAATGGCTCACCTGTCGGAAAGTGCGCCACTAATGTTGTTTTTTTTATTATATTTTTTATTCCTTTTTTTGCAAAACTACTAATGGCGCACTTCTCCACCGTGCGCCATTACTAGTTTAAACTAGTAATGGCGCACTCTGGAGCAGTGCGCCATTAGTATGTTTTTTTTGCAAAACTACTAATGGCGCACCACCAGAAGGTGCGCCATGAGTAACCTGGATTACTAATGGCGCATTTGTGGTTGGTGCGCCATTAATAAGTGGGCAGCAACAAGACATTTTGGACAGCCTCTCCTACCCACACTCACTTTCCCCCCACTTCATTCTCTCCACCGCCTCCTCCTTGTCTCGGGTGCCTCCTCTTTTTCACCTCATTTCCACCATAGATTCATTCAAATTAAGTGGTTAAATTACCTTGTTTTGATAGGTAAGTAAGGGGGGAAGCTATATTTATGTTGTTCTCCCTACAACAATGTGCACATGCACTTTTTATGCCCTAGCTAGATCTATGTATGTTCGTGGTGTTGCATATGTTTGTGGTGTTGCATATGTGTTTGTGTTTGGAGGTGTACCGGTATTTGAAATGCGATAGTTGCCAATATTTTGCCGGAATGTTGATTCATTTCCGTTTCGGCGAGAATTTTGGCATTAAGCATTCTTTTTGGTCCTATTTTTAGGGAAAGTCATGCCAAAATTTTTCTTGGTTCTAAAATATCGTTTTGCTCTGCCCCGCAGGCGACCATGGTCCACACGATGACCGAAGGCATCGTGAATAGGTTTTTGAGGTCCGCGAAGGCCGAGATGCTTCAAAAGAACGAGATGGAGATAAGATGTCCGTGTCGAAGATGCAAGCTGAAGAGCCTTATTGCGGACCCGGATTTCGGGCAGGTGCGGGACCACCTGCTCTTGCGTGGTTTCATGGATGGCTATCGGTGGCAAGGTGATGAAGATGACTATGAAGTCGTCCATGGGGGCCGGGCAAGAAATGAGGAAGGGCAGCAAGACAACCACCGCGGCTCGGGCGGGCGAGAAGACAAAGAATCCCCAGGAGATGATCACGACGGTGATGCTGTACACAGTCATCATGTAGAAGATGCAGGACATGATGATGAGGAAGATGCCGGAGCAGACGACGGGCATGATCATGAAGATGATGATGCCAGCGGAGCAGACGACGCTGGACCATCGATGGGCTAGGTGCAGGACCCTCATATTCAAGAGCTGCTTCTCAAGCAGACGGATAACGCAAGAGCTGCCGCCCGGGAGAAAGCCAAGATGGATCAACTTGAGTTAGACGCGATTACTCCATTGTATGAAGGATGCAGGCCCGAGGATACCCGCCTGAAAGTAACGCTCATGGCTCTGGAGATGAAGGTAAAACACAAAATGACCGACGCATGCTTCGACGAGAACATGTCATTCTGGCACGAACGTCTTCCCAAGGGGAACAAGTGCCCGACCAGTTTGGAGGAGGCGAAGAAAATCGTGTGTCCTCTCGATTTACCGCACGTGAAATACCATGTGTACATGAACAATTGCATCATTTATCGGGACGAGCACACGGAGTCTACCATATGTCCGGTGTGCGGCGTCACTCGATACAAGAAGAGGAAGAAAGCTCCTCGAAAAGTGGTGTGGTACTTTCCGATCACTCCTCGTGTGCAGCGGTATTTCGCGGACCCTAAGGTAGCAAAGCTCCTGCGTTGGCACGTGGATAGGGAGGAGAAGAAGCGAGAAGATGACGCAAATGATCCGGAGATAGATAAAAAAGACAAGATGCTGAGTCACCCTAAGGATGCGAGCCAGTGGCAAGCGTTGAACTTCGAATACCCAGAATTTGGGAATGATCCAAGGAACATTGTACTGGGCGCGAGCGCCGATGGAGTCAATCCGTTTGGCAGCCAGAGAAGCACACATAGCACCTAGCCCGTGTTTGTGTGGATGTACAACCTTCCCCCTGGTTGTGCATGAAGAGGAAGTACATTCACATGAGTATGCTAATTGAAGGGCCGAAACAACCAGGGAATGACATCAATCTGTATCTGGGGCTGCTGAAAGAGGAGCTTGACACGCTGCGGAAAACGCCAGCCAATACGTGGGACGCCGCAGAGAAAGAATATTTCCCTATGAGAGCCGCACTGCTCACGACGGTGCACGACTATCTCGGTTACGGATATCTCGCGGGGCAGGTAGTCCATGGATTTTCTGGATGCGTAAGGTGCATGGATGACACAACGTATCGCCAGCTAGATAGAGATCCCGGGTCTTCAAAAACCGTGTTCATGGGACATCGAAGGTGGCTTCGCGACAATGACCCGTGGAGGAAACGCAAGGATCTGTTCAATGGTGAAACCGAACCCCGAAAATGCCCGTGTACGAGGAGCGGCGAGGAAATAGACGAGCTATTGAAAAATTGGAAAGACTGCCCACTTCCGGGAAAGAAGCAAAAGGCGCCAGAGCCGAGAAAGATGCGAAAGGCACCAGAGCCGCTGCTGAAGGTATGGAAAACGAGGTCTGTTTTCAAGGACTTGCCGTACTGGAAGATCCATCGTGTGCCTCACAGCCTTGATGTCATGCATATCACGAAGAACGTGTGCGAGAGTCTGCTTGGTAACCTGCTCAACATGCCAGAGAGGACCAAAGATGGGCCGAAAGCAAGGGCAGACTTGAAATCAATGGGCATCAGGCAGGAGCTTCACGCTAATGATGATGATGATGAGGATGATGATGATGAGGCGAAGCAGGACACAGAAAGTCATCGCAAAGGCAAAAAGGCCAAGAAGACCGGAAATGACTACCCTCCCACGTGCTTCACTCTAAGTCAGGAGGAGATCGAGCAGTTTTTCACCTGCCTCCTAGGAGTAAAGCTTCCTTACGGTTACGCGGGGAAGATAAGCAGATACCTAGACCCAGCGAAGCAGAAGTTCAGTGGGATGAAGTCTCACGACTGTCACGTGCTGATGATGCAGATACTTCCAGTTGCAATCCGTGGGATCATGGACGCGCACGTCTTTGAAAAGCTATTTGACGTATGCAACTTTTTCGATGTCATCTCTCGGAAGTCGATTGGCGTGAGGCAACTCAGAAGGCTACAGGAAGAGATCGTGGTGATACTATGCGAGCTTGAGATGTACTTCCCGCCCGCATTCTTCGACGTTATGGTGCATCTGCTGGTCCATATCGTGGAGGATATCATCCAACTCGGGCCGACGTTCCTGCACAGCATGATGCCGTTCGAAAGGATGAATGGTGTCATCAAAGGATACGTTCGGAACATGTCACGTCCAGAGGGAAGTATAGCCAGGGGCTTTCTGACCGAAGAGTGCATCTCCTACTGCACGAATTATCTAGGCATTGAGAACCCCGTTGGTCTGCCCGTCAACAGGCACCTCGGCAGGCTCGCTGGATGGGGTCACCGTGAGGGTCGCCGCGAAATGCATGTCGACTTCGAGGGTCGACTCGCCGACTTTGAAAGAGCAAACCTAGTCACGCTACAACACATAGACGTGGTCGATCCTAGGGTGGTATTTCACAAAACCTTTATTGAGAAGACGTACAATGACCGAGGCCAACAGAGGACGGACGGAGATATACTCAAAGAGCACAACTCATGTTTCACGCGTTGGTTCAAGCAGAAGCTTCTGTCGTACCCTTTACCTGAGGATTCTTCCGCAGAAGAACAACTCATATTCGCCTTGTCACAGGGCGCCGAGCACAACCTGATGACCTATGAGGCGTACGATATCAACGGCTACACATTCTACACTGAGGACAAGGACATGAAGAGCGATGGTTATCAGAACTCCGGGGTAACGATGGAATCCTACACCGGTAAGGACAAGGACGGATACTACGGAAGGATCGAGGAGATCTGGGAGTTGAGCTACGCTGGAGAGAAGGTGCCGATGTTCCGTGTCAGATGGGCCAAGAGCGTCCTAAAAGAAGACCGATATTTCACCACCATGGTTATACCCGAAGCCAAATCCAAGACCGCGGGCGCAAACATCACCGCGAAAAATGAGCCATGGGTACTGGCTTCCCAAGTGGACCAATGCTTCTTCATTACCGACCCGCCAAAGCCCAGTCGTGTTGTCGTGAGGAGAGGCAAAAGGAAGATCATCGAAATGGATGGAGTAGCCAATGAGCAAGACTTCGACAAGTACGGCGACCCGAGGATCAAACATGACGACGATGATGAAGTAGCAGCATACACCACAAGAAGAAGCAGGACCACCCTACCTAAAGGACGTCCGTTCCATAGAAGAACTCCATTTGCGAAAAAAAAGGGCAAGAAGAATGTGAACAGATAGCTAGCTAAGATCGATTGTATTTAAATCGTAGCCTTCATTTCTCGATTGTATTTCATGGGCACTTTTTGAACTATCATGAATATTTTTAAATTTCATGGACACTCGATCTCGATCCCCCTCCATCTCGATCGCTATCCCACCTCGCCAGATCCGGTCCTCCTCGCCGCCGAGCACCCCCCGGTCCATCGGCCGCCGCCGCCGACCCCCCGCACCCTCGATTCCCCTACTCAACCGCCGCCGCCGACCCCCCGCACACCCCTCCCCTACTCAACCGCTGCC